>NC_056739.1:994501524-994614024 GCF_019279795.1 Protopterus annectens | reverse complement strand
ATATATATATATATATATATATATATATATATATATATATATATATATATTATATATATTTGGGTCTACTTTGACCCATCGAATTTACAGTTTATCAAAACTGACTTAGCCAATCCCACTTAAGTGAAAGTGCATTTAAACAAAAACTTACTTTCATGACAATCATTTCATTGAGCAATTTTGTTAGATCGCGGTAGAGTGAAGATAAGAGAATATTCCCTTTTCCCCACTGTAGTGCTATCTTGGAGTTTGTATATATAAGTAGTGGGGATGGGGGCTTGCCCCCCTGCATAAATGATTTTGTTGGATTTTTTTGTTTGTTTTTTTTATTTTGTTTTATTCGATGACGATTTTCGCGAAAGTGCATTTTCATTTAAACGCACTTTCACTTAAGTGGGATTGGCTAAGTCAGTTTCAATAAACTGTAAATTCGATGGGTCGAAGTAAACCCATATATATATATATATATATATATATATATATATATATATATATATATATATATATATACATATATATATATATATATATATATATATATATATATATATATATAAACTGGCTTGATGGTTCATTTTTTACAGTTTATGGTTGCGCAATGAACTGGTTGCACTGTTGCACTGACATTACATGTCATACCCCGGATTCACTATCCTACTGTGCAGGACTAGCTTAGTCCTGCATGGAAGCAGCCTTTTAGGAGCAGGATAGCAGCGCGCCATGCATATTAATAAAGATGCACTGCCTGATCTCCTAAATGGACACGGAGCATATATGAGTGCTGGGGGCATGTCTGAGAGCAGAACTCTCAGAATATACATGTCCCTGCAATGAAGAACAGCAGTGTATGAATAAGAATGAGCGAGACCGCTCATAGTTGTTTGCATACCCCCAGCAACATCCCCCCAAGTTTACAAGAGCAATATGTAAAACAGTAAAGATAAAGTATTTTTTTTTATAAAACAGATTAATTTTGACCATAGTTGCATGGGTTTGCCCATTACTTAGCTACAGTAAATGCAGCTTAAATGGCACAAGAGGATAAAAAGCAAGATATGTGCAAATGAAACAGTACAGCAATAGTGTAGTGAGCAGAGCATTCACCATACGAGCAGTCATTCCTGGTTTGAGTCCCACTCCAGTGTAATCCATTTTCCATCTCAAATCACTTTATGATCAATTTATTTTGTTGCAAAACCTACATCATAACATATATTTGTGAACTACAGTAATGCATTAAATGCAGATGTGAGGTGTCATTGTCATAATGTTGCAAAGTCCACAGATAATCACAAGTGCCCCATACAGTATATGTACACAGGAATAAGGGATTCAAATGTAAGGTAAAATGTGTGATGAATGATAAATCCATACAGTTTCCAAATCCACCACTTTCTCAAGAACCATTAGACATTCACAGCAAAAACTCAGTCTTCAGGGTAAACTGTCTCTGCAGTACAAGAGGAAAATATCAAACATAAACCCAAAGGCACACGACAGGCTAGGATAGCAAATTAAATTCTTTAATTGTCAGGGTAAAATGTCTCTGCAGTACAAGAGGAAAATGTCAAACATAAACCCAAAGGCACACCACAGGCTAGGATAGCAAACAAAATTCTTTAATTGTAGAAATAAGACAAACAGTAAGCGGTTTCGCGTTGCACAGAATGCTTCTTCAGACTTAATAAAATTTTAAAATCAAATTGCCATATAAATAGCAATTAATGCACCACATGACTAATGTAATGATTGTCATCTTGGAACATTCAATATATGTATATATATATATATATATTTATATATATATATATATATATATATATATATATATATATATATACATATATAATTTATCTAAAATCTAACCTTTTCATTAAGACCATGCCCCTTATCTGCCTGATATCTCAGGATCTATTTATTCTCTTCCTTTTCAGTATAGTTCTTAATATTCCCTAGTCTAATACTGGTTCTATTAAGCTCTATAACCAAAAAGCTAAATTTGTGGCTTAAATCATTACTAATAGTATGTCTCGCTTGGGCATTATGCTCATCTTCTCTTCTTATGGCATACAAGTGTTCTCTTACTCTCTCCTTTAGAGTTCTAGTAGTCTTCCCTATATAGAAATATTCACACTCGGAGCACTGGGCTAAATAAACTAGGTTTCCATATTTACAATCAGGATAATGCTTAAAAGTATACGTTTTCCCAGTATCCGGATGCTTAAAGGTATTATTGTTCTTCATAAATGTGCAATGATTGCAATTGCAGCAGGCAAAAGTGCCTTGAAAAGGTTAGTTTGAAACCTTTTTTGAAAGATAGGCCTGTCAATCGTTAGAAATCCCACCTAGTTTTATAGTCTTAGTTATAGCTTTCAGTGGGGGACAACACATTAGGATGTCTGTTAGTATTTTTGTTCTTCTGTATACAATGTGTTTTTTAATTTACATCAGCATCCATAGATTGGAAATTACTTTTTTATGGGTAAGATATATAGTTTATCTGAGAGAATGCTATCCTATTCTTTTAGCAGCTCTTGACATATGTATATTTTCCATTGATATGCTGCCATCAAGTGTCCTTTGATAAAGTCTTTTATCAGCATGTTTTTAGTAAAAGTGTATATATATATATATATATATATATATATATATATATATATATGTGTGTGTCTGTGTGTGTGTGTGTGTGTGTGTGTGTGTGTGTATGCTCTTAATATATATATTTTATATGTCTTTCTCTATATATTTAATGTATTGTGTATATGGATTTTAGATAAATTATTCATGATATATATATATATATATATATATATATATATATATATATATATATACATATACATATAGATATATATATATATATATATATATATATATAGTGTTCCAGGATATATAGGCAGCTATGTGTATCACTTTAAGTTTTTACTTTATTTTAACAGATGGCAATCATTACACTAGTCATGTAGTGCATTAATTGTATTTATATAGAAGTTTAATTTTAAAATTTTATTAAGTCTGAAGAAGCGTTCTGTGCAACGCGGAAGTGCTTACTGTTTGTCTTATTTCTACAATTAAAGAATTTTGTTTGCTATCCTAGCCTAACCATTAGACATTACTGTCTAAATTAGTGCTGTGGTAAGTGGGTGTAAGCACCATTAACCAAGAGTAAGCATATGTAAGCAATAGTAAGCAGGTCGAAGCCCGTTTGCGCAGGGGTAAGATATGCGCACACAGGTTAAGCAATATTGAAGCTAACACTCTGTAAGCATACTTAACCAGAGGTTAGCAATGCTTACCTTCATGCAGACCCATGCAAACTCGCTTACAGTTGCTTAAAAGTGCCTTAATCAATCTGTATGCATCAGCTGCTATTCTGGCCAGAAACAAAATAAACAGCCTTTGCAGGTCTTGAACCAAGGACTCTGTACACTATAGTCACAGTAGTTAACCACTAAGCCATCACAGCAGTACATAAGATTGAGGTATCACCAAACAGATCCTCACTATAGGAAAATCAAACTGAACATGTGAAAGGAATCTATATTCATTTTTATATTGTATAGCCTACTACAGGTCATAAATAGTGAACTGGAGTACTGCATTAAGCCCAGATGTGAGGTGCCATTGTAATAAAGTGTTGAAATCCCCTAATAAACACAAGGACCCCATACAGTGTATGTACAAATGAATCATGGATACCAAACACATATATAACATGTAATGAATAATTAATAAATGCCCCAATGCAAATATAATGAAACCTAAATATTAAGCAACACTAAGGATTGCATAGCCCAGCTTATTAGGTATAAGCAATGTATAGGCCAGCTAACTCAGTCAGCCTATTGGTATACCCCTTCAAGTAATCCCAACCTTAGGTAAGCAGGTTTGCCCATAGCTTAGCCTTTTCAAAACTGTCCAGTCACTGCAAAGTGCAGGAAACTGACCCTATTTAAACCCAACAGGCGGAAATACATCTCATAACTGGTTGAAGCTTCCCCTTGTAGGCATTATGTCCAGAATGGGAGAGGGTGTGCACATTCGGGTGTATCGCTAGGGAATCCAGGAGTCCAGAGTCATGGCAGGACTCCTTGTGAAAGACCATGAGCAGAGACTGCTGCAGGGCCAGTACCAGGGTTCCCAATACAAAGCGGAAGCCTGGGACCGTCTTGCCTGTGACCTCACCAGTGCCACTGGCATACCCTGAACTGGTGAGCAGATCAGGCATCACTACTTTGCTGACCTGAAGCAGAGAAAGGGGGATCTCTTGGATCAGTGGATCAAAGAAGCTAAGAGGACAGGGGAAGTCCCAGCCGTGTGTAATTATTGGTCCACTTCCTGTTTAATAATTGCCAGCTCATGTGTATTATGGATAGGTATGGCTAAATATTCCTCTTATGTGCAGCAGGTGAGTGGGCTATTTACCAGGAAGCCCATGGCTGTAGACTGCAGCAGTTGTGACATAAGGCAAGTTAGTAATACTACTCATACATGTACTGTCATAGGAAATAAATCTAAAAGTAGAAGTAGGTTACTTGCCTGTATAAAACCTGTATTGTTTAAAGCATGTACTACATACACCAGAGAATAGGGTGGGAAGAGTCTCATATAGGTTGTATGTAAATAAAAGCATAATAGCCTGACAATTAATGTCTAACTGCTGGAATGCATGTATTCACTCTGGTATCATATGGTAATGTAGAGTTTCAATCACTTAATAGTACTGTTGTGGTAAGCACTGTTACCCACCCTGTGCTACATAAATAAATTGTGTAGGAATGTCTGTATATGACTGTTGCAATCCCAAGAGGTCAAATAGTACAACTGAGAGAGACTTAGACAGAAAACACTGAAAAGACAGACAACAAAATCCAAATAGCACATTCAACTGCGATATGAACTGTTGTAGTTTTTGCACAAACAGCCATGGTTCGAATCCTGGGACTGGTAGTAGGCTGTAAGCAGAATCATACCCCACAAGTGTGCAGAAATGTCCATAATGTCCAGTTATTTGGCCCATATCTGCTGGCTGTTACCCTGCCCCCTGCCATATCAGTGTGCTAATTTTTGACATGTAGGCAGCATTTCATGTCATATAACTGACTGTCGAACCTATGCATATTTGGAAAATGTCAAATAAAACAAACCTGTCATTGTACAAGTCACTAAAGGTTTAAAAGGGCAATATTCGAAATATGTCGCAGTTCACCTGCATGTGGTGAAGACATGCCCAGAGTGTGTGCAAAAAGAGATGAGCAGGTATGTGCATAACATCAACCTGGAATCTAAGAGTATGTGTAGAAACAGTTAGTGTTAACACAATACCTCCACAGGTATACCAGGTAAGAGGTGTATACTGCAAGTAAAACCAGTTCATGTATATAGTTGTCGACAGCCATATCACTGTCCAAACTAAGGAAGTAGGGTGGTGTACTAATATCTGTAAGGTACAGATCACAGCACTGACTAAGACAGTAATACCCTATCCCCAACCATACAATTTTCAGAACAACCAGGAAACAAAATATTTCAACCTAACTTCCAAATATAGCTCAAAGCTTGCAATTGGTCTCCCCTAAAATACTTTCCTCTTGAGGAGGCAGTTTCCTACTTTAACAATAAATTTCTTCAAATTCTTAACCAACATGCCCCCACTCAGTCAATTAAAACCAGAGCAAAGTCTGCTCCATGGCTAACCAAAGAGACCAAGCAAAAAAATTATACAGAGAAATAGAACATGGATTAAATGGCGTATCACTAAAAACATGTTTGACCACCAAACCTTTAAGCAGCTTAGAAATAAAACAAAGAAATCAATACTCCTAGACAAGAAACATTATTACTTGAAATTCCAACACGCTCAACACCAAAACCCTCAGAAATACTGATCAGGTATCAACAAATTACTACATCCAGGTAATTTTAAAACACCTACTCCTTCTAACCTC
This sequence comes from Protopterus annectens, assembly GCF_019279795.1. NCBI lineage: Eukaryota > Metazoa > Chordata > Ceratodontiformes > Protopteridae > Protopterus > Protopterus annectens. The sequence goes on along the minus strand of NC_056739.1, from coordinate 994,608,076 downwards.
ACTCAGAGTACATCCAATCAAATTGCTGACACTTTCAACAAATTCTTTTCTGACACTGTCACATCCCTAGCCAAGACCTTGTCACCTGCTGCCACCCAGGAACCTTACTCCCTGACCAATAATCCCCCCACTTTCAAATTACAACCAGTCTCAATGTATCTCATCCACACTCTACTTATGAAACGTAAACCATGTACACACTCAGCTGACCTCCTCCCAGTTGAGTATCTGCAAATTGCAGCTGGAGTACTTGCCTATCCTGTCTCCATTTTAATACATCGAACCATAACTGAAAGCTTTATCCCATCCCTCTGGAAAGTCTCTCATATCATTCCTCTACATAAGGGGGGTAACTCTAATGAACTCTCTAACTTCTGTCCCATAGCCCTACTTTCTCCATTAGCTAAAATCATGGAAAGATGCATTCATTGGCAATTTCTCGACCATCTTCTCCAAAACAATCTTCTAGCAGACTGCCAACACAGTTTTAGACCTTATCATAGCACAACCACTGCACTCTTATCATTCACAGACCATATTAATAAAAATCGTAATAACAACTTGTCCTCAGCTCTCTTCTTAGACCTCTCCAAGGTCTTTAATATGGTTAACCATAAACTCTTACTAAACATCCTTAAATCTCTGGCATTAGACTCCCAGGCAATCCAGTGGTTTAATTCCTACTTAGAAAATACACAGCAAGCAGTTCTTTGGGACAATCACATATCCTCTCAGCTTCCTATTAAGACTGGGGTCCCACAAGTTTCCATTCTTGGACCACTCCTCTTCTCTATTTTTATTAATGATCTAAATATGTCCCTTCCACAAACCACCTGCATTCAATATGCAGATGACTCAACGCTGATATGTTCAGCACCATCCCCAGCTGAGCTTCAGACTACTACCCAAAAAGTATTTACAGCAGCTGAAAACTGGTTCTATCAATAGTGTCTCCTACTTAACCCCAAAAAAACTAAATGATTACTATTCACACCTACACAGAAATCCTCTACTTTTGACTTCAATATAACATCTAACAGTGGCACAATAATATCCCCTGACCCTACCACCAAACTTCTAGGTGTCACAATAGATCATAATCTTAATTTTGATTCTCATATTAACTTAGCCATCAAGTCAGTCAATAGAAAACTTGGATCTCTATATAGGCTTAAACCCTCCCTCACTGCATCAGCTAGAACTACCATCGAACAAACGCACCTGCTCTCTACCCTTCTCTATGCCTCACCAATTTTTACTAACTTATCAAAATCTAATATCAATAAACTAGCAAATTCATACAACAACATTGCCAGATTTGCCACAGGAGCTCCTTTTCGTACCCACCATTGCATAAATCTTAAACTGCTTGGTTGGCTTGAATTACAAAATCAACTGTTGCTACAGCAACTTAGCATCACCCACAAAATCTTCTATCACCCCATGAATACTACCATACTCTGCACTCTTATTAGCCCTTATAAAAACCTCTCTTCCTTGCGCTCAGCCGCCAAGCTCCTAGCAGCCTCCCATAAATCCCACAACAAAGCTGGAGACTGTTTGTTCTCCAACTTGATTGGTCCTGTTTGGAACAAGCTTCCAAGCAAACTTATAGCACTTGCCTCCACACCCATTTTCAAGAAGCATCTAAAAACCTTCCTTATTTCCCAATGGCTCTGCCCTTGTACCAACCCTGACTGACAATTTTATTGCCTACTGTCTCACACCTGTTCTTTGGATTATAACTCCTACTATTTCTGCTGTTCTATAGTGACAAAAAAAATCTAAAATAATCAATGTTAGTCCCCTTATGCAATTTACTTAACAAATTATGTCTTGTGTATATCAGTGTTACATATGCTTTCTCTCTCATTTTAGCAATACCTTTGTTTAGCAATTTTTCCACCTGATGTATTTTTGTTGGCTGTTCTACTAGCATTGTTTTTTACTACTTTTTTTTTATAATTTTTACAATTCCATTTGTGGAGCTTTTCTCCCCGGGCGTCTACTGAAAATGGACATGTATCCAGCTAGACTAGCCCGGTCAACAAGTGTAAAATAAAATAAAATAAATAAAATAAAAATAAATAAATAATGCAAACTACAGGAATATACTAGTTGTTAATTTCCATCTTTCTCCCCCCTCACCATATCTGCAACAATAAACTAAATACACAACTCAATTGGTATATGTTGACTTATCTCTACTGTTGGGACATATGTCCTATTGTTTGATAATTATTTACATTTGTTTCTATGCATGTTCTGTGTTGAAATACTCCCACATTGATGTCATGCTACCATCAATGTACATGCATGCTGTTGTAATGACCCCTGTGGTCCCATATATGCATGTGTTCTGTTTGCTATCCAAACTGTTCCATATCTGGTGTTCGGGTTAATGGGAATATCTATGCATGCTGTTATACCTAATCCTGGAATGTCTTGACTATTACTAACCCACATATGTTGATAAAATCTAAACATCATAGCACGTTTGGGAAGGCCGGTCCCTGCGGTCCCACCTGTTCCACCTCAGTTAGCAGTAGCACCGAGCACCAGCACATCTGGTGCCCAACCAGGGACCTCCCCCTTTGTTGGTCCTGCACCACCTTCAGGTGGAACCACCTCAGGGGATGGGGCTCACCCTCCCCTGGGAGTGGGCGTGGAAAAGAACCTGTAACCCATCCCAGGTCTGGGTCAGGGTGTGCAGCGAGCTCTGCAGGGAGGTCGTAGATCAGCTACGCCAGCTTGAGGGCTGAGTGTTGCAGCTAGAGGGTCAGCCTGACCCTCCTACTCAGCCCCCAGCACAGCCACCCTTGGGGCTGTGAAGGTGCAGTGGTGACTGCCCATGGTTGGGGACCTCAGTCCCACTGTTTCCAATAGAGGGCTCATGGGCTTCCGATTTCCCAACACCCCTCCCCATCAAGGTGTTTAACCCCCACATGTGTCATATACCGCCGCTGTATGCATCTTGTTTGTCTTGTCTCTTAACCTACCCAACATAGCTCCCCAAATATACCTACTATCCCTCCCCAACATTCCACTCTCACCTGAAAAAAAAGGGCAATCTGTTCCCAAAAAAAAAAATCTCGCCCCATACATAGCTGTCCATTACGCACACATGTCCACTGGACACATGTAATCTATTCTAACTGGCTTAACAACATATTACTGTTGTCCTCACCCCTCTCTCAAGGGTATGAGTGTCCAAATCTATCCCAAAATTCAGTGTATATGCACAGCTGTTGCTGTTGAAGAAATGGGCAGCTATGGACCTTCCCTGTACCCTTCCTGCCCATCCCTAGCTATTTTTCCTACTCTCTTTCCCTCTTTGTGCCCCTTTTTTCACCACTTTCCTATCAACCCTTTTTCAATCCTTTTAAAGAAATTAGCGTATGGGTAAGCATGAGTAAGCACTTTTAAGCAGCAGTAAATGCATTTAAGCCTGTTTCCATGGGGTAAGCAATGCCTACACAGGTTAAGCAATGTAGAAGCAGACTGAGTATCTGAAACTGTAACCAGAATTACGCAGTGCTTACCTATGCGCAAACCAGCACAAACCTACTTACAACTGCTTAATAGTGCCTTAATCACTCTGTATCCAACGGCCCTTGTTCTGCCCAGCAACAAAATAAACAGTCTCTGCAAGGCTCAAACCCAAGACCCTGCATACCATAGCCAAAGTGATTTACCACTAAGCCATGTCAGATATACATAACCCTGATTTTTTTCACAAACATATCCTACAGCACAGTCATTCAACAGTACAGGAAATGTATTTAAAGAAGCATATGTATATATTTATTCATGTATTTATTTATATAACATGAGTTAACCGTGTTAGTGTGACTGAGCTTTTAACTCATTGTCAGCAGAGACCGAGGGAGAAAAGCTCCTCAGTGAATAAAATGTAACAAAGGCCCATTACAGTCAGCAAAAAAGTTACTATCAGGTTACAATGGCCCGTGTGTGTGTGTGTATATATATTTCTATATATATAGATATGTAAATATCTATATATATAGACATATATATATATATATATATATATATATATATATATATATATATATACACACACACACACACACACACACACACACACACACACACACACACACACACACACACACACACATATATATATATATATATATATATATATACACATATATGTATAGACATATATATGTCTATATATATATATATATATATATATATATATATATATATATATATATATATATATATATATATATATAGTAATGTATATATATATAAAAGAGAATATAATTACATTTATGACCACAGACACCGTTAATGGGGGTGAGGGTCCTAAGCTACATATGTCCTGTACATATTGATATTACCCCCCCCCCCCCCCCCACCCAAACAGGTCTGCCCTGCAATACAATACCAACTGTTGCAAGTCCCATAATGAGGACCCGGCACAACATAGGCACAAGATGTTAACAGTAATCTATCCCACCTGTATGATGTCAGGATGGTATCAATAACATATCATGCAGTACAGTCTGGCAACCATAGGGAATGTACAATGTGGAAGCAATAAACATTCCTAAGATACATATACACAAACACATATATATGCAGATACATATATATATATATATATATATATATATATATATACATACATATGGATATATATGTAACTACACATACACACACAGAGATATGTATAGGAAGATACATATTTTGAGGGTGCACACCATAAGGAAGAGCCAGTATTCCCACAGTTGCTACTTTACCAAATGGACACTGTATGAGTCACCCATACAAAAGACAATTGTAGCCTAAAACATATATCCACAGACAGGTCAAATGATATAACACCACACACAAGTTTGCATACATGAGAAAGCTTTATTTGTGGACTATTACAGTTGTATATGCCATATCATATAGCTGTTTAGACTTTGAAATACATATAAACAGACTAATGCAACTCTTAAACAGATCAATTAATACAGTGTTCCAGAAAGCATAACATATGTTGCTGTCCAGGCCAAGGCTTAACTCTGTGCACAATCCCTAGGGGGGGAAGACTTAAGTTGACACAATGGGATGTGTCTGTTACATAACAAGGCATAACTGAAACCATCACAATCACCCTGACAAACAGAACAGTCTGTATAGCAGGAAGCAGTAGGCCTGCATTTTCCCAAGGTGGATTGTATGGTAATGTACATTCAGATACCATAAGGCAGCTTAACCCTGATATCCCTCACATGTTGTAACAGCCTGTATAGCAGGAAGCAGTAGGCCTGCATTTTCCCAAGGTGGATTGTATGGTAATGTACATTCAGATACCATAAGGCAGCTTAACCCTGATATCCCTCACATGTTGTAACAGCCTAAGTTAGTTATGGTGCATCCCCCCCATAGACAGACATACAGGGGCATATACCACTGTTACCTACAGTGACCTCTGGACTGCAGAATGGCACACATGTATTGTGTAGGTGAAGCCCACACATATATGGACCCAATCCCACAATATGTGTGGGGGCCACAACATCAGTGGAATGATTGCAGGAATGGCAGCATGGCACATTCACAGGCCATTACATAACAACCCCTGACAGCATGTCATATGGACAAAGCCTGGTATGTAGATGGAGGACAGAGGCTGGGACACAGGCCCATATGTGAAATAGTGTTGTCATACACTAAGCAAGTTGCTGGTGTTACAGCATAGTCTGCAACATACCCTTAGTCAGGAATATGAAGTCAGAAACACAAATGTATGTAGCCATGTACTGACAGCACTCAACACACACACTTTAAGTGATATATTTGACACAAGACCTGTGTGGTGGACAGACAAAACATAACAGGCACACCTCTGGCCATCAAGTGGATAGGCAAACAGTTGAGAGCTATGTAGATAGACTGAAGTCCATGTTAAACTAGTATGTCCACACAAACTCTGTAACACTAGTGCTATACAATTCATACAACACTACTCACACTCTGTTTGTAGTTCTGTAACCTCATACAAATATGTAGCTGGCCTGAGTGTGCAAGTTCTCTTGTAAGAGGTATTGCTACCTGCTGTCTGTAACACTGCAGCCCACACACAGGAAGGATGTCCACCATAGAGGAAAGGTAAAGGGACCACACTCACATGATGTAGGGATTTATAGTTGTGTGTTACCATGACAGTGGTAACTAGAAGTACTACACAGCATGCTGCATGCAGGTAGGAAGTGGAGGATCCGAATGGTTCAGAGGCCATCATCTGATCATGTCCATCACCTAAAAAAGCTATGCTGCAATCTATCCCAAGCAGCTCAAACCATTTACTGGAGAGAGAGAGAGAGAGAGAGAGAGAGAGAGAGAGAGAGAAGGAGAAACAAGATTCACAATCAAAACCTAAACCAATACCAAAACCAAAATATAAACAAAGAAAGCAGGTTAAGGCCATAGCCAATGAGAAAAAAAAAACTCCTACAAGGATACCATGCATAATAGACCTCATTCCGACAACAGGTATGTGAAGTATATATGCATGTAATTGACTGTAGTATTTGGTCCATAATACTGGGATAGATCATGTGGAATGATATCTATGTGCCATCAGGTGTTGCTGTTGTAATGATGCTTAGCTGAACACCTGCTATGGACAATAGAGTCTGTCCCTGTGGGTAGTGGGCCATACCCGTCAACTGTGCAGAGCAGTACTGACTGACAAGATGTAAGCCAACATAGTGTGTGTTGTGTAATGGAAAGGACGTATATTACTGTGGCCAATAGCTGGTGGTGGAAGTAATACCATAATGATGGACACGTGGGTTCCAGAGGCCACCACTTGCAGGACACTCAGGTTAACATGTATTGTAGCATGCTGAAATTCCATAGGTGTGTAATAGGCATACCTGCAATCTGGCCCTATATATATAAAACCCCCTAATGTTAGGCTATGTCCATATGTGGCACCTGTCTGTGTTGTAGTAAGGCAGAACAATGCAGCTGTGCAGGAAGGAGAATTCGAGATTGTGGACCTGATGTCTGAATGTACCTCATATATAGGTATGTATATGTATATATATATATATATATATATATATATATATATATATATATATATATGTCTACAGATATACAGGTACCCATATGTAGACATATATATATATATATATATATATATATATATATATATATATATATATATATATATATAAACACATATATACAATATAAAATATATCTACACACACACACACACACACCCACACATAAGTAAGTATATGTCCCCTATATTACCACCACAGTGCTGCATGCTATGTGTGAGGGAACATCACACATAGCAATACACACAGATATATACAGCTGTAAGTGTGTGCAACATGGACAGGTATGTCACATATGAACCCCTTGTTGGGACCACATTGCCCTTGTCTGTAAAGTAGGGAATGGGAATATGGGGAAGGACAGCAGGTATATTTGTGGAGGTGGTTCGGGCTGGTAGATATAGAGGACAGCCTACAGGGGTGGTATATGACACATGTGGTGGGTAAACACTCTGGATCATGTGTGTGGTCTGTGATGTGGAGACCCCATGATCCCCCATATGGAAACAATGGGAAAAAGGCCCCCACCCATTGCTAATCACAACAGAAGTTCCACAGCCCTATTGGTGGCTGCCCTGGAGGATTAGCAGGCAGAGCATATCAACCCTGTGATTGTGTACTGGGTACCTCAAGGTGCTATAGTACATCCCACAAGTTTCTGTGGAGCCCCCTATGGAACAGACCCTGGATCTGACCTCGGGTGACAGAATCATGTCTGTGTGTGTCCCCAGGGGGGAACAACATCCTCTGAAGTGGTTCCACCTTTAGGTAGTACTGGACCAGTAGATGAGGAGGCCCCAGGGTGGGTCCCACATGTGATGTGGCCTGGTAACATGGCCAGATGAGGTGAGAGAGGTGGTTCTGCTGGCAACTATTCCCTAAACATGCTATTGTGTCACTGTTATAGAACATATGTGGATAGTAATAGTTCACACAATGCCGGATCTTGTCCAACAGCATGCATAGATATCACCAGTAACACAGAATGACAGATGTGCAGCAATCACATAACAAGCATACCATATGCATATATGGAACCATAGTGGCCCTGACAATGGCATGCTGGTGAAATAGTCCATAACAGGCCAGCAATTATAGTGTCCACACAGGTAACATAGCTACAAACACATACCACAAAGTGTGGTACAATACAATATATGTCTCAGTGGTAGGTAAGCTGTAGCCATACCTATTGAGTTGTGTGAACAGTTTGTTGTGGCTGATACGGTGGGGGGGGTGACAGAGATTTGTATTAAGAACTATGTTAACGTTGCAGTATGAGTTGCTCAAACCTGCTTCCATCTTTATGTCTTTCAGGCAAGTTGTCCCACAGCCATTTACCAGGGTATTCAGCAGTGGAAAATGAGGTAATCTTGTACCATCTTATACAGCACTGTCTGGTTCTGTTTGGCAGGGCCACCCATGAGCAGCAGGAGTGGACTGCCCTCTGGGAATGATCTAGTCCACAGAATCAATAGTGGCCTGCATAATGGCAATTATGAGCAGGTCCGACATCATTGTACTGACCTGCTTTGCAATGCCTATCGGCATGCTGCTGCAGTCCATGGGGATCACCTCGCAACAGGGGGGGGTCATGCCATCCATCCCCCGTGACATGTTTTGAGGAGCTCCTCGCCAGCCTCATGGCATCTGCCCACCCACACACTCAACAACTGGCAAAGACCATTGTGGAGGTGGGTGCTACCCACAACTGTCCGAGGAGCATGCAGGTAAGGCCACAGGGCAGATTAGTAGACCACTGTTGCGTGTGCATCCGCATCTGTACAGTAAATCATGCATATGTGAGATGTGATATATATAGCCTGTTGCTACATAGTAGTAATAAACAGATATGCATAAGTGGTAGTATTGTGGATTTGTACTGCTGATGTACTGCAATGTTACACTGACCTTGTAGCGATGGCACAGCTGTGGCCACTGACATTACATCTCTCATACTCTTAAGTAGGGCCATCTGGTATACCACCAAGGCAGTAGCTTGTAGCGATGAGTATGGTTTATAAACATGCTTACCAATACACCGGGCATGTATTGGCTATGGTATATTCCATGCACACATCTAACACACCTACCCATAATGCATGCCGTACATGTTCACGTATTGTTGCTGTTAAATGCACTGCATCACAGTGTTGACCATGATGGGGTATCTGACGGGTATGTCAGACACCTGCAAGATAACTAACATCCTGCCATTGTGAAATGTGTCCACAGGGAAGAACATAATGGTGGGACACATGGCCTACAGTAGGGACATGTGTGAAACATCACCTTTTTACAGTGCAACAACAGTGTATATATCAGTATTACAATGGCAACTGTTACAGATCTACACTAGGGCATAACATAATAATTCGGTCCACATTATTAGCTGGGACTAGGCTGTTACATGTGGTATCCAGTGTATGGGACACTGCAAACTGACACACATGTGCAGGCCATACTTGTCAAGCATCTGCAAAAAGGCTGAAGGTGGGGAGGGTGTCAGCATGACACACCAGTGTACTGCAGCAGGGATCCTAAGGATGCTAAGAATGGCTGTATCTGCACACAGTCAAGTTCAGGAACTGTGGCAAACATAACCCTAACTCCACAGCAATAGTGATGACAGTGTGTGAACTCCAAGGGATGTGCACATGAGTAGACCTTGCAATCATGCAGAGTTGGGGGGCACGTGTAGGGCAGACTGACCATATACTGGCAAATGCAGATGGCCCATGCTAGAATACCCCTTCCAGGAATAGTAACTGCTGTAGTACACATAGCAATAGGTGCAACAAACCGTCATGATAAGGCCGTGCACACATATGCACCCACGGAGTGTATGCATTGTGGTCAGCATCTGCACACCTAACACATTTCTTAGACACTGCATGTGAATGTACAGGAAATATTTCACATATCAAGCTCATGTACTGTTAATATATGCGGTGATGTGGTCCCATGGCAGATCAAGGAAGATTGCGTCATATCAATAAGGGTGTGTACATTCCCCATAGCCACAGTAAGGTCTGACGGATGTCAGTGTAATAGTATCAGATTGGTCATACATGCACCGCTGATGCTGAGATCTGTAAACCAGACATCAGGCATTTACAAATGACATCTGTCCACATATCATCCCAGGTATGTTTTGCTCAAACACATAGGGGCTGTGAGCATTAGAACAGACATAACTGACACAGTAATACACATTCAGCAATGGTTTGTACACCTGTGAGGTTTGGTGCACAGTACATGGCAGGGTGCAGAACAGGTGCACAGCAATACTGTGCACATGGGTGCAGTGTTTTTCAGAGGAAGGGGCATCACCTAACACACCTCATGCATCATACACATGCATAATGTTGCTAGCATGGATTGATTATAGCTGCACTGCATGCTGTTGAGTACCATATGTTATGCATGTTGACAGATGGGTAATGGGAGGACTGTGTGTACTATCTCTGTGAAACCTCATGTGTGTGTGTGTGTGTGTGTGTGTGTGTGTGTGTGTGTGTGTGTGTGTGTGTGTATGTGTGTGTGTGAGATATTTTGTCTGTAAGTGCAATCTGGTGGAGTGGAGGGGAGTTGATGCATGTAGGATGTGTGTGTGCATGTGTTTGTGTTTGTGTGGGTGTCCATGTATGCACATGTGTGATTGTGGGGTTGTTCATATGGCAGTACTTCCCTTTGGGATCATGCAGTACATGGACATGGACTGACACATGAGACACCAGGAATACTTGTCTGATATGTAATCACAGGACAGCTGATAGTATAATAGGGTCTGTAGCATGGAACATGCATGGGGAGGGAAAGTAGACATTAAGTATGCCCTTAATATTGCAATCAGCAGAGAGGTGAATGACTACTCACATATGCAGCACTACAGATGCATTTGGGAATTACTAGAAAACACCAGGGAGCATATCCATATATTACTGTTGTCCACATGATAAGTTGATTGAGCAGCAGATTTGGAATGTACTGAGCAATACATACATAAGACACTCCAGTGCTTAACATTATGGAGTGAACGTAGTAGCCCCTAACATATAGAGACCATGCTCACGATGTCCAGACATAGACAGGGTGAATAGTGGATGACAGCAGTGAGGCCATGTAAAACCTACTCCACTCAAGTCAAGGAGGTAATGGAGTAACAGGTCTTGTGTTGTGATCACTCGTCTAGGCATTTACAGGAATGATACATTAATGAGTGGCATTAATGAGTGTATGTTACCAAGTGTGATGCAGGATGGGGAACTTATGTGAATAAACATGGGACTGTCTGTAAAATCAGGGACAGGTAGATATTAAGGTGGAATGTATGTGTGTGTGTGTGTGTGTGTGTGTGTGTGTGTGTGTGTGTGTGTGTGTGTGTGTGTGTGTGTGTGTGTGTGTGTCTGTGTGTGTGTGTGTATGTGTACTGTTATGCAATGCTGCACAAGTCTTAAAATGCATTTTTTTGTTTTTCCACACAGGTGGCGAGGTGGGTCAAGGTCCCTCCTGCATGCAATCTGATGTTGGTGTCCATACAGACACTGTAGGTGATGATAGTACTGTTGAGGCACAGACGGTGTTGTCATGAGCCAAAACTGCACCATTGTTTGACATCCCCCTCTTAGCCACCCCAACCCTGCACACAGTTACAGTGCCTATACGAACCCCATCACCAGTGGCCATAGCTGAGAGACAGTTGGCGGTTGGTGGCAGTGCACAGGAGAGTGTGGCATCTATGCATACTGTGTCTGGTCACAGCAGGCATAGCCAGATGTCTGGCAAGGCACCACATAGGCAGGAATACCTGGGTTCTCATGGTAGGGCCACTGGTCACCATGCCCCTGGCAGAAGGGCCACAACTGGTACCACCAGGCGGATGTTTGTATGGAACTGTACACCAGACAGAGCCTCAGGTTGCAGAGGGCTGGTCTCTCATTTGCAAGTGACAACTTCCATGAAATGTCTGGTGCCATCTGTGATTATACCGAGGTCATGGATAGATGATTGGGTGAGATGGTGGGCCTCATCGACCGTGGTTTGTCCATGCTTGAACATTTGGTGGGAGTGCGGTGACAGCCGCGTGGATGTAGGCCAGCAACACCAACAGCTGGCGGTCGATGTCGATGTGCTAGGACACCAAGGTGCTTCTGTAGTGGCAGTACCAGCCCCAGCACTGCAGGGGGGGCACTGTCCACATCACACCACAGCAGGCTACTTGCACGTGGCCCTGGCCAGTCCCAGGAGGGATCTGGTTCCAGCGGACATCTGTCATCATCAAGGGAAAGTAGCACATTGAGTCCTGCACCTGCATGTGCCCATGGAACCACTGGCAGGCACAGTCTGCATGTCTGTGGCTGGTGGCGGTGAACTGCACACCCTGCCATGTATGGTCTGCAGCTGTCCAAGAAACACCTGTATAGGGCAGCCACATGGCAGGACTGTGTGCATGCATTCCCACACACTATATGAACACACCTCGGGCAACCCCATACCTACACACAACACATCACCACACCCATTTCAACTAATTACACCCCTCACCCACACACATAGTGTCAAACACATGGCCCACCCTTGGTCTCTAGCAAACCAACAAAACACCCTTTGCATATATATGATGATACCTGTGCCACATCCTTGTCATCCATAACATTGATGCAGGGACAGGTTAATATAGTTCTGATGCACACGGTGACTGCACTACAGTGTACTAATATACTGCAGTGTAACATGATGTCAGGAGTAATGTTTAATGCGTACATGTCAGGTAGTGTAGCTGTCCAGCCTTGATGCATTATAGCTGTTAGTAACACTGAGTGATTTTGGTCTCCATAATGTTATCCATTTGTGTTATAGGTGAGCATGTGTCAGCAGGAGGATGGTCTGCAGTCATATTCCACAAGGGGTATGGCACTGTGGTGACACCATGGCTGTGACATATCCTGGGTACAGCTGAACACATCACAGGTTTGTATAACAGTTATTGCTTGTGCCACATGGACAAGTGACCCGCTAGCACATGTATAATCAGCAACCTGATGTAGACCCATTCACATACATGCACACTCTTACTTGACAGCACTGGGCTAAACCCCTACCTAGGTATGTAGTGCTACTGAAGTGTGTGGCTTTCATTGCACACACCACACAGCATTTAGGGTGAGGTGTGTTCCAGGTTATATGTTACATGCAGAACATCCCCAGACATGTACAGTATGGTAATGGGGGATGTAATGGTTGTATATGGACAATACATAGTGTGGCATACCATCATATACACATTAACAGACATATAACAGACAGACACACATCCAAGAGACCTGGGCCTTTCGGTGCTAACTAACTTGTCAGTGTGTCCAGTGTGTTATAGGTAGGCTGCACACAGCACATGCATGACTGTGCTGGATTGTGGTATTAGTTACCTGTATGGTTGATTGTGACAGTGTTCAGCATACAGTGGTACATGGGACATGTACCGGGTGTACCGTGGTGTAATGACAGTGTACACAGCACTCACATCCCACAGTTGATATTGTACTCACTGGAACCCATGATGACACTCTGATATATCCACCATCACACATTGCCCACTACTGCGATGCAACCCATTGTACATCCCAATAGTGGTACTACAGGGATATGCATCTAATGCACATGCCACAGGTATAGTAGGGTGTTGCATTGTCATGCCTCACCTATGGGCAGCAACAACACTATCTGTACTATTGTGTGGCAATGCGTATTGTAATAGGAGTACGTGGCCTTGGAATGCTGTACCATACAGATATACAAACATACACACATACACACACTTGCCAGAACTCAATGGGTATCCCATGCCTATCGACCTATTTGTACAACACTGTTGTGCTGGTACTGCAAAGCTAATGTGTACATTATGGAGAGGAGCGTAACAGGGTACATGTAATGTCCGAAACAGCAGCAGCCACATCCTACTATGGCAATGGGTGTTGTGGAGGTTGTGAAGGCCCTCATGGTATTCCCAACTACATGTGTACTAACACACAGACACTGCTATCCTCAGTAATGCTCACATACACACGTGTCAGTACTGGGGTACATTGCTGCAGGTGGTCATAGGTGTGTAATGGGTTATTGTCTATGGAGAGATGGATGGTGTAGGAGATGTGTGTAATATGGTATCATGCCACCTGCCATGTGCCAGCAGGCAATCTATCGACAGACACCACTGTGGTGACCCTCAGCATGAGAGTGACATGCATCAGCCAATCCTCTGGGTGCCTCCTGCAAATGGCCACTGAGGTGATCCAGTTGACATGTATGCAACATGTATTACAACACATGGTTAGTGTCTGTGATGGAGACCTGTACCCAAGAATGTTCTGTTGACTGTGGTAGTGTAGTGGAGGTACCCATGGTATGTGGTGCATACAGTGTGTTGTCTCCTATATGTGCCAGTTATAACACAGCTGGGCAGACATGTCAGTGTCAGTCAAGCATAGGTTGCCTGTATGTATCCAAGCTGGATACCTGCCATCTGCACATCTGTACAGGGACTGACAGACATCAGCTTGACAAGTAGCTATGCAGTAGAATGAATGTGTCAACAGACAGACATCTGACAACAATATGTATGCCATTACTACATGTTGGTAGCCCTCACTGACATACTGTACAGACAGTAGTCTACAGTTACGTCCCACATGTCAAATCATTATCCAGTAGGGGATATATACCGTGACACAGCTCACACACCAGGAACATGACAGTGAGGCCTCAGAGTCCAGCTATGCCTGCAGGTGTGCTTTTTTTCAGTACTACATTTAGCACTCTACTCTTGCCTGAGAAAGCACTGTCAACATTAGTATCACCATGATACACTACATGCCAGTGTGACAGGATGTTCATAGGTTCATAGGTTCATAGGTAGATACTAGGCTATCTGCCCTAGGGCATTTATAAGCCTAGCCATTGTGTATTTGGCTTCCGCCTCCCTATTAGATTAGCCTACTGTGCCTCTGTAAAGTACGTCACAGAAGGTACCCTTTTAAGATTAGTTTACTGTGCCTCTGTCTAGCAGGGACACAGAAGATATCCCAGGGGTCAATTTGCGATTTCCCATCCACACGTCCAGATTTTGCTTGAAGAGGGTCAGCGAGGGGCTATGTCTAACATGAATTGTGATTCTATTCCAGAGTGAGGGGAGCCTCTGGGAAATTAATCTGTCCCTCCAGCATGTCCTAATTTATTTTTGTGCTGAGGTTTAGGCCCCTGGAGCATGTAGCTCTAAGGGACTTGGATTTTTTGAGATGGAGCATGTCCATTAATTCTGGGTTTGACATGGCTTTGCACGTCAGGCATAGATCGCCTCTGAGTAGGCAGTAAGCAACTGAGTAGAGCTGGCATTTCTTTAGTGGAGCTGCATAGGACATCTGTTTGTAGCCCATGATCCTCTTGGTGAGGTACTTTTGGGGTCTCTCCAGTTGCTGCAGATGTCAGGTAAGGTACATCCCAAAAGGGGCATTGTATTCAATTATGGGCCTGATGAGTGACGAGTAGAGGGGCACAATGACCTCTCTTGATCTAGATGTGAACCCTTTCATGATAAGATGGGCTATATAGAAGGTCTTTCTAACCACTTTGGCAATGTGATTATCAAAGGAGAGTTTACTATCTATGTTGGTCCCCAAATCTCTAATTACTTCTTCCGTACTGAATGGATTACCACCTATGTGGTAATTTGTGGGCACCTTGTTTTTCCCAAAGGGGATGACTATGCACTTTTTAGCATTTAGCTTGAGGCCGTGGCTCTGGCATCAAGCATCCGTCTCTGTGAGACCCTTTTGGAGGACGCTTGTGTCAGCTGGAGATTCAATTATGGCCCCCAGTTTGCAGTCATCTGCAAACTTTGTCAGCCATAATCCACCCATGTTAGCCTGAACCTCAGAGAAGTTTATACTGAACAAGAGAGGTCCCAGAGCTGAGCCCTGTGGGATGCTACTTGTAACTGGTTTGGATTCGGACATGGCACCTGCGATTCTGACCATGTGGGTTCTATCTCTGAGCCAGTTTGCAACCCATCTTGTGATATAGGGGTTGATATTTAAGCTAGTAAGCTTATTTATGATGCCCGAGTGTGGTATTGTATCGAAGGCTTTTGCGAGGTCCTGGTAGGCTGTGTGGACTACCTTGCCCTCATCTATGGCTTTGGTAACTGTTTCAAAGAAATCAACTAGGTTTAAGAGGCAAGATCTGCCCTTAACAAAGCCGAATTGGGTAGGGTCTAGTGTCTGGAGGCTCCCAATGTCTTTGTTTATGAGTTCCATGATAATACGCTCCAAAGCTTTACAGACCAGACTAGTCAGGCTTATGGGGCGATAGTTTCTGGGGTCCGTTGTGGCACCACCTTTGTGGAGTGGGACCACTGTAGCTGTACGCCATTCTTTAGGTACATATCCTGCAGTAAGGCTAAGTTTGAACAGTGACTTAATGTGAGGGTTCAGTTCTTCTTGGAGCTCATGTAAGACACAGCCTGGGACACCATCCGGTCCCATAGATGCTGTGTTTTTTGCTTTGGAGAGGGCAGCTTTCACCTGTGCATCTGTGATGTCAGGGAGGTCACATTCAGTTGTGATAGGCATTTGCTCCTTTGGGGGGAAGGGGGAGAGAAATTTGCGCTGAATCTGTCTGCCAGGATGTTGGCTATGTCTGTAGGTTCGGTATATTTTGTACCATTATGCAACAATTCAGAGCATATCTGGGAGTTTCCACCCATGTTCCTGACATAACTAAAGTAGGCCTTGTGATTATCTTTAGTGTCTAGGGCAATTTTTCTTTCGAAACTGGCCTTTGATGATTTTATGAGGGATCAAAGTTTCTTGCTAATACTGATCAGAGATGCCTTCCCTTTTTGGGTTTTGCTCTGTCATGTAGTAGCTTCCTCCTACTGTTGTATAGTTTATTTATGGCCGGGATCCACCAGACCGGTCTCCTGTTTTTGGAGGAGTGAGTCTTGGTTTTATTTGGGATAGCATGATCCATGCATTCCTGCAGGTGCTCATAGAATGCATTTGTAAAGGATTCTGCGGATTGGGCTGTATTATCCTCTGGCCCAGGGGATTTGAAGGATTCCACCTCAGTCTTGAGAAGTGCAAAGTTGGCTTTTGAGAAATTCTTTACAGTGATTTCCTTGGCTGGGGGTGGGGACGGGATATGGATGTCCAGGGAAATTTGTTGATGGTCTGATCTTACCAATGAGGGGTTTACCTCTGGTGTGGAACAGAGTCCCCATGTTGGTGATGACCAGGTCCAATATGTTGTTCCCTCTTGTGGGAGTGGTGACCAGTTGTTCCATTGCGTTAGAGTTTATAAATTCAAGGAACCTTTGGGTGAGGCTATTTGGGCTTGAGTAGTTTTCTCAGACAATGTTTGGGTAGTTGAAGTCATCCACTAACATAGTGTTTGGAGAGACCTTCATATTCTTCAGTGTTCTCAGGAATGCCAAGTGGAGTTCCTGTAATAGGGAGGGTGTTCTGTAGCAGGCTACAAACTGAAAGGCAGTTTTGCCCGCTGTTAGTTGCACATGGATGGTTTCCGATGCTTCGTGCAGTGCCACTAACCTGAAGGTGTAGGTAACCTTGTATGTAACACATTCACATGCATAACAGTGCTGTACAGGTATTATATACTTGAGTGTCCAAGACATGAAACTCACACCCCTTGCTACAGTAATGACAGCACATAGACGGATGTATTGTACATGGCATTACATACACCTATTACAGAGGTCATTACCCTGCTATGTTATCAGATTGGGATGTGAACACTGGTTACCAGGACTGAGCCATGCTTAGCAGGTGTTAGCATTGCTGCAATATAACAGCTAAGCACATTTACTCACTGGTAAGCGAAGCCTACATGATGTAAGCACCCATACGTTTGACAGTAGCTTATATCATGCAAACCCATGCAAATGTACTTAAAGCTGCTCAAAACTGCCTTAACCACTCTGTATCCAACAGCCCTTGTTCTGCCCAGCAAAAAAATACACAACCCTTGCAGGTCTTGAGCCCAGCACCCTGTACACTATAGTCACAACAGTTAACCACTATGCCATGACAGCTTGAAGACAGTTGTTGTTTTTGCAGTATATCTGTCACTACACATATTCAATAGTATTGAACAATTGCTTTGACTTCCACAATTGTGTAGCACTTGTTAATGATATTACTGTTGCATCACATATGTTGCTATATCTAAATATACACATAGATACATATGGTGAGATACATCTGGGAAGGTATACACTATACACAACTGTAATGTTTACACATGACAGGAATATGGATATATGCATATACATATGTAGATACATGTCTACATGTACATACACATATATATTCATACATATGTATGTCTACACATCTGTATAGTGTTTCATATATATGGCCATTTGTAGATCTCTCTGTATATATATATATATATATATATATATATATATATATATATATATATATATGTATATGTATGGGCAATCTATGTGTACAGATATACCTATTTATGTTGATATATATGTAGATATCTATAACTATATGTGCATACATATCTAATCATATATACCTATTTATGTTGATATATATGTAGATATTCATAACTATATGTGTATACATGTATATATATATATATATATATATATATATATATATATATAGCTGTATATTTGTAGACATATATTGCATTGTATATGTGAGTAAGATGTTTAATGAAGCTCAGCCACAAACACAACGTAACAGAATATGCTGAAGAACAGAGTTTAACGCTCTCACTGTATAAATCGCGTTTTCGTTACACCTTCATGGATGAAGGTGTAACGAAAATGCAATTTATACAGTGAGAGCGTTAAACTCTGTTCTTCAGCATATTCTGTTACTTTGTGTTTGTGGCTGAGCTTCATTAAACATCTTACTCGTTCCTCTTATTGGTGAGCTCCCAGTGACTTTTTTTCGTTTTTGGTTTTGGTTCACTGGTTTCTACTTGAATTTTGCATTGTATATGTATGTATTTGAGTGTGATATATATATATATATATATATATATATATATATATATATATATATATATATATATACATATATATATCAGCAGTAATAGTCCCAACCTCTTAGTGCAAGGGGATGTCATGTATGTATTGCAGGCATATATGTAGAATATTGCTTTCTTAACAGACATGTTGTGTGTGGGAGGTCACATCTGCTTTTGACATGTACGCCATTGGCTACTGACAGAAATCCTAAGGACATCATACCACAGCTAGCACAGTAATGATCCTGTGGACTACAGCACAGATATGACTCTCTGTGGTCAGTCCAGAGGTGTACAGAAATCCCCTTCATGCGAGACATGTGGACCACGCCTCACAATGTGGATGTTAATTGCCATGTACATGGGTATATCACATAAATACTGGACTACATACGCCCACACAATTTATGCAGTCACACATGTCAGTCTTTCCTGACACATAATACCTGGTGGTACAGAGGTCACATGGCCACATACTACCTAGTAGTTAGTGACATACATCTGTACAGAATCCCACTTGTTTGTCAGAATACAAAACAGTTATGGTGGCCTGGCAGCAGTATGTCTTGCAACTAACAGGACATAACAGCACACTGGATAATTACACTAAGCTGCTAGGCATGACACAAAGCACTGTGCAAACTACAGGCAGACTGCCACAACACTGGACTACATTTTGTATGGGGGAATACACATGTACCTGCAAATATAGCAGGATCAACATGCATGTCACAGCACAGAGTAACAGACACCTGTGAGAATGTGCATACCCACAACCAATTTGAGCACAGCTACATATGGTACGCAAGCTTAATATGACACTATATGGACTGTCTGATTAACACCATTCTCATATGTGCCACTAACACACTAACCCTACATACACTGGGTCATGACACAGTGTGGTCTGATGCCTGTCTGTGGTATAGGACACATGTGTGTCTGGCCCTACAGACATGTGAGCCAATAGGGTACCATACACTGGAGCAGCATGTAACATCAGATAGAACAGGACCAAGAACAATGGCATCTACCACAGTCTGTGCACAGCCCAAGGTATATATGCACAATACACATACTGTTGACAATCACCATAAGTTCACAGACACCAGTACTGTACACACAACTGCAGAATTCCCAGGTTATGTCCTCAGAAATAACCCCATATTATACATAACACATCTAGCAGTCTGATATCTTACTGGCTTGTTATCAGGTATGGTGTCAATAAATAATGGTGTACAGAACATATGCACCTCTTACTGCATGACATATGTACAAAGGTTGACAGACTTGTGGCTGGAGCTACAAACACTCGGCCAGTATTGGCATGTTGCTGTGATAACCTCATATAATCATTGTCGTACCGAGGTTTGTTGTGACATATGTCCTATGAGGGATATGAAGTCAGTAACTCTCATTGCTGTCATCATGTACTGATTGCAATCCTCACACTATTCTTCTGCAGTTCTAAGATAGGTGTTCTGTGAGTAACACAAGAAACATAAGACTCCACACATTGCCCAGTCTGCAGATAACCCTACAGATGAGAGTTTCCTCAAACACATAACACTGTCATGACAGGTATTAAATCATGTAGATCAGCCACATCCACACACACCCTGTTAAATTGACATTACTCCAAATGCAAAAGAGCAGCACTTACTTTCTGTAGTCATGTCTGGCACCTCCCCCTCCAGTCTGTATTTTTTAGAGGTAAATCCCAATACCATCTGTGGTGCTGTTTGCCAAACACCAAATTGAGGTCCTGCTCACAGTGAATATAAAGGCACAACACCCACATGATGTTCTTAGATATTGGAGTGGGTTTCCATGCAATTGGCTATGGGAATGTTACCACAGCTGTTCCACATGCAATCAGCTAGAGTGGGACTGCAATTCATGCAGAGGCCATCAGATGATCATGAGCATCACTTACAAAACACAAGCTGGTGCCTAAGCAAAGCAGGTGTACTTCTCCATATCCACCAGAGAGGGAGTGAGAGAGACAGATGGAGACAAAGTAAGTCAGGGAGGGGGTGGGAGTGTAAAACCTAAGCATGTTTGTGTCACACACCTACCAGTACAGGGTTTCAACCCCCTGATGGAGTATGTATTGCTATCACATGTCTATGCAGTTATTGCATGCACCACATAGATTACATGTTGGGGAGCTGTCCAAAGGTATAACTGATGGTGAGTGACATCTGCAACAGTGATATAGTAGCGATAAGGTAGGTGTAGTGCATGTGCCTGTCCACATGAACAGGTGTCAATGTCAACACAGCCATACAATCTCAGAGACTCACACACATTGACACAGTTGGCAGGGTCAGGAATAGACTTCCTAACTACTTAGTTTGCCACAATACAGTAATGCGCAGGTGTCACATGCACCACAGGGGTTATCCAGATAATATATGGGCAAAGGGAATGTGAAGGTGTCTGACATCAGACAGCATGCTTCAGTAGGCCAAATGGGAGTTGTAGTGAGTGTGCATGTGGTCGAAAGCATCATACTCCACACACACAGACACAGGGTGCCAGTACTGACATGCATGGGTGCATTGCTTCACAGGTGTGTAGTGGTTGACTATGCCAGAAGGCTGTACAAGGCTAGGTGAAGGGTATACCTTGACATCAGGCCACATGACAATGGTCTGCAGTGTGGCTCAGGGGTAGTGTCTGGATTGGCCCACACAGGTGGGTATTGTATTCACCATCCAGTCACCTGGGTTACTATTGTGTGTGGCCAGTGCTGTGCAATGCTTGCCATGTATGTGTTCTATAGTCCATGACATGGACGGTAGCTGGGATGTACATACGTCCCACATGCATGTTCAGTGTCGTGGGACTGTACCTGGCCCATGTTGTGTAAACAGATTGTTATCATCAGATGTGTCAGTCCTGGCCTCATGTTGCAGGAACTGGTAATAGACACCAGGTTGGCTCTGCACCTACATTGATAGCATGATACAGGTATTCCCTGGTGTCAGTGGCATCTGCCCATACAGGGCATGTGTTTAAGGCATGGTTTGTCCTTTGTGGGTCACATTTGAATGGCACCATAGTTGTTGCAGGCATCCAGTGGGGAACATAGTGAAAGTGCACTGTCTGCAATTATTTGCCTATTGTAATGATGGGACAAAGTGCCATGCCCTCTGTAGTCCACTGCATTCACACCATGGTTACTATCTGTGGGCAATATGCAGGGTATTACCAACAAAGCGGTTGTTGCCTAGGCAAGTGTGTTTGTGTATGAGACATGGGTTGAGAGTGTTCTCTGGGTAATACAAGGATTGCTTTATTTGTTTGACATCTGTTATCTTGTAAGGTGGACATTGTGACATCCAATAAGCCCACCATATAACCCGCTCCACATCCAGTTGTTACACACTCACAGCCACTCCCACACAGAATACGAATGACAAACACAGAGAGACACACACACAAACACACACACACACACACACACACACACACACACACACACACACACACACACACTTGCCATCTTTGGGATTAGAACTCCTAACTACATAGTTTATAACACTAAAATAACACAGTAATAGGATGTGCCATGGAGATTACTGGACTATTTCTTCCCCAAAGATGTATTTCAAGGTGAATGACATCAGCAGACTTGCCAAAGAAATGCAATGGAGGTTGTAGTGACTGTGAATGGCCTCAAAAGCATTGCTCCCTACACAGACAAACACCCACACTTGCCATGTTGGGGAATAAAAATCCTACCTAACCAGTTTATCACACAACATCATTACACAGTTATTGGACGTGCCATGCAGATTACTGGACTACTTCTTCTCCAAAAGTGTATTTCACTGGGAATGACATCAGCAGGCTTGTCAAAGAAGGACAATGGGGTTGTAGTGACTATGAATGGCCTCAAAAGCATTGCTCCTTACACAGACACACACTTGTCATGTCTGGGAATAGAACTCCTACTGAACTACTATATCACACTACAGCATTAGGCTGTTATAGGATGCACAATGAAGATTACTGGACTACTCCTTCTCCAAAGATGTATTTCATGGTGAATGACATCAGCAAGCTTGCCAAAGAAGGGCAATGGAGGTTGTAGTGACTGTGAATGGCCTCAAAAAGCATTGCTTCCTACACAGACAAGCACCCAGACTTGCCATGTTGGGGAATAAAAATCCTACCTAACCAGTTTATCACATGACAGCATTGCACAGTTATAGGATGCACCACGCAGATTACTGGACTACTCCATCCCCAAAAGTGTATTTCACTGGGAATGATATCAGCAGGCTTGCTAAAGAAGAGCAATTGGGTTGTAGTGACTGTGAATGACCTCAAAAGCATTGCTTTTTACACAGACAAGCATCCACGCTTGCCATATCTGGGAATAGAACTTTTACCTAACTTGTTTATCACACTACAGCATTGCACAGTTATAAGACGCACCACACAGACTACTGGAGTACTCATTTCTCAAAGGTGTATTTCACTGGGAATAACATCAGCAGGCCTGTCAAAGAAGGGCAATGGGGCTGTAGTGACTGTGAATGTCCTCAGAAGCATTGCTGACTACACAGGCAAACAAACATCCCCACTTGCCATGTCTGGGTATAGAACTCCTACCGAACTACCATATCACACTACAGCATTATGCAGTTATAGGAATTACCACAGATATGACTGGACTCCTCCTTCCCCAAAGGTGTATTTCACTGGGAATGACATCAGCAGACTTGCCAAAGAAGGGCAATGGGGTTGTAGTGACTATGAATGGCCTCAAAAGCATTGCTCCTTACACAGACACACACTTGTCATGTCTGGGATTAGAACGCCTACTGAACTACTATATCACACTACAGTATTAGGCTGTTATGGGATGCACAACAAAGATTACTGGACTACTCCTTCCCCAAAGATGTATTTCATGGTGAATGACATCAGCAGGCTTGCCAAAGAGGGGCAATGGAGGTTGCAGTGACTGTTAATGGCCTCAAAAGCATTGCTCCCTCCTCAGACAAACAAACACACACACAAACATCCACACTCGCCATGTCTGGGAATAGAACTCCTACCTAACTAGTTTATTACACTACAGTATTATGCAGTTATAAGACGCACCACAGATATGACTGGACTCCTCCTTCCCAGAAGGTGTATTTCACTGGGAATAACATCAGCAGGCTTGCTAAAGAAGGGCAATGGGGTTGTAGTGACTGTGAATGCCCCCAAAAGCTTTGCTTTCTACACAGACAAACACACATTCACACTTGCCATATCTGGGAATAGAACTCCTACCTAACTAGTTTTTCAAACTACAGCATTACGCAGTTATAGGTTGCGCCACAGAGATTATTGAGCTACTTTTTCCCCAAAGGTGTATTTCAAAGTGACTGACATAAGCAGGGTTGCCAAAGTAGGGAATTTGAATTGTAGTGAGTGTGACTAGCCTAAAAATCATTGATCCCTACAGAGACAAATACACACACACACACACACACACAAACACACATGCATGCATGCATACTTGCCACATCTGGGATTAGAACTACTACCTGACTAGTTTATCACACTATAGCATTACACAGTTATAGGCCACACCACAGAGATTACTGGGCAATCCCTTCCCCAAAGGTGTATTTCAAAGTGACTGAAATCAGCAAGCTTGCCATAGTAGGGCAATGGAGAGGCCACTGTGTGTGCATGGGTCATAACCTATTCATCTAGAGGTAGACACACCACACTCAGGCACACACAGGTTTATATTCCACAGGTACGTGTATACAACTGCTAGATGACTACTGCCTTGTACGGTCATGTTGCACAGTTAGTACTAGCATCACAGAGTCTATGATGCTGAGGGATTCCAGAGGCTAATGTCTACAGTGAGTGGCATTTACACATCATGTGGTTGTAGCCATTTGGCTGTGTGCTGGGTGGGACAGGCCTCATGATGGAAGGCTCTTTGTCACTGTCACTCTCTTCCATACATCTATGTATGTGTACTTTTGGCATATTATAGTGGGTTGTCCTTGGATATATGTGTGCAAAGCATGACTGGTGCATACTGAGGAGTGTATGCACTAGCATCTGCAACTGTCAGATATGTATGGTCCACTTTTGTTGCCAGACATGGGCGTCATTCATTTCTTTAAGTGTGTGAGCATGTCCAGTATGACCTTTCAGTATTTTGTTGTCTGACATTGCCTTCATTTCTCTAAGTGTGGGAGCATGCCCAGTATGCCCTTCATTATTGAATGTGTGGATCCATTCCAGGTAGATTGTACTCAAGTGCAGACTTTTGTGTTCTACACCTACAGCTAGCAAACTGTTTCTGCAGGATATCTGTAGATCAGTTGACAATATGGGGTCAAAATGGGCACAGAATAATGAGTACTATAGGTAATTGTGTCTGTGCTGCTTCTGCTACATGGTCCTGGTGTTAGCAGATTTATTTATTTATTTAACATTTGTTGACCGGGAAAGTCCGGCTAGGTTCCACAGATCCTGTTTTCAGTGGAGGCCCGGGGAGAAATGCTCCAGAAGCATGTCTTTAGAATATTCTAGATATATTCAGACATGTGTACTGTTATACACTGTGATGTTTTATGTCATCAAGTACTGTCAGGTAGACATTTTTGCTCACAGTGATGTCTTGTGGAACACAGGGTGAATGCAGCTGTGTCCAGTATTGTGGTCAAACACCTACATATTCCTGCAAACTAATGCCATTTTGAAGAGGGAGCTGCAAACACTTGCTACTGTGTCTGTATAACTGGTTCAGCACCTTGGTACAGTGGTGGCAGAGGATCCCATACTTGTACATCTATCAACGTGACAGCATGGCCTTATCTTGCTGTGCCAATACCTCACAGCTGTACAGATTCACACAGGTTACCCAGTGGCAGGGTTCATAAGTCACGACATTACCCCTATTCTGGTTTATGAGCAGGTTTGTAGCCACCCATTTGTGTATTTGCAGCCAGGTATAGTATGTGCACAGGGCTGTGTTTCGGACTTCGCACATTCCATGCTGCCCATGCTCCCACCCCCTCTCTGTTATTCTATCCTCTTCCATACATTATATAAACATTCTCTGATACTTTCCCTATAGTTATCACCTGATCACAGCAGTGTATTGGTGCTGGTCCACAGTTCATGCAGTGGGACTTGATGGACATGTTACTGTGGTTTGTCCACATGGCCTTGCATATGAGTTCTGTGGACTGTGTTATGTTGTTATTTGGGAGTCCATGACATAACATACATTGGCAGTATGGGTGAGACACAGGCCTTTAGCAGAGGACTGTAGGACATATGGTAGTGACATAGGCCATCTGTAGCAGGCCATTGCATTCTGTCAGTCCTACAGTCCCAGACTGCCATACAGTATATTCCCCTGGGTTGACTGGGTAGGTGTGCTAGGTGTTCATGCCAATAATTTCTGTCAGTATTGCTCAAGTGGTGTGGATGCTAGCAGGGTGCTGCTTACAGCTAGGGACACACCTGCATGGGACACCTGCACTGCATGCTGCATTCTTTCGCTATTGCCTTACACAGGTGGGGGTTATATTGTACCCATTCCCAACAGCAGGGATAAGACCGGAGAGGTACCTGTGGGTGGTGGTTGGGTAAGCAGGGTGCATGTGTGCTATGGACACTACTTGCATATGGCTCACTGATATGCATGGGGCATTCCACTTATGCTGGCTTGTGCAGGGACATCAGCTGTTTCTCAATACATCATTCCTATGAACTTTGTGATCTGTGAGTGTTTGGCCAGACGACACCAGTATTCCCTACTACAAGCCCAGATAATGTGATGCAAACCTGTATGTACAATTCCAAGAGTATGTCCATTTAACAGTTACACATTATACACTGTCTGTCTGTAGTACTTTCCCCTTTGTACTGCTTGTGTATCTGGCCCAGCAGTCATGTCATGTCCATCTTTCAGATGGTGACACATATTACCTCCATACATTTACAATGGCTTGCTGCTAGAATGTGTTATACTGGAGAGCATTGTGTTTGGCACTGCAGTTGTGAGGACTTGGCCCTGTCATCGGCAGCACTGGGCAATGTCCACTAGGACAAATCTCACCATGTATACATACTGACCACTCTCACACAATATGAAACACACACCAACTTAACACATGCATACCTGCATATTGTACAAATGCTGCAATCTATCCTGCTACCTTGGCCACCACAGGTAATCTGTGCTCCACTGGTATTATACCTACACATACATGCTACTACATTTCTACATAGGATTGGGGGGACAGACCTGACTGTTACTACATGTCTACATCGTAATGGGGGGCACACCTGACTGTTACTACATTTCTACATAGGATTGAGGGGCACACCTGCCTGTTACTACTACATAGGCATGAGGGGCACACCTGATCATTACTACATTTCTACATCGGATTTGGGGGGGCACACCAGACTGTTACTACATTAATACATAGGATTGGGGGGCACACCTGACTGTTGCAACGTGTCTACATCGGATTGGGGTAGCACAACAGACTGTTACTACATTTCTACATAGGATTTGGGGGCACAACTGACTGCTACTGTGGGTCTACATCAGATTGGGAGGGCACATCTGACTGTTACTACATTTCTACATAGGATTTGGGGGTAACACCTGCCTGTTACTACATGCCTTCATAGGCATGGGGGGCACACCTGACTGTTACTACATTTCTACATGGGATTGGGGGGAGGCAAACCTGACTGTTACTATGTGTTTACATCAGATTTGTGGGGGCACACCAGCCTGTTACTACATTTCTACATAAGATTGGGGGGGCACGCCTGACTGTTTCTACATTTCTACATAGGATTGAGGGGGGCACACCTGACACTTGTACACGTTCGCTATGACTGTACTGGTATATGAGGTACTCCATTTCATTCTGTATTCTAACCTATCATGCTGACTAGAGGCATATCAGTGTACTACAGGTCTTAGGTTTGATTGACCTACATATCAGTTTCTGACTTTTTATCCTTCAGAACTAACATCCCACTGCCTGAGCTGATGTAGTCTGTCTGTGTAGGCCTGGGGTGGAGGCTACCCATAGCCATCATTAAGAGGCCTTAGCACAGCATTTGTTTGGTTTGTCTACACCTTGCCTGCTGGCTGAGACTGTTGTTGGGTATGTGAGCCTCCCTGACTGGTATGTGTATGTCATATGGACACATATGTGGCCCAGCACATTTCCTGCAGTGGGTTTTGTCACCATGTGTAGTACTGGCTACTATGGTGACACCAGTATTTGTTACAGATCTCATGC
Organism: Protopterus annectens; assembly: GCF_019279795.1. Lineage (NCBI taxonomy): Eukaryota > Metazoa > Chordata > Ceratodontiformes > Protopteridae > Protopterus > Protopterus annectens. Next base: position 994,579,590 of record NC_056739.1, on the reverse strand, counting down.
TGCCACTATAGGTGTCTACTATCTGCTGGCATCCCATTTAGCCACCCGATTACCTTGCATGCTCACATCCATACCATAGATACAAGTAACAACACATACTACTCCATTCAGCAGTTGGTAAGAAGAGTGACTTACCTTGTGGCTGTGCCAGTATCGAGGATGGTGCTGGAGGGCTTCCTATGTTGGATGCACATAGTACATTGCCTAACAATGGTTGACAACAAGTGGTGTCATGTTTGGCATCCCTTTTACTGTATGTGCAAGTCAGAGAGAGGTGTCATTCCCTGGGACCCTACTGTGTCAGTGTATGTGCTATGCGTTGCCTCTTTGCCAACACCAGGGCATACTGGGCACGCCTCCTTCTGCCTGCTGGGCAGGCTCAGGTTGTCCCTCCTTCGAGTCACTCTGTGCCTGTGCAGGCCTTGGCAATGGTGGAGAGCTGTGTGGCCCTGCCCCGTGCTGTTCCTGCTGCAACTATTTCCACAGGATCATATTGTGTAGCATGGCACATATGATGAAAATTTGAGTACATGTAGTTGGTGAGTACTGCAAGGCTCCACCGGACGTGTCCAGGCACCGGAACCATGACTTCAGCATCCCAAACACACACTCTATTATAATTCTGGTCTATGCATGTGGCTCATTATGCAGTTATTGTTCGGGTGTGTGTGCATTTCTGATGGGTGTCATCAGCCACGTCTCCAGTGCGTAACGAGCATCCCCTACTAGGTGACAGCAAGGGATGTCCCCACTGGCAAATCTCTGGTACAGCTGTGTCAGATGTGGGAATCATGATAGCTTCCAAGGCAGCCAGCACACACATTCATTATAATGCCCTGGGCATCACACAGGACCTGGCAGTTGATGGAGGGGAAGCCTTTGCGGTTGATGTAGACCCTACCCCACTCATCAGGTGGAGCTTTGATGCATATGTGCATGCAGTCTATAGCACCCACTACCTCAGGGTATTCTGCTATTTGGTGGGAGAGATGCATATTGCTGGCCAATGCCTCACGGGTGTTGTGGAAATATAGGTGCTCACCGGCATGTGCTGACATGGCAACCAGGAACTGTTGGAGTACCCTGCCTGTGAGATCCCCATGAAATCCCCAGTTGACCTTTGGAAGGTACCTGTGACTAGTATTCTTAGGCCTACATATACTTTGGTATCCACTGGGATGGGTTCACCTCTGTTAGTTTTGTGTGACAGGCTGTAGAAGGTCCCTGCCCACCCTATAGTGCTGCACTATCTCCAGCTCATGTAGCCCCTGGTAGGTTACCCTGGGTCTGTACACTCTTCTCCATCTCCTCACTGTGGGTTGGTCAACAGCATTCTCATCCATACCACCCTCAGCCTCTTCCAAGTGTTGATATATGATAGCTGCTGCAGCTCCTATAATTTTGTTGTTTTTGTTTGTTAAAACTTCCCCCCTTGTATACACCGGCGGTGTAGAGTATGTAGGAAAAACCAGAGGGAAAGGTGTTTGCATAGTTTATAGTAGTGTTCTGGTCAGGCTGGGCTGCTGCTTGTGTAATTGGCTGATTCTGATACATTTCACCTGCCAGCTATGCTAGTTCTCTTTGATTACCTTTTTACTGCTGTTTTCCTTCCTATTGCCTTCCTGTTTAAGTCCGGGGGCGTGCCACTCAAACACAGTGCTCAAATGTGCACAGAGTTGCTATTTCCTGGTTTCCTTTTTTTTTCTTTTAAAACCCGGCGCATGGTCCGCACACCCACTTAGGCAATATAAAGAGTGCTAGGCAGCTTCAGACATGCCCCCTTGCTTAGCTCTGCTAAGGTAAGGGTAAACCCAAGCCACAGGGCTCCTATCCGCTTACAGCATGCCTGACACAGCTCCCTGTGATGTCCGCTAACTCTTAGGCTTGCATCAGGCTATTCCTGCACTCATACTGTTGGGTGTTGACTAGCACTGAGGGGAAATCTGGGATTCAATATCATTCCCCTCATTTGCATAGAATTGCCTGTTAATGCATAGTTACAGGTCCCGCACTGAGCCTCCCCCTCACTATTCACTGGCCATGTTGTCTTCTGCTTTCCATTGAGTATAATGACAAAATAGTGATTTTGGTTAGAATGCTTATTTCAGGTTATTTTTTATAGTTTTGGCCCGATCCCATTTGCGAGCCACTGCCTTATGCTTAAACAGCCGAAATCAGCTAAAAAAAATAAAAGTTATTATTTTTTTTTAAACTGTTTTCCATGGCAATAGCCATATATTTGGCCATTGGCATGATTTACACATTATGTACAGCCTTTATTTGGAGCTGTCATGGCTCCGTTTTTTGGTTTGCAGAAATGTACTCGGTTACTAACCGAGTACATTTCTACAGATTACACTAGTCCTGCATGGCCGACTGCCAGCTTCCTGGATCGCAAATTCACCTCATTAGCATTATTTTAACCTGCTAATGAGGTAATTTGCATACAGGAGCTGCGTCCATGCAGGAATAGTGCAGGAGCACTCGTGCACATCCCTGCAGCTTATTCCTGGATCGTACGGCAAACATATTGCCTCCTGGAGCTCCTGCACTGTTCCTGCACACTCTGCAGGGCTTGCTGAGTCCAGGGGATAGTGTTTGTTTCTGGAAATGGGCCTTGTGCCAATCTGCAGATGTTGTTTCTAATGCAGAATTGTTAATTAAGCAGAAATATAATTTAGAAATACATTATTTAAATGCTTTCATAGTGAAGCTGTATCTTCTGTTCAGGATTACCACAGCGATATATTAGCACTGTCACTGCTACTATTTCTTTTTCTACTGTTCAGCCATTGTTAATTCTGCATGATTCTTTTTAAGAGTATTTTTTCTCTTTTTGAACATGGTTGCTGATATTGCAGTATTTTGTATTGTCCTACATCTACTATAAAACAGAAAATGATTTTTGGACAGTTTTACTACATGCACTTTCCTTAACTATTGTTTTTCTCCTGCTAGTACTTAACCCCTTCCATTAATTATAACTTTCTTTTGCACTTGCTTTGGGCATGCAGCCTGTTTTCATCCCCTTTTTGCACTAGGATAGTATTTATGACTTGCATCATTTTCATAAGAAGTTTATAGCCATCCCATTTCGGCTATAGCTATTAAAAGGCAGCTGAGGTGCTTTACCATTACTCCTGGGGCATTTTTATTGTCAGGAAAAGACAAGCATTATGCAACACATTAGACAATGTATTTTTAAGCTATTTAAAATCATCAGTTCTTCCCACAGTTCTCCACAGAGAGGCCAATAAGATTATTTCATCTCTCCATCTGTGACATTTTAGTTGCAAATCAGAACAGCATATATTCTGCCTCTGCCATGCAGGCCAGATCATGGTCAAACTGGGTCCTCAAGGCAAGGTATTGGATCAGCCCCAATATCCCCAGGACCTCTCCCCTGGCAGCAGCCCTTCTGCATCCATTTCAGTGTCCCATTTCTTGGCTATTTTTCCCCAGTTACCATAAACACTGTTCAAACTTCTCAGTGTACATGATACTTTTTCTTTTCCTCTACAGTGATTTTTATGGATATTTGGATCTAATTTAAAACTTTTATTTCACATTTTATAGCACAAACACTGATAGTCATTTGTAAACAATACAATAGCCTCACAATGAAAACAGATTTAGCCTGAACAGTTGACGTCTTTGCTCTTGAAACTCACATTTGTTGAAATGGCTTTGAAACTTGCATTGAAAGAAAATACTTCTGTCCAGTGGTGGATTACCTTTGGGCTGTTTTCAAATCATAGGCTCCTTCACACTTTGTTAAGACCATGTAAACATGCATGTGTTCTTTGATTCACCTTTCCGATTGTATTAAATTATATTTCTTGTATAATACAGCACCATCTGTTAGTGTGTTTTAATTTTGTAGCTTTGAACATTTTTCTAGTAAGCAATGAAAGAAAACATATTAACCAATAATGACAAAACAACCCATTTCAGAGCATTTCAACAATTAAAGGCCACTCAAATTTCTGTAATTCTAATCCACCAATACTAGTCAATATGCACAATCTCTGCAGAAGTAAAAGTCATCTGAATAATTCCACATTAAAGAGATCTGTAACAAATGAAGGGGTTGCTGCTGGTAAACAACTTTATATTTCAATGTTTCATCTACAAATTCAGTCTCTCTGTCCTTAAAGAATGAATTATCTATATTTCATTAAAAATGGTAAGCTGGTAATATTGCAATAAAAAATGGTAAGCTAGTAATATTGGAATAGTGAATGGATGGCAAACCAATAGCAGGTTCATAGTTACTAGGCATGTCATCCAAAGGAATGTACACATAGGAATGCAGTGCACCTCTATCTCCCCCTTAAAGAATACTGCTGTATTTGCAATCCATCCACATGGTTTGATAGTAGAACTCACAGCCTTCTGCCCCAAAGGCAAGTATGCTACATGTTGTGCTACTAACACTGCTTTCAAATCCCCTGTCAAAAACACTGACAGCCATTTGCTAAACAAAGCAGCTGTACATTGAAAACAGACTTAGCATGAGCAACTGCAAACTTCTCTTCCCTTAAATCTAACAATTCCTTGAAAATGCACTGAAACTCACATTCCTTGAAAATGCACTGAAACAAAATTCTTATTCCTTAAAAATGCACCCCACCCATGAAGGTACTTGGTGTAACAGATTGAGGCTCCTCTCTCCCTTGTTCAAGCTACAAGATTTGAGCCTTAGCAAGTTAAATAGCAGCCAGCCATCCATGTGCAAGTTAATTAACCACTCACACACTCACATACAACAGCAAGTTCCAAAACATTTAAGACATTCTAAATCCTCTGGCAGCAGCATGAAAGCAACAGCAAGTTCTAACATGTAAGTCTGTGCATGTGTTGTACTAAAGAAGCACACATGCACACACAGATGCAAAGTGCGTCCTTAAAAAAGGAATGTTAGATGCAAACTGCATCCTTAAAGAAGAAATTTAATTTTTTAAAACTGTTTCAGTAAAAATGAAATGTTGTGACAGCCCCCCAGCCAGCGGGCCCTAGGCAACTGCCTAGTTTGCCTACTGCTGGATCTGGCTCTGCTGCCATGACCTTAGTTCTTCTTGCTTAGAGCAGTTATTTTCCATCACTTTACTTGAGGTCGACCAACATCTGGAAATGAATGTACACCAGCCAGTATTAACCAGCAGTGAAGTATGAGATAATAATGCAGCTTGAAAAAGTAGGCACTGTCTTTTAACAATGACAGAAGATTGTTTATTTTAATAAGAGTCAGATCCATCTTTTGAATGAATGAATTTCAGAAAATTTTCTTGCACTTGTTAAGCACTGAACTGCAGTAGAACATTCTAGTTTTCAGGCTTTCCCTAACGATATGGTTGGACATGCATTGGTGCACTTTAACATTTCATGCTAGAAGGTGTTCTTTTATAATTTAACAATAGTTTAACTATAGCAGCCAATGCTGATAGCTTCTAACATGTTGCGTTTTGCTGCAGGCCTATTTTTTAATGCATGTTAAAAGGCCTACCCAAAACATATTTAAAATACTGAAGAAATAGTCACTCCATTAATCCTCTGTCAAGAAAATTACTTGGCCTCTGCAGAGATAATGTTCCATGACTGAATGTAATTTTCACTGCAGTGTGTAACTCCTGAAAGAAGTGCCTCAACCTGTTCCTGGAATTCTTGCTCTACTCTTAACAGGAAGCAGTAAAACTCTTCTATCTCTTTCAGGCACCTTTAGCCTGACCTCCTGAGGTGAAAGACTTGAAAAAAGATAATGAAGAAACGCATCAGATTGAAAATCCTCACATTTATCATTTCCACTCTCTTGTTTTCATGCTAAGGTATAAAATGTCTTTTATTAAATATAATCCCGTAAATGTTAAGCAAGCTAAACTTGAATTTCATTTGAGCATTCTTTTAGGAATTTACTATATGTCTCTGCATATTTGCTTTATAATATGTTTCTGTTCACTGTATATCTTATTTTGCTGAATGGACACAGAAGAAAGCTGTGGTGTGAATTATACTGGTTTAATGGGTCATTCGGGTGCCCAGAGCACACATAACACTTTCAAAATTGCATTTTACATGTGATCACCGATGCAAAAATGTCTGAAGTAAAACTTTTGTACAGTGTCAAATGCAGGCTTTAATCATGTCTCTGAAATCTTTGGCATCACAAATCAACTTCATTACCAAATTGATAATGTCCACATATGACAGTGTGTATATAATAGATCTAGTCTAACACCTGCACAATATTCCATTATACAGTTTATTTCCTCATGATGATTAAGAGTTCAGTATTACATTTGCTTACTGACAGTAACACTTTTAATATGGGTACTCTCAAACTGAAAAGGCAGGCTAGGGAAACTGATGCCTTTTGCCTTTGCTTTGGCAGTACAGGTGATAGAATTATGTTAAGCATAAATTAATTTCACTAAGCAGTTAAAACTGTGATGCATGCATTTTAATAGAATTCGCTAATAATGGCCATATAAATCCTGTTATGTAGAAATACAGTTGTGTATGTACACTTATTAGAAGCAGTATACATACCATCATATGTTCTATTTCCATATCTTTTACTGGTTTGTTTCTAGATCTATGTGAAATTCATATATATGGTATAAATACTTAACACAGCATATTTCAGTGTGATACACATTGTCATAATGTAGTAAAACAAATGAATTCCTAAACCTGAGGACAAAGCAGTGAGTATAGTGATTTTAAAGACTGTTGAATAATTTTACAGATTCCCATCTACTTATAAAAATACATTGCATTCAAACCAAGAAGAAAAATGCTTGATGAAGAGTCCTGACAGTATATCCATAGGACCAAAAAAAACAAAAACAAAAAAACAAACAAAAAAATGGATATTGCTACAGGTCACCAGACATAGCTCTTCAGACTCCTCTCAGCAGTGGGGAGGATCTGGAGGAATGTAGCTTAGATTTGGTTTTGCTGCTCAGTGGGAGAATGGAACTAGGCCTGATATTGGTTTGAGTTGCCGGAAGAAGAGGAAGTCAAGGAGAAGTTACCAAGTTAAAGATAATTCTTGGAAGGAGCCAAACAAGATGGCTGCAAGAACTTGAGACCCATAAGAATGCTGCTAGAAATTTAGAAAAATATCAGGAGCTGAACAATATCTGTGGAAAAGACAGTAACATAGACAAAGGGAAGTAAAATGGAGTAAACTAAGAGACAGAACAACTCAGATGACATTGGAAAAATGTGTAGAATGCCAAAAGAGGTTGCTAAAGATACGAAGAACTGAAAAGAAATAATGAACAAAAACCAAAGCCAGGAGTGAAACAGGCATAATAAATACTTAAAACAATAAACCAAAGGTGTTACATGAAAAGGGACGTTTTAACACTGTAAACTTCTTATGGGAGTATTTTGTTGAAAATACCCCTTTTGCATAACAATAATGAACAGATAACAGGATACTTTAAATCCTTTTTTTTGCCTTAAGTGGTTTTAAATTGCTCTTATGATGTCATTATGTAATTGATGTGTTTTTATTGGCTGGTCTCTTATATAAAAGCTTTTCAGCTTTATTGAAATTTTATGCATTGAAAAAGAGTTTGTTACTGGAAAGCTTTGCATTTTATTAAACTTGTGGATGTTGAACATTTATGTCTTATTTCTTGTCAGATAACAGGATACCTCGGACAGACTGGAGGAAACTAGAATATGTTATACTAGGAGGACCGGTGTGTAGGACCAGTTGTGAGATTCATTTCCATATCATTTGCTGTGGATTAGTAGCTATTAAACAAAGAGGGAAGAACACATTTTAAAACAAATCTCATAAACCTACATTTCAAAAAGCATGTCAGAGATGAATGAATGAGTAAATCCATACATGAACGAATGCATAAATAAAATCTTTCTTCATCAAATATATCCTAGATTCTCAGCAGCACTTGGATCTTGCTACAAACTGAATTCAGTCAGACAGACCTCATAAAAGTAAAAGGTGTCCAACTCATTTTATCTGCAGGCCTTATTCAACTTATGAATGACAGCTAGAGAATATGAGAAGGAAGAGGATACTGTGTTCCAAAGGCAACCAAATAAAAATAGTTTCTGATTACTCACTTAAACTGCTAGCCAGGAGAAAAGAAAATCATGTCCCATGACAGGAATTTCATAGATGAAGCATGCAGACCAAGCTAATATTTCTGGCATGGCTCATTACAGCAGTCAGAAGTGAGAAAATAATTCTACATTACTTTTTGTGGAAAGTAGAGACATATGGGCCCAATAGAATGTTGAAGGACTGGTGCAAATGGAATCTAAACTAGGCACATTAAAGGGTAATTATGTCACACGTTCTGGCAACGAATAGAAAAACAAAGAACTGTCAGGACTTATTCTAGTAATGGAAGCAGTGCACCTACAGACAGAAGGTGAAAGGTCAGCTCAGAAAAAAGAAAGTGCTAAAGCATCAGCAATGGGTACACTTCACATAAGAGAAAGAAAGGCAATGGCCTCAACAGTGGATGCATTACTTCAAGCAAATGCAGGCATATCACAGTAGCACAAGAAAACATTGCACCAACATTATGAATACAGAGAACAAACAAAGACTAAACAACATTCAACTAACTCCAGTTCAGTGTAAAAAGTCTCAGACCTGAGGTAGAAGAGCACCATGGGTATGAACAAACACAACTGGCCTGGTTGGTAGTATCAATGAGACATGTGCTCTGCACAGAGAAATGAGAGACTGTATATTCCAACAAAGGGCTATGAAAAGAGTAAAAAGCTGATAAGCAGTTAGGCCTTAGAGAAATAAGCTTATCAACCCATAAATAAAAAAGGAATAAGGAGCACAATGAGACACTGAATGGTGAAGTTGTGCTGTTTTTAGATATGTTGGTAAACATAATGGTCATCTTCAGCTAAAAAGTTAAGAAGTACAGGAAAAAGTACACCAGTGGTTGAGCTCTACACAGAGCCAAAGGAAAGGTTGCAAGAGTAAGAGCTGAGATTTTTAAAACACAAGAAATTCATTATATCGTCAAAAATATGGAACATGTTCTTTCCCAATGGCACAGCTCTTATTTGCACCATGGGTGACCTGATTTTAGGAATGGACTTATGGTACTGCTGGGGTTGTCCAGGTATTGATATAGGATGCCATTACTAAATACCAGCTCTCTTATCTTGGGAGACTGCAAGAGGAAAACACTGCTTGTGTGACCTCAAGTTATAACTAAGAGCTTGTCAGGTGGCATTTGAAATAGGGTAGTAGCATTTATGTTGTGGCATCACTGCCCATGCCAGTTCACAGAGATGGGGACTTTGACCAGCCAGTCAACAAATGATGGTCCTCTGTGTTGATGTTCACAATGTCTCATTGGATCCTTTACTACCAGGGCACTACAATTGCGTACCATGAGACTGACTTCTTAAGGGGTCTGGAAGCCTACCTTGTGAAGGTTTACATCTAGGGGTGACCAGTGCCTCCCAAACCTCTGTAATAGACTCTCTTTACAACTCACTGTCTTCCTTTAAGCATAACCTAGATGACTACAAGGGTATTCACAAATTTACTCCAAAATTAACTGAGATTGTCCTCGTGTAGAAAGGAGTTGTGGACTGAGGGAGGGCATTGGTAGGCAGTAAGTGGTCATTAAACTAAATGGCCTTGAATAGCTATGAAATCCATCAGCCATTGGGGAAACTGAAAGTAGGCACAACTGCAGCAGTAAGTAAAGGAACAGACAGAAATCTAAGAGTGAATAGCGGAGGATGTAACAACTTGAACATGGGACAAATGGCAGCGTCTAGCAATACAATTTCTAAGTCCTTCTATCGATCTGATATATAGCCCTCTCACTGTGATATGGCAGATGCCACATTAGAATGTATATTGTAACATAGATGCAGGTTTTTCCAAAAAAACAGAAAGCAAGTTCTAAAAGAAGCTTCAGCTATGAAAAGGAGTTGCTGTCCAGTTCCGTGTCATCTGTGTATATTTGTTTTAAGAATGCACATTTTCAAGATGGTCAAATGAAGACATGAAGACATGGAGCTCTGTATTATAAGAAGCTTTACTGAAGAGTGATATTCAGTTAATTACCACATATCTCTCAAGCCTTTTAGCCTTAGCAGTCTTCAAATAAATACTACCCTTTTTACATTTATTTATATATGTGAAGCCCACTTTTGTATCTTGGGACAGGATGCTTTTCCGTACTGATGAGAAATAGACAGGATTTGGTTGACTGCCTTTTGAGTCAAGCCTCACAAAGTCCACAACCACTTTCTCATTGCTTACAACCTAAGGATGAGCCTCCATGTCCCTGACAGGTCATGATAACTGCCTTGTTGTCTTAAGCAATATCCCAATCACCCTTAATATAATTATCCTAGGTTACTTCAGTTACCTGGCAACAGTCAGGCTGACTTACATTACAAATGGAAAGTATGCCCAGTGCTTCTTTGACTATGTAAATACAGCAAACATCCTTACCAGGGCTTACAACAGCATGTATCTTATCCTTGCTAATATTGCCTCCTCTTGTGCAACTCCAAAGGTATCATTCTCCTTCAATAAATCTGACTACAGACTGGTTATACTTACATATAAAATGGGATATACCATCCCTCCCAAACAAATATATTGGTATTCAAGAACTTCTCAAATGAAAACCTCCTGCATTTACTTAACGGCCTAAATAATGTACTCTATATTCTTACACCGACTGACTTTAAAACAGCACTAAAACCGTTATATCTGAATTCTACTCTCACCTAAATCGCTGTATAGATAAGGCAGGAACTATCAGCGCCAAATACAGGGGAAAGCTTCTAAACAAACCCTTATGGTAGAATATCCATGTAGCTAAATTACACTACAAAAGAAGAAAGTGTTAAGTCTCTATAGGCAGCCATATATTTCCCATCTTAAGAGGACATTCAAACATGTTAGCAAAGAATTTAAGGCAGCAGGTAGAAAACATAATGAAAACTGACACAAAAGTAAATACAAATCCTTCTTTAACTATGTCAAAATGTTAAGAAAGAATTCACATCATTATTTAGAATAATCATTTTTAACTGTGCCAGAAAGATAAGAAACAACCCCCATCATTGAATAAGAACTGATTCACAGTGATGCCACCCACACTGATCCCAAAGAAGTTGTTGATATCCTAGTCAACATATTTAGCGCAAATACCACCATTAGTGCATCAATGAATCCTCTGTCCTCGATATCATGGGATCACTGTGGAGCAAATCTTAGAAGCCCTTTCTAAGACAAATAACATGACACTGATGTGCCCTGAAGATATATTAGAACATGTAATAATTAGCAGCAACCATGGCTAACAGGAATCTTTGTTAAACATCTTTAAAATGAGTCTTGTAATGTGCTATGACACCACAGGATTGAGAACAAATATCACAAAGCCCTTTCAAAAGGGAGGGCCAACCACTAACCCTGGTAATTACAGACCATCTAGTTTTACTTTTATTTATAAAAAACATGGAATGTGACATTTCTGGCCTCATAAATCTAGAAGTTGATAACCTCTTAGTCTTGGATCCACATAAAGGTATGTTTGCCAAACATGGGCCATGCCATCTTAAGCTTGTAAACTTCTTTTATGGGTAATTCAAGCAGTTCATGGCATTTAAATGCTGCACATGGCAAACAGTGACCTAATTAAAGTATCCAGTACGATCACCCATGCAGCATTATTGAACAACTAGTGATCTTAAATGCCAAACCATATCTACTAAGGTGGATAACACATTGTTTTTCAAACAGACTGCATGCCATTAGAGTAACAACTGCAGATTTGGTAAATAAACATGTCACAAGTAGTGTTCCTCATATCTCACCTTTATATATTCTTCTACTTGGTGTTTATTACTCTGATCTACAAAGAAATATTCCAGGTCCCTGTTGACAAATGTTGCTGATTACTGTAAAGTAGCAGTTGTTATTCAAACACCCACCAGTGTGATTAGATTATTGCAAACAACTTTCTCAAAGAATATGGCCTCAAAGTAAATGTCAAAAATGTAGTATAGTCTCTTTTTAAGAATGGCAGTATAATTAAAGATCTAAACACTGGTGTGGATAACTCCCTGCTCTTTAATCATCATGCCTACACTATAATTAAAAATCCTTTTATCTGGTTCAAATAATAAGGGAATAAAAATGATCTGTTGAAACCTATATAGTCTGCATACAATTAAATGTAGGGAAAACCCTACACTGCTAAGATGACTATCATCTTTTTGAGAGGGTACCTTTGATCTTAATTGATAGATTTAAGTGTTTAACTAGAAAATTAACCAAAGAGAGAGCTATGGAAAAATGTTAAGAAAAATCCTGTCTGTTTCTCACAAAAACTGCAGAGTAGTTAGCCTTGTAAACTTCAACATTGACAAAAGAGATATAAAGTCCTCAGAAATTACAAAAAAAAGATGGACGTTTATATGTACATGGAGGAGGAAACAGGAGTAAAGTAAAACAAATAAAGTGGAAGGTGATGAGTATCCATGTCTGCAGTCAGAGTACAACTATGGGTTTTTATAAAGAATAATTTATTGGTATAATAGCAATAATGCACTAAGAGTACAAGGGAATGATGAAAGAAAAGTAGAATACATGGTCTGCATAAAGGATGTGGTAGTAAAGTAACATGAGACATATACCTTCATACAAGGGAGGGAGTCAAGGGAAAAAAAAGTACAACTGAGCAATCCATGGGAAGATGAGGTGGAGTGCTGTCTACTAGAGAGTGGAAGTAGCTGCACAATTGACTCAGTGCTATTTACACACTGCCTCATCAGGAGGAGGATAAAGGTAGCAAATGATAGATGGTATCATTAACAAGATGGACAAAGCGATGGCACCATTGTTAGATGATTTTCTTCAGTCCCAGATAATAATGGATGCACCTTGATTGTTGTTGCACAGAACAGAATCACCAATCTGGTCATCTGCAAGGAGCAGGCTCTGACGATAAAATCTACTAAAGTAAGACTAGTCTTGTATATGGTGTTGCCAGTTTTGGGGAAGGTGGCAAGATCTCCATTCTGAAGTGGCAGTCATCAACCAGTTATCCAGCTAGTTAAGTGAGGACTATCTAATTCATGATGTTTGTCTAACTAGGATTTTGCTTAAAAAAAGATCTTCTAAATATACATAAACATTATATGAAAGAACACTGAGGAAATATCAAACCTCATAACCTCTCATAACCACAGAAAAGAAAAAAAGGCAGGATGACATTAAGAATAAATTAAAAGAAAATCTCACTAGCATTAAGTAGGCCAAATTTCAAAACAGTGTACATGCTAGGCAATACACTGTCCTTAGCAGATTCCCTATAGTGTCTGGGCTGTGATACTGAAGATCGTCTGTGCATTTCCCATTGTGATCAAAGTTATGCTGAAGAGATTGACAAGATAGGAAACAAGGTTATTTCTATTCCACAGAATGTTAACTAAACAGGGCTCAAAACTTTGGGGAATTCTAATGGGTAAGATGCCTCTTCATGCATCTCTGAAAAAACATGCATCCTTAAGCTGTATTGGTTTCATTACTAAAGAACATGTACAAGATCTGGTTGACATAGTGTATTTCCAAGAAGCAGTTATCTACAATTGCTTCAGTTAAAATGAAAATATTGTAACGTGTATGTTAAATCATAAAATCAGGTGTTTTGGATTCCGTCTGTTAAAATGGAACAAAAGGTTTCAAAATCATGAAGAAATAAGGGCATGCATTAAAAACAGTGTATATTTTCTATCAAAAGCTAAATATGTTGACAATGTACACTGTATTCTGAACAGCAAGAGGTTCACATGATCTATAACTCATTTTCAAGACATTCAACATTTCTTAAGCAGTGTTCAACTTTACTTGAAATTAGAAAGGGGAGGAGTTGATGTTCCTTCTGTTAAAGTTTGTGATTAACATCAGACCATGAAAACTCAATGCCACCTATTTTTCTTTTGTTGTACAGGTAATCTGCTTTAAAGCAAAATGCTGCGTGTGTCAGAATTTGTTTGACAGTTATAAGTTTACTGGTTGGGTTTTGAACTGCAATAATCAGAGACCAGGCATTTTTTTATTGATCTCATCAGATGCTGACATTTTCTCTAACTGACTTCTCATCATAAAGCCTAAAAGTTACTATTTAATCAAAGATGAAAACTGGTTTTGGCTATGAAGTATAATATAGCTAATTTCATTTATTTGTCTTGATACTTCATGCATCCCCAGATACCAGGATAAGAAGGCAGTTAAGGGGAATCATGGTGGTCCCCCAGCAGAGGCTAGGACACCCATCCTTGACATGCTCACATTCTCTGTGACGGAACCGCTGCAGCTGTAGTACACGACCTTGCCCCAGATTTAGGTCTTACAGTGAGACTCAGGGGATGCCCCTGTAATGATTAAGCCATTGTCAACAGTTCACTAAAATCTCTTGCTTGCCAACTCCTTCAGCATCTGGTTTGCTAATCGTAATTGGGATACCTGGGACACAGTCAGGACAGAAACGTATGCTGTAGAGACAGCTCATAATCCAAGATAATCTTTATTTTAAAGCTATTCTTTTGCTACAAGCCTGGTTTTACTTTTTATACTTGTATCCAGTGAGACCATTTCTTTAGCCCACCTTATAAATGTAGTAACCTGTTTATTACAATTAACGATGTGAACGATACAATCACCTCATGTCAGCTAGCCCTACAGCAGCACACCGAATATGAGACTAAATGCTAGATAGAATAATATAGCAATCGCATCAGTTTATGTGTCTGGGACCTCAGATATCTTTGCTGAAGACTTTACTGAAAATTAATGAACTCTCTGTAGGCACGGGTTTGTCATCTATTTGTAGAATGTATGGTCACACCTTTCATAATTTTAAGTTTTCTGATTTCTAGCTTACTGAATATCTGTTCATCAACACAACCAAAGAATGCGAAGGCTGCAATTTCTCTTCAAAAGAGTGTGACAGTTTTCCCATCCTTTGTTGTTATAATTTTAGATTTTTTTCTGTCTCAGATCATTTTGTAACAGCACATACTTGATGCTGTTTCATATCAGTTTGAAACCTAATTTTTGGGAAGGCAAATTCATATTCCAAGCATTGCCCTGAATATTAAAGGCATCATAAAATGCATTTCCCAAATTACTGTACTAAATCAGTTTCTTAGCACAATCTGATGATACTTTTTTTATTTTGTAAAGATGCAAACTGTAAATATATGAGTGTGCTAACATATTTGAGAATCCAGATGGCTAACTATAACAATAAATAATAATTCAGACGCAAGTCTTCATTAGCAGACTGTATTTCAGCAAAATACAGTACACCATGAACATTTTTTCAGACTCTATAGCAGTAGCATAATATGTTAAAATATGGCTGTTCTGTAAAATGTAGCAAAATTGTTTGCTGAATGCATATAGCTCACTTTTTGTAATGGCATGCAGTTTACACAAGAGTATTTAGCTTTGACAGGTGTATTATTTCTCTTTTTTTCTGTTTACTTAAGTACACATAAAACTAATACTGTTTTAAGCAGGCCTATATACTAAAGTAGTTACATAAGAATTCAGTTCCAAAAAATGTTCAGTAAAATAGTACCATAGTCCAATAAAACAGAGCTCATTCAAGGTTTATTGCTACAAGGTGACAAATCTTGGATTTATAATAAAGGTCACAGTACTTCTGTCAGTCATTACAGATTTCAAACTGCTAGGCTGATTTAGGTCTGAAAGCATTTAGTCATTGTTAAATTCCATGATGAGCTTTTGTTTTATATTCAGTTATACTCCACACAAGATGAAACAAATATTTTAAATTAGAACAGTTAACACACAGCATAGCAGAGAAGTACAACACATCATCATGTCATGTGTACCCTTCTTCCCCAAACAGGAACTGCTTTTCTCAGTGTTCTTCTGAATGAGGCAACAAGAAATCAACAAATAGGCAAGGTATAAAGTAGGATTTCAAAGGATACTATATTAGATAATGTGATAAATCATAAATTACTGTCTCAATCTATTTAAAATTATCTATTTTAAACAATTATATGCTGATCCTGGAAAATATTAGTTTTTAACTTCAGTCTCTAATGAGGCAGAGAACTTCAAGAGTGCTACAGGAACAAAACAAAACCAACAATCAATTCCTCTCTGATTAGATCCGACTACAAACTAATCACCATGGAAATCTACATCTCACCCACACCCCCCGCAAAAGCAACCACCTTGAAAAACTTCTCCAAAGCTGAGTTTGGGCTCCTGAAGACAGAGGTGCCTAACTTCACGGCACCCATGTCAATGGAAAATAGCTGCATTACTGCCGAATCATACACCAATTCACTGTACGAACAGGTACATAAATGCATGGAACTAGCCATACCCAGTAGAACCAAGACAGTCTCCTCCAAAAAAAGGAAGCCAATCTGGTGGTCCCCAGCTATCAATAAACTCTACAACAGAAGGAAGAAACTGTTACAGAAAAAGGTGAAGTCCCAAGACTGAAAAACTCCCTCATTAGCCTCAACAAAAAAGTTGAGATCCCTTATCAAATCCTCTAAAGACAGCTATGAAGGCAGAATTGCAGCAGATACTAAAAACAGCCACAAAGCCTTCTATAGTTATATCAAGAACCTCCATGTCAATACCCAGATTTGCTCTGCGTAATTGTACAATGGTACCTTCTGCACTGAGCCAACAAATATTGCCAACATACTAGTCGACAGATTCAGTGCTAACTTTACCCCCCTAAATGCCCACTCACAATACCAGAAAAATGCCAGGTACCTGGCATTTCTGGAGCGCAGGTAAGAGTTGCTTTGTCCAAGGCCAACAATACAGCATCCATGGTACCTGATAATATCATTAGCTGTGTTCTACATGAACTACAAAATGAACTGGCACCACATCTCTGTGCCATGATCAATCACAGCCTTTCCTCAAGCTTTGTCCCTACCAAATGATACACTGCTACAGTCATCCCTCTCCATAAAGGGGGAGTGACAACAGACCCTGGGAATTATTGCACCATTAGTCTGATGAGTCTGATATGTAAAGCTATTGAGGGGATCATCATGGACCTGCTCCTCAAGAATATAGGTAATCTCCAACCTCTAGACCCCACACAGTTTGGCTTTGTTGAAAGGAATAGATCCTGTCTGCTTAACCTGGTTGATTTCTTCGAGACAGTCACCAAGGCTGTGGATGAGGGTAAGGCAGTGCACACAGCCTACCTCAATCTGCCCAAAGCCTTTGATACCATTCCTCACTCAGGAATTATTGATAAACTCACCAAACTGGTCATCAACCCCTATATCACTAGGTGGATTGCAAACTGGCTCACAGACAGAACCCACAGAGTGAAAGTAGCAGATTCCAAATCTGACTGACAAATAGTCATGAGTGGAGTCCCACAGGCATTGCTCCTAGGTCCTCTCCTGTTTGGCATCTACTTCTCAGAGGTCTATACCAACACAGAGGGACTCTGGCTGACCAAGTTTACAGATGACTGCAAACTGGGAGCCATTGTCAACTCCCCAGGTGATGCAGACATCCTACAGAAAGGCCTCACTGACACCAATAACTGGTGTTGGAGCCATGCCCTTAAGCTTAACACCAAAAAATGCGTTATCCTTCCCATTGATAAAAACTCAGTTCCCACTAATTACCATGCTGATGGGATCCCACTGAACACTGAAGGTGTGATAAGAGATCTGGGTACCCAGGTTGACTGCATCCTCTCCTTTGACCACCGCATTGCCACTGTGGTCAGAAAGTTCTTCTATGTGGCACATTTGATAACCAAGAGTTTTGCATCCAGGAAGAAAGAGATCCTCAACTCTTTCTACTCATCCCTCACTAGACCAATCATCGACTATAATGCCCCATTTGGCATGTACCTCAACAGACACCTACAACAGCTGGAGAGGCCACAGAAGTACATCACAAAGAGGATCCTAGGCCTTAAACACATGTTCTGCATGGACAGACTCAAGAAACATCAGCTATTCTCTGTCTCTTATTGTCTAATTACTGGTGAGCTCTACGTGACATATAAAGCCATGTCTGACCCAGCCCTGCTACAAATGCTACACCTAAAGAAATCCCAATCCCTCCGCACCATACACTCCAGAGATCTCATCCTCATTACCACACTCAGCAGAACATGCTGGAACAACAGGTTCATCACCAAGAGACTGCCCATACTCTGGAACAAGCTTCCTATTCATGTCAAGCAGAGCACCTCGCTGGCCTTCTTCAAGAGAAACCTCGATGAGTGGATGGGTAACAGAAATTTCACCCCGGGGATCATTCCAGTAGCTCTACTGGATAAAGGCACTGAGAGCTAACATCGGGCAGCACTATGACAGGGCACTTTTATGGGTTAGGCTTGTGAAGGCTCCAGGGCCACTAGCCTAGTACACACCTATGAACCTATGAAAAGCAAACCCCAAACAATACCTATAGGAATGGATTAAATAAATCCAAAGAAATTAGGATTTGACTAATATTTTAGCCATGTAACCCTCAGAAATTCACTTGAAGTATGTGTAACTGGAGGTTGACTAAATGTATATTTTACTTTTGCTACTTATAGTAATCACAACAAAATAAATAATGAAAAATATGCTGAGGGATTTTATACTAATGATGAAGATCCCTTTATAAGGCTGCACAACTTCTGATTAACTTATAACTCACTGAGAAGCTAACTTGCTGAGCACAATTCGGTTCAGATATTTTGAAGAACTGATAGATGAATTGAAGGTAATTCATGTGTCTATATACATATCTATATATATATATATATATATATATATATATATATATATATATATATATATATATATATATATATATATATATATATATATATATATATATATATATATATATATATATATATATATATACATACATACACATACATATTCACAAACCACATATGTATATATTATATGTAAATACCATATGTGTGTGTACATATATGTAAATATATATATATATATATATATATATATATATATATATATATATATATATATATGCATATAAGGATCCTTATCAGTTGATCGAGTGTTCAGAAACTCAAAATTCATATGGTCAAGCCCATATGATCGAGTTTTTGAAAACTCAAAGCTTTTGAGTGGAGATTGTAGTACAGCGAGGTTTGGGAAATTTACCCTTTTCATCACTGTAGTGTGAGCTCGGAGTTGGTATACATAATTTAAAGGGAGAGGGGGAGGTGCAGGGGGGCTTGCCCCCTCCCCCTGTATAAATGTAAAAATAAAACAGATTTTTTGTGGGTTTTTTTTTTTTTTTGATGTTCAAGTTTTTGTTAACTTGATCGTATGGTTTCATCCATATGAATTTTGAGCTTCTGAAAACTCAATCATCTGACATAGATATATAAAGAGATAGAAAGATGGTGAAGTTCATTTAGATTTTGTTTTTGTTGATATGCACTTCATCGATTTAGTCTTATGATTCATCTTGGAGTATATTTAATCAGTATAGTGCATATCAGTGGTGTGATGTTTGCTTTTATGGTACAAAGAATGAGGTATTAAGGACTAGAAAAGCCTGCAAGCTACTTTTAGTAGTAATAAAAGATAAACGAAGTGCAGAATAATGCACCATGCTCTATGTTCTATGAAAACAATAAAAGTTAATGTTAACTGAAAGCATGCAATCTCCTTTTCAAATCTGGGAGGGGGAACATAGATAAGAAAAGAATTGCTAGTAACTGGTGGGAATGCAGGCTGCAACATGTGCTTTAGGATGGGAGAAACTGGCTCACGGACAGAACCCACATGGTAAGAGTTGCGGGAGCTAGGTCTGACTCTAAACCGGTTACAAGTGGCATTCCCCAGGGCTTAGTCCTAGGACCCCTCCTGTTCGGCATATATTTTTCAGAGGTACAGGCAAGCACAGGAGGACTATGATTGACCAAGTTCACAGATGACTGCAAACTAGGGGCTATAATTGACTCTCCGGCTGACACAGACATCCTCCAAAAGGGTCTCACTGAGACGGACATCTGGTGTCAAAATCATGGCCTCAAGCTAAATGCCAAAAAGTGCATAGTTATGTCCTTTGAAAGAAACAAAGTACTCACAAACTACCACATAGGTGATATTCCCCTAAATACAGAAGACGTAATAAGAGATCTGGGGACTCAAGTAGATAGTAAACTCTCCTTTGATAATCACATTGCCAAAGTGGTTAGAAAATCCTTCTATGTGGCACACCTTATCACAAAATGGTTCACATCCCGATCAAAAGAGGACATTGTGCCCCTCTACTCATCGCTCATCAAACCCATCATAGAGTACAACGCCCCATTTGGGATGTATCTTACAAGACACCTTCAACAGCTGGAAAGACCACAGAAGTACCTCACCAAGAGGATCACTGGCCTCAAACAGATGCCCTATGCAGCTCAACTGAAGAAACTCCAGCTGTACTCGGTTGCATACCGCCTACTCAGAGGTGATCTCTGCCTGACAAACAAGGCCATGTCTAACCCAGAACTGATCGACATGCTCCACCTAAAGAAAAGCTTATCCCCTCAAGCCACACACTCTAGGGATCTAAACCTCACCACAACAATAAATAGGATGTGCTGGAGGGATAAATTCCTGTCACAGAGACTTCCCATGCTTTGGAACAAGATTCCAATCTACATTAGGCAGAGCTCCTCGGTAACACTCTTCAAGAGAAACCTTGACGAGTGGATGGGAAACAGAAAGTTTACCCCGGGGATCACTTCAGTGGCTCAGCTGGACAGAGGCACAGGGAACTAATCTAAGGGGGTGGCGAAAGCCAACACATTCTGGCTAGGCTTATAAATGCCTTCAGGCAGATAGCTTATTATCTACCAATAAACCTATGAACCTATGCCTGTGAGTGCAACCTTTGGTTTTGGGAACTGTTCCTATACAGTAGGTTAAGTTTGAAAATATATGTAATTTTGTGTGTTTGTTGCAAGTTAAGAGTATGGGGGTTTGAAAATTTATTTAGCTTTTGGAATGTTTTCATTACAGAAAAACATTAGTTTCAAATGGAGAGGAGAATAAGCAACTGCATATGAGATCAGCCTGCCAAATATTAGTGGGTGCATTTAAACTGAGAGTTGGTAATACACTTTCAGAAGACCTGTCATATATAATAGGTGGTAATAATAGTTTGCTGTCATAATGGTTAATATGTCCATATTATCATGGAATGTAAATGGCCTTACAGGTATAGACAAAAAGCAAAGTACATTGAATTATATTAAGCAATGTAGAGTGTGAATAGCAGTATTGCTTGAAACACATTTGATACAAATGAGCATGTGAATTTGACAAAGGATTTCAGGATATTCATTTAGCAGAATATCAGGGGCAAATAAATTTAGAGCAATACTGATTCCTAGAGGGACCTCTTTAGATATAGAAGAGGAAAAGGACAATAATGTTAGATTTGTGGTTGTAAGGCAATTGGGAAGTGAGGAGTATTATGCAAGCATGTATTTATATTCCAGTAAAAACTGCTATTATGGAGCTTAAAACCCCAAACCCTGTCACTATGCTCAGTATCCTAGAGATTGCTAAGAAGTGACCTGTGTTTGGCATACAAGACATGCTCCGACCAAATACTAAGAATTTACTGCACATCAGCAAGTCAAATGGTATCAGAAGTACTTGGACGAGGGATCTAAACCTCTTCTGCAACATCAACAGTACAGTTTAAAGGGACAGGAATATTTTGTAAAGGGTGCTGCTGTTATGGAACAGATTCCCCATCTACATAAAAAAGTTCATCCCTGTCCATTTTCAAGCACAATTTAGATCTGTGGATGGGAAACAGAAAACTTACCCCAGGAATGCCTTCTGGACTACTAATGGACAGAGGCAGCTCATAAGTGCTTTATTCCATGCATGGATGGAAAACAGAAAGCTTACCCCAGGACTACCTTTTGTACTACTAATGGACAGAGGCAGTGCCTAAATGCTTTATTGCATGCATGGGTCCCCTCAAATTATCTATGGTATGATAAGTGTTTATTACCCCTAATGATAATAACTGTTCTCGGCCATGGGATTGTTAAGGCCAATCTTTAACCAAATGGGATAGGTTATTTTGAGCAAAAAAAGGGAAAGTGGCTAGGCTTAAAATGGCCTGCAGGGGTAACTAGATTAGTATTTACCTCTGAACCTGTGAAACTGTGTGTGAATACACAAACACATACACACACACACACACACACACACACACACACACACACACACACACACACACACACACACACACACACACACACATACACAGATACACACACACACTCACACACACACACAAACACACACACACACACACGCACACACACACACACACACACACACACACAGTTATTGACAAAGCTGCAGGGATGTTTGGAGTGCAGCTCCCTCATGATGGTGGAAGTGCAAACACCATATTTTAAGGCATTTTGGTGGGTGCATGACAGTGCTACTAAACTGAAACCTGATGACATGCACATCAATGGCATTTATTTGTAGGTTGCCTTGCTGTGCTTGCTATGTAGATCTCCTCAGTCCCACAGGTAGTACTAAGCCTTATCAGTATATCAGTAACTTTTGACTCTTTTATATATGGAATATATTATTGCAGAGCAAGGCAGTGAATGACCCCATGATTTCTGACATTTGATTCTTCCTGTTTACTACTCAACACTATTTGAACCTTATAAAAAATCAGTGAATTATAATTGGATAAATGTTTAAGCCAATAAACAGCATCATGTGTTTGTTTTTATTCAATTATTGGTAGCCTAAACGCATATATATTATGCATTAATATTATATCATATTATACTATACTATATTATATATTATATTATATTATATTATATTATATTATATTATATTATATTATACTATATTATAATATAATATTATAATCAGTATAATCATTGTCACAATCCTGTATAATAATTGCAAAATTAATGCACTCAGGTCAGCAAACGTTGGAGGGTGTACAGCATCACTGACTATATCTATTCATGAAAGTCACAATATGAGGTCATTTTAATACTGTGTATTTCTACATCCCTCAATATATAAATATTGAAAAGGCAGCAGGTAAGTGAACATATCTAAAATTTGATTAAGACCATTACACAGCTGCTTTGTCTTTCCTCTGTGATTTTGAGATAAGATCTAAAAATCTTACTTTTTAGTCCTTCATAGCCCTTTCTTCACTGTTTTATTTGAATATTTTTTTTCTTTGCAACTCTCAGTACAAGGAATTCTGTGCAGTAAAAAGTTCTATGTTAGCTCCTCCTGGAATAAAGTACAAGGTTGTTGTCTTAACAAAAAGTCTGTGTAAGTACTATGTAAACTACATCTGTTGGAAAGGACCTACAAATACATTATCTCAGAGAGTGCTGCCAAAACTATTTAAAGTAATGGACTTTAAAAAGTCATTGGTTCTGTGGCAACTGTGTTAAATCAGTGTAAAGCACTCCAGATGAAAACAGAAAATAAGCAAGGAAGTTCATAATATAATGCCTAATAGAGGGAGCTATTTCTTGTTATTGATTCTGATTATAACAACTTAAAGCTAAAGCAGAGAAGCGACATAACCAGAAGTGAAAGCAGTGTGAACAGACATGCTGCTAATGATCTTTTGCAACACAAACTGAGTGAGAACTTCTTTATAAAGTAATCAATATTAGAAAGAACTGAGCAGGAGGGAGGTTAAAAACAACTCAGGATGCTTCAGTAGCACATAATTGTAATTACCTTTTTTGTTTTTGAATTGTATTGTTGGTAAATCTTGAGTATCACATGTTCTTATAAAAAATTACATTTCCAACAGTTATTTTATGAAGCAAAACTGACAAACATTTGCATGTCTCATCTTTGGAAGTTAACACTCATACACACGCACACACACGCACACACGCACACACACACACACACACACACACACACACACACACGTGCGCACACATACATGCACATACACACCACATGCCTTCACATTACAAACCCATTATCTCACTAACATTTCATAGATATGATTAGTTAAAAGATATGGCCTCAAATACTTAGTGAATACAAAATAAGGTTGATTATATCATTGGTGCTCTGATATTTTTAGTGTTTGACATTTTCATAATGGTCCAGCAGACTTTTGTTCAATTCATTAAGAGAAACAAATATTAATTTTCCCAAGTTACAGAATATTCTGATAGTATGAATGAAGATAGGCACCCATGCTATTTTCAGAACAACAACTTTACAAAAATATTGCAAGAATTTAACAGCAAAAGATCATAGGGGTTGAATGAATTTAACAAAGACCAATATGTTATTTCAATATTGTTACACTTCATTCTTTACAAACCTTCATTCTGCTCTGCTCTTTCTTCCTTCATTTCTATCTACACTCCTCCACGGACTCTCCGTACCTCTAATCAGCAACTACTACAAATCTACCAACCCCAAAAAATAGCTGGCAAACTCCTATATAAACACTCTGTCACCCAAGCCTGGAACAAACTCCCAAGAGACATTTGTTCAATCATTCACCCATCCCACTTTAAAGAAAAACTCAAACGTCATCTACTCAACTCCAAAATATGTCCTTGTCAAGCCCCTACTTAAGCTCTCCACAACCCTCCACATAGAGCTAAGTACTCCACTGTTGTGGATACTTATTAAACTCTACAATCAATACTGCTGGACTTAACTCTTTTTGTAAATAGGTAAATATATGTTTTAGTGTGTAAAAATATTGATATGTATATAACATGTTTGCATTTCTGCTTTGTCTCTCTAAAATTCTTGAATAACTGATTTTGACCATATTTTGACTCAGATGTTTGATTCTCTGTAAACTGTGTGGTTTTTTTTTTTTTTTTGGAGACACAAGCCCAGCTGGACCAACCTGGTTAACAAATGTCAATAAATAAAATAAATATTGTGAGACAAGCATCCACTCATGTTTGCTGCCTGGTATCCATATTGGAAGACTTCTCAGTAAAATCCTTCCCTCCATCTACTCAGGTTAGTCATGAAATTCTTAAATTAGAGTATCTGGCTGTAATTTTTCCCTAATTCATTTGTTTAAATGTTTGATTTTGATATAATATCAAATAGTTCTGGACTTCACTTGTGACTTAAGGATCCACATTTGACAGAGAGGTTTTAACGTCCATAATCTTCTCTGTAATTACATATATTCTGAAATAAGAATTGCTTGAAAGGATTCTCATTTTTGTCATCAAATATTTAAAAACAGTGATAATTAGCCGAATGTAGTTTTGAAATCTTTTTAGTCATGAAGTACTTTATTGTGCAGTTGGACATGTTGCTTTCATTTTGTCAGTAAGTACTTCAGTGGAAAGTGAAACTAATTGTGTTGATTCTAGTACAGCTACAAACTTGATTTTTTTTTATCAAACTGACCCCAAACCTACATTTTTTGTTGTGATCAAAAATAAAATGTTATGAAAAAATATTAGTTTACATAGGTATCACTGCAGAAGTTAATAGCTGCATTTTCATCTGGCAGCTAATCATGGATAGAATTCCAGAGTCAAAAAGTCAGAACAAGAGACTGACAAGACCGGAAGGTAAAACATAATTAATTACAATCCCTATAGAGGCAAATAGTACACAGACTGCTTATATTTTAGTCTTATACTAAATAAGTAAATAATTCCACCCCCACCATTGCATTTGCTTCTACTTTTTGAATCTGTGGGTGATTATATCTTGGCCGTTGTTCATCAATGTCCCTGCTTCTGCTTTGCTTTCCATATTAATACGTCTGTTTACAATCATAGCATATGACTGACTTATTATTTTACCAAAGCTTCCAGAAATTAAAGTCACACATACTACATACCATGTATTCACTCTCAAGGTAAATTTCTTAGAATTTGTTAAACACAGACCCAGTTGCAGTGCTTCATATTTTCTACCACACTGTAGGAATTAAGTAGGACCAGTACAGGCAGTAGTTCGAGCTTTCTGCCATTCATTCTGGCCATCAGTCCTACTTAAGGCATTTAAAGCACACTGTATAGAAACTGAAATAAATCTCAAGATACTTGTTGCTGATGTGTTTTTAATACTTCATGCAGTTATAATCATTTATATTCTTGTCAAAAATGCAAAAATAATGAACTGCACAATTCTGTGCTGCATATCAGTTTTAAGTACTACTTTTCAATAGTGTGATATCAGTAATTCTCAGATGTTTTATGAATTAGTAGGACTTATTATTTTCTGGCTTGTGGGTTGGTCAATCATACTCCACCACTGTAACAAATACAGTCCAAAGATGAAGAAATTGTATGATAACTGACATACCTCAGTATGTTTACTGTATAAATAAACAAACTTTACAATTGTTTTAACATACACCAAATATTTTTTTGGAGGGCCAGTTCAAGAAAAAAGGATATGTAAATATTTAAACTCTGGATGGTTGAAAGGCTGGATGCTGACTATTTTTACTGAACAAAAGACACCAGCACCTTAAATGCAGCTGTCTGACTCCTCCTTCTGTATAAACTGCCATCTCCAAAAGTAAACTGGCATAATTTAAAATTGCATGGTTAGTTAGTGACTGAATAACAACATCTATTTTGCAAATAGAGTATTGTAAAGTTACAAAAAAAAAATAAATTTAAGTATTTTCCAGCTATTTTTCATCTAAGTTGCATGGTGTACACTTTGCCAGAAAGATATTAATAATTCAAATCCCACTGTAGCCCAATATTCAAATTACATGTTACTCTTTTATTGTTCATTAAAGATTCACAGTGTTTATTTGGTCTCTCAGTCAGTTGTGAAAATGCATCTCTGTCCATTCTACAGGTCACTGATTCTTAATTGTGCGTCATGCCAGATCATTTCTGTATTGCTTTTTTGCATTGGTAGGCAAACAAAAGCCTGTGGAATTAATAAGATGTCAGCAAGTAGTGACCTTTCATTTTTCAGAGATAGTAATTCTTGGTTTTGAAGAATAAGATCAAACCTGACATTTTTATTTATGAAAGATAGTAGTGCAAACAGCAAATAGTCATTTGGCCTTGTTGACACTCACCACTGTCCATTTCATTTTGTATTCCCCCAGGATAAAGAAGTGAGGCTAAGATGTTGTCTATTTCACTACAGCCTAAAAGAATTAGGCACTGGGATTCATATAACAACTCGGACTATGTAGGAACAATTGCAGTTTGTAGTGGATGAACCTGCATTATGATGGCTATGAGGACTGAAATACTAACCGACTGTTAGTATTACTCCATTCAGCTCAAAGGAAGCCTGGAAGGTCAAAAGAAAGTTGGGTGTTTTCCCTATAATAGAAAATAATTTGACATAAAACTTGGAGAGGATGAACAATCAGCAAAGCATGCGGCTCTTTAAGAATTTCAGACTTAGGTAATGCTACATACAATTAATAAAAATAACAATAAAAGCAAAAGAAAATATTTTGAGTCTCAGTCTTTATAATTTCATAAAATCCAACCACTGTGCTACAGTAACAGCATATATTAATACATCTCTGATTTAACTATTTAGTAATGAGATGAGCTCACATTCCCTTAATATTTTTGTTAAACCTTAAAAATATACTTATAAACAGGCTAGTTATTGTCTGAGCTGTTAGCAGCACACTGCAAGAAAGTAAAAATAAGTAATATTTAAATTAGGGCAATCTTGTAATCTGGTGCATTGTAATTAAATGAGAAGCTGCATGCATATGACTTAACTTTAAAACAGTTTAATGGACTTAACTTATGGAAGGAAATATATATGCATTAGTTTGTCCTAACACTGAGCAATACCTTTAATTGCTTATACTCTTTTTTTACAGGAATTGCAGAACAGATTAAATGAGAAGCACAGCGTATAGTCATATATACAAATATTGTGCTTTTTTTGTAAGTGTAAAAGTGCATAAATGTTATGTATTACAAAAAGGTTAAATGCTGAAGAAGAAAGCATCTAGGTTAAAGGTTAATACTTACAAGGAGAGAGAATGTTCACTCTTATTTAATTAAAATGTTACTGTGGAAAGACAATACATTCAAAGCACTGATTGTAGCTTTGCTTATTCTTCAGTGGAGTTCATTTACATGTCTGTGTCTTGCAGCAGGACCAAGCAAAGATGGAAGTAATTGTGCCATTAAAAGCTTGTCAGCAGAGCCTGTTTAAAAATGTCCATTGGGGTTTTAATTTATTATTTTGCATTATTAATTCACTTGTAACCAAATAAGTAGATAGGTTCCATAAGGTCTTTTCAGCCACAGAATAGACCAAATAGTTACGAACAATGACTACACAGATTGTAACTGTTTTGTTGTTATTGTTATTTTACAGTATAGTTCACAATTGTCAGAGCAATGTGCAAATCACATAAGAGAACAAACATGTCATTGCACACAGAAGCATGATTAAAAAAACAATGAAAGGTAGTGTCAGAAAACAAAACAGAACACCTTATTGTAAATATCTTCTTACTACCTGTGGATTTTTTGTTATGCACAGTTGATCCTAATTACAGCATATTCCACGGAGGGGAATACAAACTTTGAATTCTAGCTCATAATCGTTTTATAACAACTAACTTTTCTCAGAACATATATGCTAGTTTTACATTTATACATTGACAGTAATTTGTGTTATATTAGTCTGGAGACTGCAGTATATTCTGTATGGTACACTTACAGAAAACTAATAAAAAGAAAAAAAAATGAGCATGAAAACATATAATAATTACACATAATTTCAGGAGCACATATTTACTCTATTCCCGTATTGTATTTAATACATTGTTCAGCAGGTTTCATGTAAGATTTTTGAGTAAGTCTGTGGAGTAGAACTAAGTGGTTGTAGCACTTTTAATGATAGTAGCATTTGTATATGTGCGCTAGATGCTAGGAGACCTGGTCTCTGAAGCTGAAGTACAGACCATAGTTTCTGACATCACTAGTTAGAAAGTTCTGGGTAGCAAGATCTTCTTTGGAGAATGAGTCTCTCCCACTAAAATAGACCGAAAGATGGCCTTATCTTATTTGCTAATTTTTTTTTTTTTTATATTGGTAGGGTATGCTGTAATTGCGGGGTTTCACTGCAAGAGATGGGCAGTGTTTCAAAGACTCATAGATATTCCAATGCCAATGACCATTTATGCCTTGCAGTACATTGGCCACACCTTCTTTCTCCAGGACAACTATACCAGTCAATCCAGGAGCACATTTGTGAAAACCTATCCACTCATCTAGGTTATATGTAAAGGAAGATAGTTGTATTACTTAACGTAAAGAAGAAGACGTTTATTCCAGAGGTTAGGGAGTTGCTGGGTTATAAACCTGTCCCTTCATTGCATTTTATTTATTAGTTAATGAAGATATAGATCCCTGGCTCTAGCATTAGTGGAGCCATTGGACTTATGGAGATAAATCAAGACAGTTGGGTCTCCGAGCTCTCCCATCAAAAGTCTGTAAGGCACTGAATAAATGGACAGAGCTTCCAGTCTCATTATACCACTGGGGTTTTTGTCCTGTAATCCTTTTGGTTGGGAACATTTGGGGTCTTTCTAATCCTTTCATTTGTTTATTGAGATACATCAAGAAGAAGATGTTCTACTCAATAATTGGTCTGATTTATGCTGAGTATAAAAGTGATTTCCTCTTTAGACTTGATGATATTCCTTTGGTAATTAGGTGTGTTAAATAAAAGGATTTTTTGATGATTATTGCCACATGATGGTCAATAGAAAGGAAATTATTACCCAGGTTCCAATACTCCGGACTACATTTTCATTTTAAAGTGATGTGATATATATTCAGTATTGTTGGGGGTTGTTGTCCAAAGGTGATGATACTGCAATTTTTAACTTTTAGTTTGAGTCCATTTTTTGTACACCAAGCATTTATTGAGAAGAGTTTATTCGGAAGAGCTTGGGCATCAGAGGGAAACTTAGTAACAATCACCACTTTACAGTCATCTGCAATTTGCTATCTGGACATATTGACACTTTGAGATCTGATAAGTAAATGCCAAAAAGGAGAGGTCCCAGCAGCAAATCTTGACTGATATTTCTGGCTGTGTTTATATTTTCTGAGTATTGTGGGCTCTGTCTGTCTGCCAGTTTGCTATCTTACCACACAAGAATTGATTTTAAGGCATTTTGCTTCTGTAAAATTCAAACATGCAGAATAGTGTCAAAGGCCTTGACAAGGTCAGGACACGCCATGTGCACTGGATGGCTCCAGTCTCCAGTCTCCATAACCTTTTTAAAGAAGTTTACTAGGTTCAGTAGTCAGGATCAACTTTTCACAAAGTTAGACTGTTGGTTGGAATGAAGTCTAAAAATATTATTTTTCTCTTTTTCTTTTTTCTTTTCTGTTGAGCTCTTTATCACTGCTCTACGTCAGTTTTTTGGGCTGCTACCCCCATGCCTCATCTGCATTAGGTCCAGCAGCTCAACTTAACACCCAGGATTACCTGATTCGGCTGGGACTGGTTTGAAGCCTAAGGCATCTGGGGGTTCTATTGTCACCTTCTGCCATTTTTTTACTTTAATAACTTACCCATTTCCCCCCAACTACTGGGTTATGTGGCACTCCCAAGGGGCAGACATGCAATGCAGACATGCTGTATTTCACCCCACCTCCACAGCATCTCAGCCACCTTTTCCCCTCTTCAGACTATAACCCCATATGCCAGCATCACGCAGCCTCCACCAGAGATCACTGATGTGTGCACCCATACTATCATCCTCACCACAGATGGGCATACCCATCCTTCCCTGGCACTCTGTCAGTTACCCGAGCTACTAATCAAACCCACATTGCCTGGGATGTATCCCTCTGTGCCAACAGAATGGCTCAAGTCTAGTAATATTCTTGATATCATTTATGCAGTCATGTATAATATGTTGCATGGCTTTGCAGATGAAGCTTTTGAGGATGGTAGATGTATAATTATCTGGATTATTTGTAAGGCCACCCTTATTGAAGAGCATCACCATAACAGTGTGCTACTTATCAGGGTAGAAACGAGTAGCTAAACCTAGGTTAAACAGCTTAAGAAGTTGGTATACAGGGGGCAAGTTTGTCAGTATTAATTAAGCAGCAATGCATATTGTTTGATGCCATGGAGGAAGCATTTTTTGGTTTTGGTTAGCATTTTCAATAAATGATCTTTAGAGACAAATGGGGAGTAAGGACTTCAGGTATTTCATGGCTTTGGATAGAAGTCTCAGGACTAAAGGTAATACTGAATTGGCGTGCAAGGATCTTCACAATGTTGATCAGGTCAGAATGGGAAGTGCCCATTTTAATAAATTGAGAGCAATCTAGGGTATTGTCTTTTATTTATTTATTTTTTGGCGTAGCTGAAGAAGGATTTAAGAATATAACTATATTTAGCTTCAGTGAGTAGCCCAGTTTCAGGGGCTCCTTTAATAGACCTGCTAGTGCATTTCCGTTTTTTGTCATGCTTTTGATATTTTCCTTGAGAAGAGGGGTTTTGGTGCTGCTATTTAAGAGTTTAAGTTTATTTCTTTTGTTTTATTTCTTTTACATTTGTCTACTGGGAGTGTCTAACTGAGCAGAGGACTGGGAAGAAAATCGCCAAGTTGCATAGTAAGTAATGTTACATAGACTTTAAAAAAGGATAACATGTTACACAAGAAAACAGTCATACAAATCCAATGAGATGAAGCCAAAATAATAAAAAAAATAGTCAAAAATACTAACAGTAATACAATAGTGCAGTAGGAGGGCTTAGTCATACATATTATACATAACAATTGTTGGTAGTTGAAGGTAATACTACAGAACATAGCAATACATATATATTTGTCTCGTGAGTGGGATAGCATTATCACCAAGTAAAGCAGTTAGAATAAGAATATACAGTAATAAGCTGGAGAGGGGTTTTGAATGAAAGAGTCAGAGAGAGTAAAATACAGGGTGAATAATGTTAAGATTTTACGGAGGGGTCACCCATAGCCAGTTATTAAAGAAGTGGATGGGGTTAGCAATGCAAAGAATAGGCCGAGGTTCAGAGTTACAGATTTTTTAGATATGCTTTGAGAATAAGGCATCTCTGTAGGTGTTGTTGTGTCTTAGAGACTTCTAGGAGAAGTTTGTCTGATGAGCAGAGGGTTTGATTGCTAGTGTAGGGTTTTTCCAGGTTTCTTAGGTCTGGACATTTATCTGGTAGGTAGATGATAGAGTGGCAAATTGTGAACTGTTTGAGGTATAATAGGTTTGGGAATTCCAGCCAATTTAGTTTGTGAAGGGCTGAATAATGGTGTGTTCTGTGCTGAAAGCTGGTGGCAAACCCAGCTATATTGCTGTAGCAGGTGTCCACTTTATTTAGATTTGTTTTCTTTAAATTAGTGAATATTGTTGAGGCATATACCACAGTCAGTAGTAGATGGCCTTGGGCAATGGCTTTTTGGTGGTTTAGGTGAGGAATGGTTTTGCTCTGCAGAGTGCCCTGACTTTTATGTGGACCTTTTTGATTGTTTGGGATATGTGCAGGTCATAACTGAGGCATTTGTTGATGGTGACACATGGTAGTTTTGTGTGATCCATGGGTTTTATTTTTGGTGTTATTAGAGGAGTAAATGGTGAATGGGATGGAGGGTTAAGATATTTTATTGTTGGTGAATAATAGAAGTTTGGTCTTGTTGGGGTTGAGTATTAGATGTTTGTTGAAAAGGTACTGTTTGACATCTGTAAATGCCTTTTATGTTTTTTGCAAGAGTTCAGGGATTGAGGTGGCAGAGCAGATGAGTATAGAATCATCTGCATATTGTATAATGTTAGCTGATGTGGTGGCAGAATTGAGAATGTTAGTAAAAACAGAAAAGAGAACTGGGCCAATATTGGAATCTTGGGGTATTCCTACAGAGACTGGTAAGAGTGAGGATAAATTGTTTTGCCATTTGATAGCTTGCTGTCTGTTTGACAGCTAACTTTGGAAGCATGATAGGGTAGAGTGAGAGAAGTTTAAGACGGCTAATTGGTTCAGACGTTTTTAGTGTGAGACAGTGTCAGATGCTTTTGACATGTCTAGGAAAGCTAAAAAAACATAAAGGCCACTGTTTCTAGATTGGTTGATTCTGTTTGCGAAACTAATTAGGGCAGATGTGGTGCTATGATTGGGTCTAAAACCATGTTGTGTGTCTGAGAGGAGGTCATTGTTCAGGAGATAGGGCATGATTTGTGAATGTATACATTTCTCAAGTATTTTAGAAATTGAGATGGGTTAGTAGTTTGAGAGTAGTGTCTAGGTGCCCCCTTTATGAAGGGGATAATGTGAGATACCTTCCAGAGTTTGGAGACGTACTATTCAGAGATGTGCCTATTTATTAGTAGGGAGACTAGGTAACAGATGGTGTCAGCTGTCTGCTTCAGGAATTCATTGGGAAGCAGGTCAACTATTAGAGTTCAAGGTTTCAGTCAGAGTAGTTTTTTGATGTAGCTCGTTGGTATTGGTTTAAGGTTAAATGCTGTAGGATTTCATGGCAGGGGTGGAGGGGACAGTTAGTGGAATGTTGATGTTATGATTTATTAGGGAGCATATGGAATTAGTAAAGTGAGAGTTTAATTCAGTTGCTATGTTTTTGGTAGACTTTGGGGTGGAGGGATTAGGGGTTGAGGAATGTTTGGGATTGAGAATTTGATTTATAGAGGCCCAGATTTTGGGGGTTGTTTCAATGTTTTTGTTGAGCTGTAGAATGGTAGCTTTTTGTCTGTTTTTATTTGCTTTTTGACTACATTCCTTAATTGTTGTTAGTTTTGGAGGGTTGTTGGGTTTTTGGTGGCCAGATAGTGGGACCATTCTCGATCTCTTTGTTTCATAAGGAGTTTAGTTTGCTTTGTTAGCCATGGGGTTGGTTTAGCATTTACACGGATTTTCCTGATGGGTGCTACTTTGTTGAGGATTTCCAGGAATGTGTCATTAAAGTATTGAGTTGCCTTATCCAATTGGAGAAATTTTAGTGGGGACCAGTTACATTCTTTCAAGAGGGAGTTAAAAATATCAATGGAGAATTTTTTCATGTTACAGATTTGCTTGTATATGATGTTTTTTTTTTAGGGCTTATTTTCTGTCTTAGGAGGAAGGTTGGTCTGTGATCACTTAGGGTATCTGGGAAACAACCAGAGTGAGGACATAGGGAGGGTCTAGTAGAGAGAATCCAGTCAAGTATGGATGGTTTCTTGCTATGTTTGTCAATCCCAGTTGGGGTGTTGATGATTTGGGTAAAGCTGAAAAGGTTAATGTAGTCTGACAGGATGTAAGAAGAGCAGGAGAACCAGTCTAAGTTGAAATCTCCTATGATGACTGTTTCCTGGTTAAAGTTGGTTACTGCCCAGTTAACTAGATTGTCAATTATTATAGAATTGCTGCCTGGGAGGATGTAGACTGCGAGGATCATCATGCATTTATTATTGTTTAGATGAAGGCTACATGCAAATACTTTTGAGCTATTTGCATCATAGGTTTAGTTGTCTAATTGTTCTAGGTTAAGTGTGTCTTTATACATAATAGTTATGCCACTACCCACTTGTTAATTCTGTGTAATTGATATATATTGTAACCCTGGGGTTAGTAGCTCATTGTCCTTGATGTGTTGTTTTAACCAAGTTTCAGTTAGTATGAGTATGTCAGGGGTATAATGGCTAAGGATAGCATGGAGTTGCTCAGCTTTGTTTAGGATACTCCTTAGGTTAATGTTTAAGATTAGGAGGTTGGTGCTGCTATGGGGGGGCATTATGTAGTTTTGTTGGTTGGGGTTTTTCTGTGGTAGGTTTATTTGGAAGTTTGACTGTGGGCCAGGGTTAGGGTATATGTCACCTGCTTGATTGAGTAGTGTTAGACTGCATAGGAATAAGCTGGCGAGTTTATTGAGCAATTTTAAATATTTACAAAACAAGTTAGTAGTTACTTGGGTGAAATGATACTTAATTGAATAGAGCTCTGGGGGTTGTTGTAGAGGTATGGTGAGATGGAAGTGGTGGGGTAAGTGTTGGTTGTTTTGGTTGTGTTGGTTAATGTAGGTGAGGAGATAAGTATAATATAATGTGTAGTTTATGATATTAAATAATTAGATGAGCTGCAAGAAGAAGCATAGTAGAGATAATGTGTGGAAGTAAAATTGTTAGTGTTTGTGGGGTTGAAGTGAGCTGTGAAGGTTGGTCTGCTGTGAGGTGCTGCGTATAAGGGATGGCTGATAACCACTGGCAACCAATAAGGAAGTGGTAGGTAGTGAGGTAAAATGTGGCTATGTGAGGTTGGTTATTTGGTTGTAAAAGGAGTGGCAGTAGATGGTGAAGAGAGATGTGGCTATGCGTGATTGGATAGCCGGTGGGAAGGGGAGGGGGTGGTATGTGATTGGATATGGAGAGGAATAGGGAGGAGCAGATAAGGGTATAAATGAAATTGATGTGGGGATGGGTGGAAATGGAGGTAGCGTAGAGCAAAGTGAGCCTGAACGTGGTGATGGTGAATGGAAAGGGTGGAACCAAAGATGCAGCAGATCACAAAAGCAGCAAAAAAAAAAATCAGATAATAAGGCACGAAAAGATACAGTGAATGTCCTAGAGTAGTAGTATATTATGACAAAAGGAACTGAAAAATGATGGCAGGGGATTGGGAAAAACAAGTTACAGTGAGTTACTCCTGGAAATAGAGAGTCAAAGTATGGGTACAACATGGGAAATTCTCGTGGGAGATATCAAAACTATGGGTGCAGTACCTGGGGTCAGTAAGGCAATGTAGCTAGAATTGATAGATCTGAGAGCGGGAACTAGGGGAAATAGAGATAGATGGTGTAGCAAGAATAAGAGTAACAGCCAGACAAGTAGCCTGGTTTGGTGGAGGGTCATGGGAGGTTGCCTCAGTGATGTGCAGTTAGCCTTTCTTAAAAGAGATAGGTATATGAAAATGAACAAGGTTTAAAATATACTTTACAATTATACTGTGCCAAGAACTGAGGAACATTCCAAAATACTGGGTTATCTTAGGGGCTTCTGAAGTGCAGACAGGTCACTTGGAGTAGGTTTCCTTAACAACAGGGCTTAAAACCTAGGGAGATAAGGAGGGAAGAAAATTGGATGAGAAAGGTGAGGGCGAAAAGTGGTGCAGTGTTACCTGGAATGTAAAAAAGAGATAGATGGAGAGATGAAGGTCCAAGCAGGTTAGAAGAGAGTGATCAGGTAGGAAATGCAGAAAAAATATAATACATTCACAGACTGTACATATCTGAAACAGTTAGACTACTTGTAGACAGTATGTAACAGTCAGTTAAACTCATACACAGGCTATAGATGTCTCCACAGTGTAGCTCTCTAACATGCAGTAAGGATTTAACAGTTCTTTAACAATTTCAGTTGCAATATAACTTAACAATGAAGTAGACAATGTATTCCTATGGCAGCATTAGTATTGGAGTAATGCCTATTTGCATATTCAAGCTTGTATAATATAGCAGTGTGTTACATAGAGCGCTACTTACATACTATCGCAACCACATTTGTAACCAATTATACGTAAGTACCAAATATTCATATGTAGTTCACATGGCATCACAAATATTTCACGTTATTGTGTCAGTTTCAAAGTGTTTACATTTTTGAAATGTACCCAGATTTCTTAGGCTCTTGTCCTCCCATTATTTTAGGTTTTCGACACATTTCTTGCATTACCATGTTGACACGAATGGCTGTCATCATCACTTCTTTGGTAAAGCTTGCCTTCAGTTACGGCAGAAAGTTTAATGTCAAAGGTAGAACTGGTAATCTCTGTTTTTCAGTTTGTTAACTTACATGTAGTGATCATATTCCCACAGTCCGAAATGAAATGGACTTGTCGTACATAACTGTACTGTACCTAATTCCCACTACCATTGCAGGTATACATACCTATCGGCCTTAGGTCAACTGGTGCCCTAGGCAAAAGAGCTCCACGGCGCCCCCCACCACACCATCTGGTGCCCCCATCCTATTCTACCTAGACCAAATAAATAACCAAGTAGGAAAGGAAGGTGCCGGCTGAACAAGTAACCAAAATGAAAGCACCCAGTCAACAACGAAGTAACACAAAACGAAGGTTTAATTGGGCATAGAACAAAAAAGGTCCACAATACTCCAGACAATACGCAGTGTAAAAAACAATCCACACATCAACGTTTCGTCTATCCTTCTTCAGCATGAAATGCAAATCACTTAAACCCAGAAACCTGGTGTTTAAATACAAATAAGAAGATGCTCACAACCAATGAATTTTAACAATTAAAAGTTAATTAATTATTAATTAACCACCACCTAAATGATGATTCAAAAACAATGTTGTTCACAAAAATAAAACACAAATGTTGAAATAAATACACTGGTTGTAAAAGTTAAAAACAATTAAAAATAGTTTGAAAAATAGATCTGCTTAGTGTCCTTGAATTAAATACATTTTGTAGAAAAAAGTTTAAAAACTTGATGAGAGCATGCATATAAAAATATATGATAAAGTATATAAAAGTACTGTAATTAGAATCACTACTCCCTCTGCTGGTAGCAAATGATAGTGCAACTATATGAATGTTTTTCAACCAAAAAAACTGTATGTAAAAAATGAATTGATATCATACCCCTTCATAATTTTGCTGCTCTTAGTTTCAATACCGGAGTTAAGGAAATCATGTCATTTATTCCAGGATATTTATTAGATTCTAATGTTATTTGCCAATATAACTCTCTGTATTCTAATAATGTTTCCCACATTCCCCCTCTGGGGTCTTTGGGGACCACCTCAACCACAAAAAATTCAAAACTAGCATCCTTACAAGTTAAAGTGTGTTTGTACAGAGAGTTATTGGCACATAATGTTCTGATGTGTACAGAGAGTTATTGGCACATCAGAACATTATGTGCCAATAACTCTCTGTACAAACAACATCAGAACATTATGTGCCAATAATTAGGTGGTGGTTAATTAATAATTAATTAACTTTTAATTGTTAAAATTCATTGGTTGTGAGCATCTTCTTATTTGTATTTAAACACCAGGTTTCTGGGTTTAAGTGATTTGCATTTCATGCTGAAGAAGGATAGACGAAACGTTGATGTGTGGATTGTTTTTTACACTGCGTATTGTCTGGAGTATTGTGGACCTTTTTTGTTCTATGCCCAATTAAACCTTCGTTTTGTGTTACTTCGTTGTTGACTGGGTGCTTTCATTTTGGTTAGACCAAATAAATACTGGAAAAGCGCCCCTAGTAGAGCGGCGCCCTAGGCAGCCGCCTAGTTGGCCTATGCCCAGATTTACACATAATGTCCAGCTTTTTGACACATAATTTTAGTCTGTCCCTCATAACAATGTGTGACCGTCTACCAAGTCAGCGGGATGATCTGAGGATGGAAATCAGTAAGTTTATGAAATACATACATGTGTAGCACTAGGTTAATTTTACTTTTTAGTAAGTGTCATCAGCAAAGGACGCTACCCCAGAAAATTAATTTAGCTATTATTCCTGCTTGGGTTTCAGAACCAAAGTGATAAATACTAAATTTGAGTTTACACACCCCTTTTTAATTTCACATACACTTGTTCCGCGATGATATTATGAATTACACCAGCCTAGAAATCTGGTTGCGATAATATGTAATACGTAATCTTATCTATAAAATCAAAAGGTGAGCATGCAATTAAACTGTCCTTTAGCTTTTGCACAGCCATATCAGAAGCTAACACAAATATCGACTAGGTGGCTACAATAGCTGTTAATAACAATACAGTGCTTTGACGGCTTTTAGAGTTAGAGTACATAATGAAGAGGATACTTCTGCTCCTTATATGATTAAGGCATTGTAGCAAAGTTTCATTACACCAATTAAGAAAGAGGTTGAATAAGCAAATACTTTATATGTGCAGGGAACAGCCGGAAGTTTGACCGCTTAAATTTGCAGAAAACTAAAACTGTGACAATCTAACTGT
Source organism: Protopterus annectens (assembly GCF_019279795.1). Lineage (NCBI taxonomy): Eukaryota > Metazoa > Chordata > Ceratodontiformes > Protopteridae > Protopterus > Protopterus annectens. The sequence goes on along the minus strand of NC_056739.1, from coordinate 994,540,536 downwards.
TCTACTAATTATTCTACTACAGTTTGTTGGAGAAAGGAACAAAAACAAAGTACAGCACAAAACTTAAAATACAATACTGAGATCAGCTTTGCAAATTATAGGGATAGTTACGAGACTTCTGGCCAGTGATAGAATGGAAAGATGGCGTGGAACACCACGCGGAAGATGTTTTAAATACTGCAAGGGATTCTGGGAGAGGAAAGTGAAACTAAAAGACCTTAGGGTGAATGCGGTGGAGGCAAAAATAAGCATGTAGAGTACTTAAAGAACCCAAGATGCGGCAGACCACAAAAGCAACAACAACAACAAAAAAAAATATTCAGATAATAACGTACGAAAAGATGCAGGGAATGTGCTAGAGTAGCAATATATTATGAGAAAAAGAACTGAACAATGACAGCAGAGGATGGAATAGACAGCCAAAGTATGGGTACAACGCAGGAATTTTTCGTGTGAGATATCAAAACTATTGGTGCAGTACCTCGGAACAATAAGGCAATGTAGCTAGAATTAATAAAGAAACAAAGGTATGGAGCCTAAGACCACAGGGACTACAGTATTACAACTGAGTAATATAATTTAATAAGCACCTTCCTCTTATAAAATCAAGACTTCATCAATAAAAATATATAAACAACCATATTTAAATAGTAGAATCACATGATCATTTTCCACCACAAAATCTTTCCTACACCTTGTTAAAGATACAAATCCCCAAAAATCAAATATAAATAAATAAATATATATATATATATATATATATATATATATATATATATATATATATATAAAGCACAATAAATACTGTACATACATTGAAGGTATAATATGTAAACAAAAAATATATAAAAATACAACCAAGAAAATTTCAATTTGCCTATCTATTATAAGCTTTTAATATCAACAATGAAGAGAGAGATGTTTCCATTAATACCAGGAAAAATATCAGCATTTAATTTAAGCTGCCAAGCTAATTCCCTCTTCTCAAGTATATATCCCCAAGGTTCTCCCCGAATAGTAAGAACCACCTGTTCAACAACAAAAAATTGAAACATATGTCCGGGATTTAAATTAATGTCCAGGATTTAAATGTGTTTTGTGAGTGCATTAGTTAAATTGAGCTTTTTAATGTCACAAAGATGTTCATACATTCTCTCCTTTAATGTTCTCTCAGTTTTATCAACATAAAAACTCAAATACAACTCACAGAGGGCAATATAGACAGCCCATTTTAAACTACATTTAAAATCACCCAAAATTTTAACAACAGAGCCATTGATGGAAAAAAAAATTCACCCTCTTTAACAAAATTGCAATAATTACATTTAAGACAACAATGCATGCCATTATTAGTCAGGACTTCACCTGTCATTGTATTTGAATAAAAAAAGACTTGAAACTCAAACCTTTCCTATAAACCACTATGGGGCAGCCTCCAAATTTACCACAGGTTTTACTGTTTTCTAATACACCACAACAATTTTTATTAAGGATGGACTTAATAACTTTACTATCACAACTGAAAGAAGATATAAAGCTTTTGGCAAAGGCAGACGTTGGCTTTTTTTGCCACTTCCATACATAGAGACTGTTTTGCTTCCATATAATCTGTAATTAATCATCTGTGCATTGGTTTAGATTTCAGTTTAGCAGAACTATCTAGCAACAAATTAACCTTTGTAACCCTATGATCATTGCACTTCAATGGGGTAAAACTTGACTTGAGGTAACGGTAATTTATTTAGGAACACAAACAATGTCTAGTATGTTCCCTTCCCTGGTAGAGTTTTTTACAGCTTGAAACAATTGTTGTTCCTGAGCATACATTGTGAATAATTTCCTTATAATGTTGTTGAATAAATATTATTCCAACCTGTTTCTGGTAAATTTAAGTTTTACGCAAAAAAATGCATGAATTCCTCTAGATCTCCAGCAGTTGACTTTGGAGGTCTTTTAAGTAGACACAACATTAGGTATATGAGCATATCTGTTTTAACAGCATTTTGACTCATTTATTTATTTGGGGATTTATTCCTCGACACTTGGACCCACCCCCAGGATTGTCAACTAATTCTGTACAGCACATCCAGTGATGTCAGTGGATCCTTCTGCATCAGAGCTATTTCTGTATAAATGCAAGCCATTCTTACTAGAATACTCATCTGTATTGAAAACCCCACCAATAAAGACAATTTTTTCTGAAGAAGAACTCTGTGAAGCATATTTCTTCTGGGAACTAACAATGAGCTACAACAGGAGCATTTTCATGCTTTAAAATAACCCGTCTTTCTTCTACAGTGGTACAAATAGGAAAATTAGAAACATTTTTATTAAGACTAATACTAAAAATAAATCTTAGAAAAGCTCACAAATCAAAAAAAGTCTTTCTAAAGACTGTAGTTTTAGATAGGTAAAACAAAAAACAATTTTTATTAAAGACTATAGGGTAAGGGTAAAGGAAAGCCCAATAAAAAGACTCACAAGCTGAAAAGTCTTTTTAAAGTCTACTTTATAGAAACCCAGAAAGAACCCTCATAAAGACAAAAACAGGCCTTGTTCAGACACCCCAAATTTAGGGCATAATCATAGTCTTTTTGAAGACTCAAAATAAAAAAATCTTTATCAAGACTCCAGAGAGAAAAGCAGTCTTTATCAAAACTCTTAAGAAAATATCACTTGGCCAAATAAGAGCCTTTATTAAGGCTCCAAAATGATCAAAAACTCACCCACTTCAGGATTAAGAGGCAAAGTTAAAAGTCTGCCTAAAGTATAAATGCAGGCCCAGTTATTGAGAAGAAGATCTAAATACCCTAGACTTTTTGAATGCTTATTAGAGACTCACCTCAAACTTTGTTACCAGATACCTTATGCTATTCACTTCACTTGGGAAGGAAATACCAGATTAATAATGCAAAAGGTTGAAATATTTGTGAGTATCATATCAAATGCTTTGCTTCTAGTATGTTTGTTTACAAACCACTCAAGTTAGTTTTTGTTTATAAAGTCAGTTGAGGCATAGGTGTCCCAGTTTATTGAGTGCGGTTAAAATCACCCAGTTTTTGAGAAGTCTGAGGAGTATTATATGGTGATCAGGGGAACAAAGACTATGTTGTGTAACAAGCTAGTAATTGACAATCCTATCCAGAATTCAGTGATTTCAGTTTATGGGCCACACGGTCCTTGACAAATATGGAGAGTCCACCTTAATTCCCATTGGGTCTGAAGATATGGAAAGTGAAAAACTCAGGTGTAGAGTAAGTTGTCTTTTTGCATTTAAACCAAATCTCAGTAACTATGCAGACATGGATATTTTCCAAACACAGGCATGGTCCAATATCAGGTAATTTATTATTTAAACTCAAGTGTTGAGGAAAGCCAGCTTAATGTAATCCAATTTTGGGACTGATATAGGGGCAGTAAAGGCTTTAGCCAGTATTTGCAACCCTTGAACAAAAAACACCAATGGTGGCATAATCCAACAAATAAATTAATTTATTAAGTGCTTTTTAAAATGGACTTCTTGAGGATACTAAAACATTTTAAAAACATTGTATTTATGCATCCATGTATCATCCAACAAGCAATCATTGTTTGTGTCCGCTTAAAACATCTCATTAATGTAATATGTTTAATTATGGCACTCCAAAGTAACATATACTAAATTTATCGCAAACATATAAACTAAAAATATTAAAAACATAAACACATACATGTGAAATATCATCAATATTAATGTATTCACCAAGCATTAAAATTAATCAGTCTTCTATTTCTTAACAAAAATAATTAAAGTTAATAATCTCATTTAAAATGGGGAATTTGGCATTATGGAAGATACAATTGCAATCAGAAAATGTTCCTTATTTAAATTTCTTAACAAGGTGAATGAATTAATTTTAAAGTGTTTAAATCTTTCAGTTTATACTAAATTCATTTATTTGTTGGGTTACACCATCACTGATGTTTTTTTTTCAAGTTTTAGTGTTTTTTAACACCCAACCTGTTTGCTGGGTATTTGTGTTTTTAGTAGCTGGAAGTGTGGTCAGTTCTTAGTGAGTCAAGCTGGACTACCAGACATGTTGTCACAAGATGACATGTACTAGATCCCTCTGGAATGGCACAAACTATTTAACCAATTATTGAACATGATTATTTTATCTTTATATCTTGGAATCATTTGATTTGGAAGAAGGATTTCACTCAGGACCACTGACTTTTTTCATAGGGTCATAGGAGGTTACTAGGCTATTGGCCATGAGGCCCTTATAAGCCTAGCCAAGAGTTTAGCCCATGTTTAGACAAATCAGCACCCAATGCCCCTGTGTAGCAGGGACATGGGTGGAATCCCAGGGGAATATTTTTTGTTTCCCATCCAGTTATCCAGGTTGTGCTTATAAAGGGCTAAAGAGGTACTCTGCTAGATGTGGAGAGGGAGTTTATTCCATAGATGGGAGAGTCTCTTGGATACAAATCTGTCCCGCCAACAAGTCTTGTTGATGTCACAGACCAGGATGAGGCTGTGTGTGTGGGTTACTTGAGTGGAGCCTGACTAGCAGATATGCAGCAGTTCCACCATGCTGGGGTCCGTGATCGCCTTGTATGCCAGACAGGTGTCACCTCTGAGGAGTCTGTATGAAACTGAGTAGAGGAATAGGACTTTTAGCTTATCTGTTTATAGTAGATGTTTGAGGCCCTGGATTCTTCCTGGTGAGAAACCTCTGTGGTTTCTCCAGCTGCTGCATGTGCTTTGCTAGGTACATGCCGAAAGGGGCATTGTACTCAATAATGGGCCTTATAAGGGAAGACTTCAGGGATATTATGACCTTCTTGTCCCTGGATGAGATACCCTTACTTATGAGGTGGGCCATGTACAACTGAAGCAAACTGGTGATAAAAAAATCAGGTTACTATCAACCTGGGTGTCCAAATCTCTCATGACTGATTGCATCCTTAGGACATTGTTATTAATGTGATAATTTTTGGGGACATCACTCTCCCCAAAGGGGATGATGATGCATTTTTTGGTATTCAGCTTGAGGCCATGATTCTGGCACCAGTCATTTGTCTGAGAGAGACCCTCTTGGAGGATGTCCACATCACTAGGGGAATTGATGACAGCACTCAGCTTGCAGTCATCTACAAACTTGGTCAGCCATAGCCCACTGGTTTTGGCCTGCACTTCAGAAAGGTATATCCCAAATACCAAAGGCCCCAAGACCGAACCCTGTGGTACACTGTTTGTTATGGGTCTACTGCTTGAGGTGGCTTCCCCTATTTTGACTAGGTGGGTTCTATCAGTGAGCCAGTTAGCTACGCATCTGGTAACATACGGAATGCCTAGTTGAGAGAGTTTATCTATTATGCCTTACTGGAGAATAGTGTCAAAGGCTTTGGCCAGGTCAAGGTAGGCAGTGTGCACTGTCTTCCCCTCGTCCATGACTTTGGTGACTGTCTCAAAGAAGTCGACTAAACTTAGTAGACATGACCTCCCTTTGATGAAGCCAAACTGTGTGGGATCAAGTGTTCGGAGGTTGCCAATGTCCTTGTTAATGAGGTCCATGATAATCCATTCCATAGCCTTGCAGATCAGGCTAATTAGGCTGATTGGTCTATAATTTCCTGGATTGGTGGATGCTCCACCTTTGTGTAAAGTGATGACAGTGGCTGTCCTCCACTCAGCTGGGATGAAGCCAGTACTCAGGTTTTGGTTGAATAGAGTGCCTAATGGTGCTGCAATTTCCTGCCTGAGTTCACGTAGGATGCCACCTGGGATGCTATCGGGTCCCATGAAGGCTGTATTTTTTGCCTTTGAGAGAGCAGTGATGACCTGTTCCCTAGATATAAGGGGAAGAGGGCAGGCACTGGGGGTGTCCTAATTTACTGATGGGAGGACAGAGGACAGCCAGCAAGTTGGCTATGTCTTGTCTATATCTATATCTATGGCATTTGTATATGTGGTGTCCTTGACCACCAGTTCTGAAAAGATTAGGGTGCTTCCTTTGAGGTTGCGGACATATGTGAAAAAGGCCTTATGATTTTGTACTTGTAATGTACATGGAAAGTTCCAAAGTGTCTCTTTCTACATGCCTGTCAGGGTTTTAAATCTCATGTTGTTCACTTACGCATGTATCACTATCATGTCATAGACATAGTTATGTAGAGTTAGGATCCTAAGTTACCATGTAATGCCAGAAATCCTAGCACATGAAAGACAGCTCACTGCAACCCTGAGATGAGTCAATGTGGTTGACAATAGAGTCATCTATCACTAAAGCATTTCTTTTGCTGTGTGCTTCATATGTTTTAAAGTTTGGAAGTTATAATTATTCTGCAGTCAGTTTTTAAGGCCATCAAGTAAAGCAACTTCCTTGAGCTCAAACATACATTTTCTGTCTCTCACATATTTATCATTTAAAAGTAATCATAGTATGTACACTCCTAATTCCACGTTGGAGTCTGTTCCATAGTGTTGGAATTATATGTGAAAGAAAATACTATTTTCTATTTTTAAGCCACTTTAAACAACTGACCTCTATCAAATTTTTACAATACTGTCTACAGTTAAACTCAGAGTATTCCTCAGTAATTGATTTTCCACAGCCCAGAAAGCCAGGCACAGTTTATCTCTCAAATACTGATATTCATATTATATAAGTTTGTTTTTTTCAGTCTTTGAAAATAATTCAAAGCATTATTGCCTCATATCATTTCAGTGACTCCCCATTGTGCACTTTCCAAGAAAACAAATTCTGCTAGTGTTATACTGCAAAAGACCAAGTTATATTCTATTACTGATCACAATAATGACTCCTATGGTGTGATCATTGCAGCTTTATTCCCTGATGTGAGAGTATGCGTTATTAATTCAACCTTTCTCGTTGACTTTTGTCCAATGTGTGCTATGTTGTTGTTCAAGTTCAGTCCTTTACTGATGGTACAGCTTAAGTGCCTTATGTATTCACAGGTAGCTACCTACGTTCTTCCTAAACTGATGCACAGATCAATAGTTGTTTCTAAACAAAAGTTAGCATTTGTACTAAACAGCAATCCCTTCCTTTCTAGCCAAATTTTAATTTGCTCTAAGTAAATATTATAAGAATTTAGGTCTTCAGCATCTTGAATTCTGGCTCCAATTTTTCAATTATCAGCATACTTGCACAAACAAAACTCCATGGACAAGGGGAAATCAGAGAATACCAGATTTAAAAAATATCAGGCCTAGCACTTAATCTTGAGATATTCCTGTTGAAATGCTCTCAACACAATTTAATGCAATTTATTGCTTTCAATTTGTTAACCATCTTTCAATCCAAAATATAAAGATTGTCTTTAAAATCATCTAACTTTCAAATATCTGCCAGTGAATTATTTAATCAAACACCTTTGACATATCTATGTAAAAAAAATAACACAACCTTGTCTTTGACCCTTTAGTCTAGAGGTTCTATCATAAAACCTACCCTTACATGTCAAAGCTGAAAATACACTTACTTACCACATGACACCCATAGTTGTTGCTCTTATTTTACAGTAGTAAGAGAGAACACTCAACACATTTATCAGCTACTGAGGTAAGATTAATGTGACAACAACTAGAATTGTTGTATCTGTCACCTCCTCTATACATTGGTACTACATAGTCCTTACTTCATCCACTATTTTGTAATGAGTCATCTTATTAATAGATGATTAAACATTGTTGTTAACTGATGGGCTAATTCATCAGATGTCATACCAATTAACTGGACTGGCCAGAAATGTCATCAGGATCCATGGAACAAGTCCTTTTAACTTTTATTAAAGACTCATTGATATTTTCAACAAAAATCATGGACTGTTTCCTGGTTCCAGTTGTAAAGCTGGTTTAACAGATGAGACTTCTTTCCATGCTATATTTATGAAATAATTATTAAACATTTTAGCAATTTCATAAGGAATCTCAACAACGATAGCAGCCATGGGAAATTGTCATTATTGACATTTATGAATTAACATATTTATTGTTATTAGTTGTATGATCAATTTCCATTTCAAATTTGCTTTATCTGATAAAGCTTATTTAAATTCCTTGGTAATACAACATAACTTTTCCTTATAATGTGTGTTTATTCACAGATCTACTTCAGTAGATCGAACTTTTACAAGCTCAAACCACATATGGCTGAGACCATATGTTTGAACTTGTAAGTTCGAACACTGAAGTAAAAAGAAAAAAAAAAAAAAACAAAAAACAAAACTAAACATCTGTAGCAAGGTGGCTACGCCCACCTGCACCCCCCACACCCCCCTACTTAAATATACCAACTCCGAGCTTGCACTACATTGCGGAAGTGGGAAATTTTCCCATTTCGCACTGTATGGAGATCTCCATCCAGTCAGATTGAACTTTTACAAGTTCAAACATATGATCTCGGCCATATGAGGTTGGAACTTGTAAAAGTTTGATCTACTGAAGGGTACCCGTTTATTCACTGCTCATAAAGTTTATATATTCTATTCTTAATATTAAACCAATTTTCTCAATCAATTACTCACAATGATTTCTCTGATGTCTAGTGCTTAATTTTGACTTTTTTAACTTTTATAATTCAGTCTAAATGTTCTTTATATGTTTTTAAATGTTCCCATCCTTTATAAAGTTTTTTTCTAGTCTCTCATATTATCCCAAGGAAATGACTGTAAATCCTTAAATGGTCCTGCTGTGCTTAACTTACTCATATTTTCTAACATTATTTCCCAGTAGATTACTTTCACTTGTGTTAGATTAAAATAAATGGATTGATGATCAGAAGTATCTAAAGGATGCATGTTTTTAAAATTATTTGTCACGTGTTCAATATGGACCAATACTGGATCCAACTGATTACCAACTCTAGTGAGATTGTGTACTACTTATGTAAGGTGATGTGGATTATCAGTACCTGATAATCAGCCTTTATAATGTTTTTTATAATTTTGCATGCATCCAATTTATATCACAGTAAATAAAATCCACCAGTTTATAGTTGTCTTAGCATTCCTTATGTTATCCAGATTTTCAAGAAATGAAACATGTTCTAAGGTCTTCAGATTAGGATATCCAGAAGTCACTACAATTCTACTTTCTCACCAGGGATAAATATTACTGTTATGTACACATATTAGTTCTGATTTTCTTTTTGATTGTAAATTTTAATGCGAATGTAATAATTTGTGCACTAATAGTAGGATATCAGGGGAAGGGTTGTTATAATGATTATGGTCTTAAACTCATAGATAAAGGTACAGGGTATGATTCTGACCTGTGGTTATTGGCTAGGCTTAAGCTGCTCCTCTTTTGTTTCCTCACAGTTATACTGAGGTTTAAAAGTCATATAAGTAACAAGTTTCAGTAATAAAAACAATTTTCTGTCTCTTAAAAGAAATTAGAAATGTTAATTTCTCATTCTTCTTTTCAATGCTATTGACATTAGTATATAACAATCGCATCTCTACTTTATTATTGTTAGGTGTGACTGCTATAGATTCCTTTTGTCATTCATCTGTGGATCCCCTAAACAATTCAATATTTTATTTTAATGTTCTTAGACATTACTTTTGCTACTCAAGTTTAATGTATCTTCAAAGGAAAGACAAACACCAACAATTAGTTATTCAGGCATCCTTGTCTTCTTAGTCATGTATTAAATAATTTAGTTTAAGTGGAAATACAGTCATGTAATTTTGGACGAAGATAAATTAAAAAAAAATGTCATCTTTCTTTTCATGTTCATTTTTCCATTAAATACTCTGCAAGAATTTTCAGTCTGATCCAGTGCTGTACTTGGCTGTAATGTTTCATTATTAACTGTATTATGGCAAACAGTATTCTGTACAGTGTTACCTTCAGTATTATCTGTTTCTTTTGATCTTAGTTTAACTACCCTTCCTTGAATGACCATCCTGTTGAAAGTTTGTGTCGTACTACCTACTATTTTTGCAGTAACTGGTACAGCTAAATCTGGTCCCTTGGAATGCTTTTCCTGATTTTCTACAAAGGATATGTGACTAGTAAGTGATTGATCCCCTTCTTTGCAACCATTGAAGGTTAAGACTTTGTAGAGCAGTTACACTAACACTTTGCTTTCCTTCACTTCAGTATCTGATTTCACTTTGTATGTACTTGTAGTGTCAGCTAAACATATCCTACCATAAAATTTCATGTGTATCTAAAAATACTTCAGAATTTTTAGTTATGGGTTATTTTTTTTTTTTTTTTTTTTTATTAAAACCAAAAAAATTCTGTGCTATGCCAAACAGAATCACAAGACTTCCTTTATTACATTAGTTAAGTGCTTCTATTCCTTACCCAAAGGGAACTTCATGAGAACTAACTAATTTAGACACATCATTAAAAAAAAAACTTCAGACAGTAAAATCACATGACATCATCATGCAATAGAAACTTTAGAACTCTAATTTGAAAATGTTTAAATATTTAAAGGAGAAGAACCTAACTTTATTGAAAAAAATCTTGTTAAAAATAATGTACTGAGAATAATGTTTTGTTGTTAAAATACATTTAAAAATACATTTATAATGCATATAGTAAATAAAAAAAAAATAACTCAAAATTATAAAATTAAACTTGACCATCAAAGGAATTGAATGCAGGCATAGCACCAGGTTTAAATAAACACATCTACATAAGTTTTGCTTTATAACTTTAAGCTTCAAAGCTGTAATTTCATCTCATTTCAACAGCATTAGCAGGGTAAATGCAGAGACCTGGATGACTGATGTTTTAAGCATCTAGGTCATGCTTTATAGTTAACTTGGGCAGCATGCTATACAATGTTTATTGGTCCTTGGTGGGAGCGCTCTTCTTCACCATTGTTAAAGGTAGTTACAAAAGGTACAATCTCATGTAGAACTCGTATTCTCTTGATGTAAGTAAGATGGTATGCAGAGCATAACATGTAAGTTCTGTTCATGTAATAGGCTGATCTTGATATAAAAAATATGAGCACAGTGCCTTCTTAATATTAACACAGAAATGGCCTGTGGTCTATGCAACTTATTATGTGCATAAATGTATTAAATGGATTTGTCAAGTGAAATGATGGTATTCACAGCTGCAAGCTATAAAAACTATTGCCTCATGATATATTTTAAGTGACTGAACCTTACAAAGGTCCTTTTTTCTCTGCGTTATGTAATGTATTTTCAATTACTTGGAGTACCATAACTACTGCAATGGCAATAACAAGCAGTTTTAAATGTGTATAATAGAGCCACAGATTCTGAACTTCACGTGTCATTTTATTTTGTGCACTCACAGAAAAATAAAATCATTTCCTTAATTTTGAGTGTTTATGATGGCATCCACTGTGACTGAAGTCATAAGTTTTCTTAAGGCAGGATTCTATTCTTACTTTTACGAGTGAAAGTTAACCAACTGTTCTCTAGTTTCATGTTCCATGGTCCAGGTAGGTTGTGGCTTAGCAGAAAAGAAGAATGTATTTCACTGCCATGTTACAAACTTCAATAATGTCTGAAAGAAGAAAGAATATTGTGCTTTATTCATGTTGCTATATTAAATGCAGTGTACACAATGTAGTCTTAAGAAAATGTGTAGCAGACACTGGAGCTACTATACTATTTCTATCCATTTTTCTTTTCTTTTCCCCAGTTAATATCATGTGTACTCTGTTAATGAATGTCTGGCGCATTAAGCTCTCTTTTATAAAAAAGTCACAAGTCATGGAGTATTTAAGAGTTTTCTTAGTGTTTGTGCATTTTTTTGCCCATACTTTTTATTGTGGCATTGATCAGGGTGAGTAAAATCAGTGAAGTATATTCAGAACTCTAAGACACTTTTGTGTATTAACAAGGTAAAGAAAGTGTTTATGCAGTGGTGTTTTTATTATTAAAATATTGGCATTGAAGCTGTGGACTGCTGTTTTCCATCTTTCCAGGGCACTTGTTTGGATTTTGTTACTGGTGACTTTTGGTGCCTTGTATTCAGATTTTTTTGGAACAATATAAAGAAGGCACTACAATGTAGCTGATGCTCTATTAGAATATCAGGGCTCAAGAAAATGTTAATGGATAACATTAGAAGTTCTCTTTTTCAAAACAGAAAATAAGTGCATTTTATAATAAGATGTTCACAGAAAAGTTAACATGGGGAAAACAGAAAAGCTGCAGAATTCAAAACTCCATGGATAATAAAATGAATGAATGAATACATGACCGAATAAAGCCACAGTATTGTAAAGATTGTAAACAAGAAAACAATTAAGTGCTCTGATTTTTACATTAAGTTATGAAACGTAGATTGCAAGGACTATCTGAATTTTAACTGTCATTATTTTCTTCATTTTTATTCTATTATTATTCTTAAAATAGTCTTTAAATAAATCAGTATGCTACTAGTATAATTTAAAATATAATCAAGTGAACATAGTAAAGTGTAAAAAAATAATTTAAACCATGTAAAATAAGTCAGAGAATGAGTATGAGCTGGTAATATTCCCAGTAGGTCACCATTTTATGAACACATCATGCCTGAGGGGTTTTGAGACTTGCTAGTATTTTTCATTGTGTGGAAACTGAATTACAGATATGTGTAAGGGATATTGATTAACATAGTCTTATTTCATACTGGACCAGAACTATGACAATGTAACAACACTGTACTCCCTCCTGGTCACCATATCAGCTCAAATTCAAACTACTGTAGACATTTTTAATGTGCAAAATTAATGAAGCATTTTAAAAATATCATGAGTAATATGAAGTTTGAAATGTGTGTTTCTCTGCAGCCTCTTAAATAATCATGGTATGTTCAACTCTGTCATTGGCCACATTCATAACCGTATCTCTTCTACTATATTTATATATTTCAAGCAAAAACATATGTAAATAAATAAGCTAAGCCATACTGATCAGAATATTAGCATTACTTCTGTAGAATGCCATATATTTTCTTTACTAGGGTAGCTGCATGTTATTTTTATTCTAAATATTTTTATTTATTGAGTTTTGTCACAAACACATAATACATATGCAAAACATAAGTGTAAAGCATACAATAAAATAAACATTGTCATGCCAGTGTAGACTAATTTAGCAACATTTATTTAAATAAAAATTCATATAAACCATCAAAGTAAGAAACCAGAGGTGCTTTCAGCTAACAAAACAATATTTACTGTAAAAGGTAATAAAATCAAGAGGTGGATGGAGGAGTATGAGATATAACATGAGTCAGAAGAGGTCTCATATAGTAAACAATTTTGGTACTGAATATGTAATGAACCCAGATCTTGTCATTGCCAGGAATTGCAATATCCATGTACTGCAAGTCACACTTAAGGTCTGAGAATGCTGTTGGGTAAAACACCCAAGAGTTTTGTAAGAGTACCATCCCAGGCTTTGCTGGGGTCAAGATAATGCTTCTATTTCTTCCAGCGCTGATCACTTATTTAGGAGGATAAGGGAGAGCCTGTCCTATTGAGGAAGGGGAACCATTTGCAATTTATTAAAATTTCAGAATTTAGCCCTCCATACCTAAAAAGACCGACCATACCTTCAGAGCCTGCCTAGATGAATAGGACAGGAGAATACCTGACTCTGATTGGTATGGATACATGGGTGGTTAGAGGCAGTTATACCTCCATGGAGGGCATGACACCCCCCAGGTTTGAGAAAGAAAGTTGGAATGAAAGAAAATGCTGGGGCAGATTACATGTAACATGGAAGGTGATGGTTAAATTGCAAAGAAAATTACAAAATATGTTGCAGTAATTTATATTCCCCAGTTAGGGCTTTTAATTTCCTTCTATGTCTCTGCACTATATCAAAGAATCAGGAACACCTGTCTTCACTATATCCCCTCCTCCTCCTTACTGCCCATATCTCTCACCTGTCCAGAATTTTGCACAATGTCCACATTTTTGCCTCATATTTTTGGTTCATTTCTCATAAAATTGTAGTTTTTTGGCAAATCACTGAAGACTGAAGTCAGAAAATAATGGCAGACATTTGATTTTTAGCCTTAATATCTTTCAGAATATTTATGGTAATGCAAAAACTGTTATCCTATCAACTTTCTAAGTTTGTAAGAGCAACATTTCAAAAGTATCCCTATTTTTGGGCCTTTCTCCCCTCTTTATTTGTAGTTTTGTCCAGATTTCTTGCTCTAAGAGGTTGAGAGGTATGCGACTGCCCTACTGATCCACTGATTTCTCCTTAGTGTGCTGCCTGGGCTTGTAATTGTCCATTTCTTCCTCTAACTGCTTCAAAGCAAGACATACATTGACTGAAACTCTGCACAAGGTAAAAAGAAAACAGTCCAGTAAGCAATGATTCCTCCATGGGCTATTCACAGAATAGGCCAAACAAAAACAACTAAAGAATCATAGCAAGTGCAGAGAGCCTGTGTACCTACATGCAAAAATAACATACTACTACTACTACTACTACTACTACTACTACCATTACTACTACTATTACTACTATTACTACTACTACTACTACTAATAATAATAATAATAATACCTTGGAATTACTTAGTGAATATATTATTTAAAGTTTCTCAAACTTTTTATTTAAAGTTTGAAGTTTTCTTCTCTGTGAAAAGCTGAGAATATGAATACTTTTATACTGGCAAAGTGATTAGAAAATTGAACCAAAGGATTAAAAGCGCATAAATTATAGAAAAAAAAAAAAACAAAAACAAAAATAAAGATTTTGTGTTATATAAATATACCACAACGTGCATCTTATAATGTCAGAGGTGGTGATTTTAATACAGTTATGAAGAGAAAGGAAAGTAATTTGCAACTTTTGATAAACAGTACCTGTTTCTCAAGAGTTGATGATAAAATCAACAATAAGTACATGATTGAATCACTGCCTTTGAGATGACTGGTATATAATATAAAGTTGTTATTAGCATCACTTGACTAGATTTAGTACATTTAAACTTGTATTTTTACCATGCATAATTTTCTGGAGAAGCCCCTTATGAGTATTACAGAGACTGAAGCACCAAACTTTAAATAAGACTTTCCCTAAACTTTACATAAAACATTCACTAATAGTTACAATTCTAGATTTCCCATAGGCATGCTTATCTCTCTGTGCCCATTTTTTAGTAAAATGACCTATTTTTGTATACCTGCTGTCAATCATAGAATAAAGCATGATATAACTGAATTATATAATAGAAGGATAAGTTGCTTCTTATGCTATATTTATAGGTATGTATACTAACATAAGTTGCTTGTCATGTTAGTACATCTACCAATAAAATCTTTTTACTCTAATGATGTCTGGTCTTTGTATGTATTTGTGGGGGAGGTAAGGCCAGGATAAAGGATATTTGTCAACATATTACATCGTCAGTATCCTTTCTCTCAGCCAGGTATGTGCCTGATTGTTTCTCGGGGGTGGGGGGTGAGAATCCTGGTAATGTGATGGCCAGGTGTCTATCAAGATCAAGGGCATGAACTAGGCAGACAAATGAGAGAAGGGTTCTAAGGGAATAAAACTTGAGAAATAACACAGACAGATTTGTCTGCATGCCTAAAGGTTGAAGGACTGGGGGAGACAGAAGCCTCTCAAGCACAAAAAGACAGGCTACACTCTCACTGTCTGCCAAGCTGATTAGGATTGGTGAATGCCCATATGTGGTAGACATGGAAAGGCAGGAAGTAAGGTAAGAATGTAAAACATGTGTCAAGTTACAAAGAGCATCCTACACCCCATGGAGAGGGTGATGCCTTCAGCTTTCAGAAGCTGGAATGAAAACACTTGCTGGAGTAGCTTCTGTATCCTGTTGAAGGTTGCTGGGGTATACCTCATGGACATTTTTGTTTGTGGTCTTCCGTGGCAATGGTTAAAACTAGAATGAAAAGCACAGCCCATTGTTATAGAGAAATGCATTGGGTGTACCGGGATAGTAGACACCCTTCTTAAGGAAATACGTAGTCATGGAAACATCTAGGTAGCCATTTATGCTTCTAGAGAAATGTCTTTTGTCAGTCATGAGTATGATCTAGGGAGCAGTTAACCCTTCCTGTTAGCCTACTGACAATTATGGTACTAAGGAAGCCATTATGCTCTCTAGCATGGAATGTGAATTTATGAATGATTTATGAGAATTGTAGTTATCCGTGTTTTTAATCATTTATATTTACTGTTATTGATGGAATAAAGAATGATCTAACTGAAGGATATATGTTAATTCATTTAATAATTGTAACAGGCAGAACACTTTTTTCTTTAACAGTTGCAACTTTCCACCGATACATTATACTTCCTTAATGACCGATCCTGTAAAACACACTGAATTTACTCCCTTCCATTTTCTTATTCCACCAAACTCCTCTCAGGTTTCAGAAGTGTATATAGTCAGTCTCCATCACTTCAAGAAATGAATACATCGGCAGCTCTTTTAATTTAGCTACCACTTCCTGTAGAATTCAACATCTGTCAATAAAGATATGTTTCACTCCCCAGGGAAAATCTACATAAATTTAATTTATGTCATTTATATTCCCTAATAGCCTCAACAAATTAAATCTCTGTTGAGAAGTCGCATCTGAATAATTATGATCCACATATAATCTGCACCCCACTTCTTTTCATGCATCATCACAAAGTGCGCCAAAATAAATCTTAGTCTTACATATAGCCTGTTGTCCTTGTCACAGTCAGTCATAACTTTCATACTGTTTCAAATTTTAATGATGTTTTTGTGAAAAATTCTCATTACACTATCTTAGTTTTTACAAATACCAACAAGTCTATATTGTTCTATCCTTGCAGGATTCCAATAAACCTCAATTATATTTCCTACAAGCTATTTTCAATATTAGATTTGACTGATGTTCTACATTTTCTTTCTGGCAATCTTATTCTTCCATTCTACTTTGCTGTCAGCCACCTGTTGCTAAAAGGCCTCATACAAGCTTGATGATCATGTAAAACCTGATATTATTGTATACTTCTAGCTGTCACATATATCCTTCTAATAGTTGTGTTAGCAATGTAGTGCAATCTCGGAGTTGGTATATTTAAATAGGGGGTGTGTGGGGGTGCAGGGAGGTGTATCCCCCCTGCTACAGATGTTTAGTTTTGTTTTTTGTTGTTTTTTTTTTCTTTTTACTTCTGTGGAAAAAGGAAAATAACATTGTGAAAAAAAATTACTACTTTAAAAGTTCTAGTAGGGCTTGTCAAAACATAGTTCAAAAACCTGTGAGGATTATTTAACATTTTTCTGTCAAAATTTTCTAGAGATTTACTAACTGAGAAGTGGAGGAATATGGATGGCTAAGTGAAAGCAACAACTTTTCAGAACTCTGCAGTTTTATTACTATTTAAAGAGGAAAATAATATTTTGAAAAATAATTTAGTACTTCAAAAGTTCTAGTAGCACTTGTCAAAAATACTAAACTGAGACTATTTTTTAAAACATTTTCCTGTCAAAATATTCCAGAGATTTACTAACTGCACAGGAAAAGACGAGCAACTCAAAATACTCACACTTGGACTCTTCACTAAAAGAAAGACTTACAACAACTGATGCTGATGCTGTCTTTGAAACTGGATGGATTTCAGGAAAATCTGTATAATTTAAAAGAAAATATTCTTATGCAAGTAGATATTCTGAAATAAATGATTCCGTTGCAACAAACCAAAACTGCAGACTTTGAGATTACATTAACAGATGTTAAGGGAGGGCTTAAAGAAGAAATGCAAACAGACATTCTATTGAAACAAAATACTTGGTTACAGAGTAAACTATATTGCCCCCCTGCACCCCCCAGTTTCTGAAAACTCGATCATATGGTCTTGACCATATGAAGTTTGAGTTTTCAGTAACTCGACATTCTGAAGTGAAACTATCCCTTTCAGTAGATCGAACTTTTACAAGCTCGAACCTCATATGGCCGAGACCATATGTTCAAACTTATACAAGTTTGATTGGACTGAATGGAGATCTCCATACAGTGTGGAATGGGAAGATTTTCCATTTCCACAATGTAATGCAATCTCAGAGTTGGTATATTTAAGTAGGGTGTGTGTGGTGCGGTGAGGCCCCCTACATAGGTGGTGTAGGGGGTGTAGCCCCCTGCTACAGATGTTTAGTTTTGTTTTTTGTTGATTTTTTTTTTCTTTTTATTTCAGTGTTCGAACTTTTACAAGTTCGAACATATGGTCTCGGCCATATGCAGTCAGAACTTATAAAAGTTTGATCTACTGAAGTAGATCTATATACACATATATATATATATATATATATATATATATATATATATATATATATATATATATATATATATATATATATACAGAGAGAGAGAGAAGCAGAGGAACATGGATGGGTAAGTGAAAGCAGCAACTTTTCAGAGCTCTGCAGTTTTATTACTATTTAAACTGGAAAATAACATTGTGAAAAAGAATTTACTACTTCAAAAGTTCTAGTAGGACTTGTCAAAACATACTTCAAAAAACTGTGCTGATTTTTTACACATTTTTCTGTCAAAATATTCTGGAGATTTACTAACTACACAGGAAACGAAGTGCAACTTAAAATACTCACACTCGGTCTCTTCACTAAAATAAAGACTTACAACAACTAATGTTGATGCTGTCTTTGAAAATGGATGGATTTCAGGAAAATCTGTATAATTTAAAAGAAAACATTCTTATGCAAGTAAATATTCTGAAAGAAATGATTCTTTTGCAAAGGACCAAAACTGCAGACTTTGAGATTACGTTAACAGATGTTAAGGGAGGGCTTAAAGAAGAAATGCAAACAGACATTCTATTGAAACAAAATACTTGGTTACAGAGTAAACTATATGACCTTGAAAACAGAGAGAGGAGGTATAACTTTTAGGATTTTTGGTCTACTGGAAAAAAGTGAAGGAGAAGATATAACAACTTTTTATGACAACATGGATTCCCAAATTTCTAAACCTTCAGGAAGGCTTTTCTATGGAATTGAAAGGACTAATTAGTGTACTGGTAAACCAATACCTACTAGTTATTTTTCAACACCAAAATTCATAATAATAAAATTCCTCTCCTTTTTAGACAAAGAACGTGCATTAAAAGCAGCGTTGGCAAAAGCTCCTTTTAAATATGGACAACAAAATATGAAATTTGACAATGACTAGTCAACAATATCTATAGAAATGAGGAAATGGCCATTATCTAAATTCTGAAGCAAAACTAAATTAAAACACACATTTTTTCCAGCAAGAACAGAAAAAAAATCTGTAAAATCATACTAAGACTTTTAATAACATTCAAGAAGCAACAGCTTTTGTCAAAAACAACGTGAATCATATTACCGGAGACCTGAATTGGACATCCTCACACCATGAAAAGGTCATCAGAAAAAGCAGCATGGATTGATGTCAGAATGAAAAAAAAAATCTGCCTAATTCTCAGAATAAGACTTAGCAGGTAAACAGTTTGGAAAGTCGATATTACTATGTTTTTCTTTATTTTATAATAACAACAAAAATAATTAACTGAAAAAGTATATATATATATATATATATATATATATATATATATATATATATATATATATATATAAGGGATATGCAGACTGTAGAACAAGGAATTTAGTGTATATAGCTGTGTGTTAGAATTGTGAATCATATTATGTGGGTAAGACCAATACAATGTTTAAGACAAGGATATTCCAACACATGTCAGATATTAAGCACTCCAATGAACATAATGCATTAGCTCAACATGTAAGAGAGAACTTGAATCATTCATTTCTATTTATGGCAATACAAATGATTACTCCCAATGTTAGAGGAGGTGATCTATTTAATGATATGGAATGCACAGAAACTAGATGGATTATAAGGCTTGGGCCGGATAAGCCACCAGGTATTAATGCTGTTGTACCTTTAAAACCCATCCTGAAGAAAAGGAGGGTAAAATATTGAAAGCTGATTGGTTGATTTGTATGTTAAAAATGGCTTTGTGTGATGTTCTTTGTTATCTGATGAAGGGCATGTAGCCTGAAAGCGCTTATACAAGGTTTTATCTTTGATTTTATTGAATAAAAGACTTGACCAGCTCTACGTGGTGTCCTCTGCCTTGTGTTCTTAATACTAGAAACATACATTTGACAGCAAATTGCCTGCAATGGGAAAGCTGGGCATATATTAGATGTTTAAAGAACCAGTAATTATGCAAATATAAGAAACAACTGTTGATTGCAGACTAAAGACGAAAACATAAATTATGACAAAACACTAAACACAATATAATGCAATACCTGTTAAAGAAAATAGAAGAAGCATCATTAAATGTAGTATCAGGATGACATAAAGAAAATTACATGAAAGATATTATAACAACATTAGATGTTGTTATAATATCTTTATTTTGTTTTATTTTTTTATCTTTATAACGCAGATGATAAACACTAAGAACAGAGATTGATTATGAATGGTTTTGGACTTTTTGTTAGCTGTAGATTGTATTTTGTATGTATGGAGTACAATCACAAGATACATACCAAAAAAGAAGATGCTACTGGTAAAATAAACAATTAATTTATTAAAATGCTATTACATAACATGAACTTAAAAACAATATCAACTATAAAAACATATGATCTCATTTATTGAGTTGAGAATCCTTTAATATGCACTAAAATGCAAAATTGTGCTAGTATTTGTTTTGCCTGACTAACGTTAATAGTCAAAAATACTGTTACAAAGGAAAATTATTTTACATTTGTATTTACATTGATAAACATCAATATGAAAAAATTACTTGAAATTGAGATACCATTAAAGTGTTATAGTAATTAGAATATTTGAAAGATAATAAGCCTTGATTATATGTCACACTTATGATTACTCTTATGACTAAGGATCTAAACATCATTAGCTGCAGATTAACAGTTTAATATCTCCAGAGCTTTGGTACTATTTAATGCCAACTTCCCTCTAAAGCTACAGACACAAGTTTGAGAGAGTGCATGTATGTAGCCAGTTTAGTTTATTTTAAATGTTATTTTGTCACATTCCACTTTAATAAAAACACGTGACTCCAAAAGACATTTGGGAACCTTTATTGAATCAAACATAATAAGATAAAAGCAGAGTAAGATAAATGCATAATAACTTTCACCACTTTTTCTTTGCAAATCATTAAAACATCATATGGCATCATCAGGGCAGCGTAGCACTGCTCACCCCTACTGAATAAGCCAGTGTCCTCCACCTGCTCGCTTATTCTTACACCTCAGGCAGCATTCAACTGCTCATTTTCATCCCCAAAACTTTGTTTCCATCCAAAACCACCATGTGCCACAGCATCCAGCCAGTGGCTTCCACCATTCTAAACCCAACCAGTGACTTCCACCATTCCAAGCTTCATTTCTCCAGAAGAGTACACCAGAGCGGGAACAGAAGAAGGAAAAGCCTGTCCCTCTTCTCTGCCTAATCCCTTTTCTCAATAAATCCACCAAAACACCCCACAACTTAGGGAGGGCTGGACAGGCAACAAAATCACCAAAATGTGCTCTCTCAGACAATTCCCTGCCTCAAAAACCCTTAAACTCCTCTCCACCCCTACCTTACTTCCTCCCTTCCATCTTTCAGCCATTTAACCCCTTCTTGTCCTAACTGCCTCACTGTGCTTATAATTTGACTTTCCAGACTTTCCATCTAACATTTCACCCTCTCTTATCTATTCTACTATACCGCCCCACTAAAGATGTCCCATGACAAATTTGTCTGTTCCAAACATCATTTGTCATGTTCCACTTTAATAAAAACACATGACTCCAAAAGACCTTTGACGACCTTTATTGAATCAAACATAATAAAATAAAAGCAGAGTAAGATAAATGCATCATAACTTTCATTACTTTTTCTTTGCAAATCATTACAACATCATATGACATCATCAGGGAAGCATAACACTGCTCACACCTACTGAAAAAGCAGTGTCCTCCAACTGCTCGCTTATTCTTACATCTCAGGCAGCATCATTCATTCATTTCTATCCACATCCTCCATGTGCCACAGCATCCAACCAGTGACTTACAGCATTCCAGCCTTCCTTCCTCCAGAAGTGTACACCAGAGGGGGAACAGAAGAGGGACAAGCCTGTTCGTCTTCTCCACCCACCAGCCTGAACAGGCTGTTCCCCCTCATGAACTCCAACTTTTAACCAAACCTTCCAAAAACAAACTCAAGTTCACATTAAACAAATCTAGACCAAAATCACTAAGATGAACCCCATCCTCCCTGAACCACATGGGGTCCTTGTCCGCAAACTCATTATGGTGTATTGTTCCCATTTCCATTCTCCCCAACTGCTTGAGCAATCTAAAATTCACAAACTTCCACACCCTCTCAACTGCATCAAACTTCCTAGCATTCCTCCACATCAAGCAAGGAATACTCTCTGACCATACTACACACAAACCAGGGTAGGACTTCCTTAACACTAACAAATCCTCCCTAATCTGATAATCCAAATGAGACTTAGGCATCGAACCCAAATTGTTACCTCCAAAGTACACAAGTAAAATTCCAGGAAACTCCAATTGAGTTCTTATTGTCATAAACATAACATCCCTAACCTGCACCTTATCCCTGGTTCCACTTGAGCGCTCTAGCGCCATGGCACATGACTTTCCAACTGAACCGATGTAACCCCAAGTCAGCTCTGTTATTCCAACTGCAGCCCTCCTTGCTGCCCAGTACACATAAGAATGGCCTATGATGAGAATCATTCTCCCTAAAAAAAAAAAAAAATGTAATGCTAAAGTAAACACCATCCCTTATATAATGTAAGTCAAACAGGCATTGGAAGATCATATCCCCACCATTTTAATGACTTCAACTGAGGCACCTGTTCTCACTAAGTCTGATACCCTCCCCATCCTAAAGGAATAAGTTGAAAATCTGTCTCCTTCTAAACCTGTATTACCAATTGACAAAATAAAGCCAGCACCATGAATGGATTCAATGAATATAGTTTATTGCACTGAAACTAGACCAGTTTCAGCTGTTAAGCTTTCCTCAGTAGTTACAATCACAAAATGAAAAATGCTCCTTACATACCCTTCAAGGAAGCAATGACATCACTTCCTGTCAAAAAAGAAAAAACATTAATAAAATTAAAAATAAATGGTTATAAAGCATACAAAGAAAATATAGTCTACCTTAAACTGTACAAAGCTTTCATGATACCAGTTGGCTAAAAAATAAAATGTTACCTTAGTATAATGAAGAGGATTTGTGCTGTATGAAATAAAAATATGATTAGCACCATTAGACATTATATCATGAAATTCACTAGAAAATTATTATAATATCAATAAATCATATTGGGGTTATAATGTGAAGACACATCAACGATCAAGCTGAAATAAAAAGGTTGAAAAAACAAATGTTAGAAAAATACATTTTAGATAGATCACATTTTGTCATTGAGCACAGGTGAGAAAAGCCCACCAAGTTTGACTATCCATCTTTTCTCCTTTTTATTTAAAATGTCATGCCATCCTGTTTTAAATGCTAGATTTCCAATAATATTATCAATAATGCAGAATGAAAATTTGGCAGTGGGATGCTTAATGGTGTGTCTGTATAGTGCGTTTGTTATCCTGCAATTTCTAATGTCACCCAAATGTTCTGATATCCTGATGCGAAATTGTCTAGATGTTTGGCCAACATAAAAGGCCTGGCACGTACAGGTGGCTAGATAAATAATCCAGTCCGAACTGCAATTTCCAAAAAATTTTATGTCATATAACTGACCAGTATTTTTGCTTGTGAAACTTTTAGTTTTGAATATATAACCACAAAAACTGCAATGGCCACAAGGGTATGTACCAACTAGTTTGTCCCCTGTTAATGTTCTCTGCATGCAAGAGTTGTCCTCCATGACACTCCTTTTGTAATAAGAAAAATGGGAACCTAGTGTTTTGCCCTTCCTGTATGAGAAGTAGCATCGTTCTCCTAAGTATCCCTCCAAAAGAGGGTGAGATTTGAGTATGTTCCAATGTGTATTAATGATATTAATGAGATTGTGACTGTTTCTTCCATATGTAGTAACAAATCTACATATATCTGGATTGTTGGATCTAACTTGTTTCTTATAGCCTAGCAATGAATCCCTGGGTTTGTTGTTACTCCATTGTGCAGCAGAACTGATCATATCCCAATGATATCCTCTGGCCAAAAATCTATTGGCTAAATCATCATGATGTATATTCAAATCCTGTTCCGATGAACATATTCTTTTTATTCTCAGAAACTGAGATTTTGGAATGTTCTTAATAATGTGTTTTGGATGGAGACTGTTGGCATGTAGTAGGGTATTGTATTGTGGAAATTTACGATGCACAGATGTTTTGAGTGTATGATCGGTTTGTCGTTGTAAGTGGACATCTAAAAAACGAATGTCATTCAGATCATATTCCACAGTAAATTCAGTCCCCCACATGTTTCTATTAAGATGTTCCATAAATTCTTGAAGGTAGTCTGGACCACCTTTCCACACAAGCCAACAGTCATCCAAATATCTCCTCCAGATGTCAATTTCCGGTAAATACACATTATGCAATTCATCATAAATGATGTGCTCTTCAATATAACCCATGTACAGGTCTGCATAAATTGGTGCAAATGAGGCCCCCATGGCCGTGCCTTGTATTTGCCAGTAACAATCTTGCTGGAAATAAAATACATTTTTAGTCAGAACGTGTTCTGCCATACATACAAGTAGTGTGTTCAATCCAGGGGGATAAATATTGGCTTTGTTCAACCAAAAATCCAGGGCCATCAGTCCTGCCCAATGTGAAATGCTAGTATATAATGATTTAACATCCAAAGTGCATAATAGCCAGCCGGGTTCAAGTTGTGATTCAGAGACAATTTGTAGGAATTCCATGGTGTCTTGAATTCTAGCTCTGATACATGCTAATAGTGGTTTAAGTTTCTCAGTCAGAAACATAGATAAGGGTTCTGTCAGGGATCCAATACCCGATACAATGGGTCTGCCCGGTGGTTTATTAATAGACTTGTGAATTTTTGGCAGCAAATAAAGGTATTGTTTTGCTGGATCCTTGACCATGAGATGTGTCTTAGTTTTTTCAGAAATGATGCCAGCATCTACTGCTTCTTGTAGAAAATCATTAATTTCTTGTTGGAAAGAGGGTGTGGGATCTGTACTCATTTTCATGTAGTGATGATGGTTGGACAATTGTCCATTTCCCTCATCCCGATAATAATCGCCGTCCATGACAACAACCGCACCCCCTTTGTCAGCAGAGAGTATA
Organism: Protopterus annectens; assembly: GCF_019279795.1. Classification (NCBI taxonomy): domain Eukaryota; kingdom Metazoa; phylum Chordata; order Ceratodontiformes; family Protopteridae; genus Protopterus; species Protopterus annectens. The sequence continues at coordinate 994,515,224 of NC_056739.1, read as the reverse complement.
ACAATATCTTTGTTGTTTTTGAGTCTGGTAAGGGCAAGTTGTTCCTTGTAAGATATGTTGTTTCTAATATTATCAGAACTGTTGGAATAAAAGTGTATATCTTTAATTACAGCCTGCTGAAACACTGCAACATGTTTATCCATGGGGGGGTTAAATGTGGATTTGTGAAATCTAAAGTCTGTAGATCTTTGAGAGAGGTTAGAGTTATCCTGTTGTTTGAAAAATAAGTTAAGATTAATTTTTCTACAAAACTCTAAAATGTCAGATACATGTGAACTTTCGTCAATAAAGAAACCAGGAATAAAACCCAGACCTTTATTAAGTAGAGAATATTCATCAGATGACAAAGTGTACTTTGAAATGTTTAACACATTTTTACCAGATTGAGCTATTTCACCACTGACTTGAAAAGTTCCTCTAGACTTTTGACACCGATGCTTTCTCCCTCCCCTGTGTTTCCTGCCCCTAAAGGGCTAACCATGGTTCTACCTCTTTTAATATGTGGTGATTCACCAGTGCTGGTTGATTCATTGTCTGTTGTGGAGGACTCCTCACCAAGAGTATTGCTGGAAGATCCTGATTTTTTAAGAATTGATCTTGGTCTCTTTTTACGCACAAAAGTGAAATTTTAGGTGCCCTGGGCGAATCTAACACCCCTCTGAGATTCAGATTGTCTACCCCTGCTGTGGTCTTCTTTATCTCTAGCAAATTTATGGAGTTTTTTAGTTTTAAGATTATTCTCCAATATGGATAATTCCTTGGATAGTTTGTTCAGACAATTTTGAAATTGTGAATGATTTTCAAATTGTTTTAAGTTATTAAATGTTTTTTCAACATCCAAGGTATTGGCATTGACTGTCCTTTCATAGAAGGAAGCTAATATATTAACCAGTGCCATAGCGGCTTCTTGCTGTGCTACTTGCCAATCCCTGATTAAAAGGTCATCCGGTGCACCTACTAGTGGCTGAATCTTAGATCTCAATCTTCTTGGTGAAATATTTTGAGCTTGATATGCCTTAAAAAGCTTATGGTGCCAAATGTTGGTTCTTAAAGTTTTAATTTGTTTACCTAGCTGATTAAATTCAGAAACACAACCGTCAACTGGATCCGATATGGGTAAATCGGTGGTATTCGAGGAGCTAGTACCAATACCGAATACCTGTAGGTCATCCTTATCAGCACATAGGCTAGATAGTAATTTCCCAAGATCCATGACTATTAGTTGTTAAGCAAAAGAATTCGCTAAGTACAAAAGACAATTCCAATCACAAGGAAAGAGAAAAATGTCTGAACAAACTACCAAATCACTATTTATAGTATTTGACAAATGTCAAAAAATGTGCTAAATGCAATAGAGATTCACTCATGGGCACCAGAAATACTGAAAGGAATAAATGAGGTCCAATACTCAAAAAATCAAAAACCAGGAATGCACACTTAGTGAGATGCAAATGAAACATATATGTGGTTTCAAAAACAGGCGTTGAGTAATAATACTGAATCAAGAGATTCAAAAAGAAAATGATAATGTGGAGATCTCAAAAAGTTAAAGACAAAAGTGGACCCTATGTTAAAATAGTTTTCTCTTTTTGAGGTTGAAAAGATATACAAAATCAAGAATTTTTCTTCATGGTCTGTAATATGCTGTCCTCACTATATCAAAGGTCAAAACATAAATTCAATATGGATATAAACAGCAATAGAGATGCTTATGTTGTTTAAAATATATCCATCGGGATGATATTGTAAACCCTGTCCAAATAACACCCGGCTTCAAAAATTATTGCATATTCTTGCTAATGTTTTTGTAGTAATACTTCATGCATATAGGCACACAGGTTTAAATAAAATTGCTCAACTCTGTAGTCATAAATACACCTATATATGGTATTAGTCAGAACATAACTAATGTAAAAATGTAGAAAAATAGTAAACTTCCTAGAGCTGTAGCACTTTAAATATGAAACAACATAATTCAAAAGATAGCCAAAAGAATGTGGTTATCTATGTAGTATTCATAAAAAATGCATACACAGTCTAAATAGGTGCTGTTATTAAGCATAAGTTAGTACACAATCTCAATATTGCTGTTTTGAGGATAGCAAATGCCCAATGCCAAGAACTGAAGTTATATATTCCAATTTGACCTGTCATTGAAGTTATATGTAATAGTTGTATAAAATGATAATAACATATTACCATATAACCATGTAACCATGAAAAATTAACCACAGCAGTAATATAAAAAATATAAATAACAGTTGGGAGAGTCCACCATTCATATATCAAACAAGTCCAAATATATTATTTCTGTAGTATTGTTATCAATAACAAAATCAGAATGAAGCGCAGTCCAGAAAACTGTAACCACAATCGGAGAAGGATGACCAAAAAAACGAAAATGATGGTTCCCAATGAGCATCACATCACCTTGTGTTGAAACGTTAACTTTCCATGTTCACATAAACGTAAAAAGCACTTCCATAGAGAAAAATGAACAGTTTACACTCAAAACATGGTTGGTGGTATTCTTATGAATGCGAAAGCTGAACTGAGATTTCCCGAAGGAAAAATAAAATGTCCATTCATACAGTTATTGAATGTGTACGTTATTCCAGCGTAGTAGTGTGCATGGAACCAAAGGTTGTCTCACCATAACTGACAGGAATGATAATATAAGGCCCAAACTTCTCCTTATGATATTAGTAATCACAGACCAAACAATTCCCATCAACAAAATACGTCATAACACAGCACTAACTCACTAGATGTGGAAAAGATGGATGCGTAAGCCCAAGGTGCTTCCACTTGTAGAGCAAGTCAAAAAATAGTTATGACATGAAACGATATCCAAATAGTATATTTGAATGTAAAAAAACAGTCTCACCAAATCCCACCAAGCTTAGGTAAGATGGATGCGTGAGCCCCAAAAGACACGCTCTAATGATGGTATCCAAGTGCAAACAGCAACATAAGTATAGGCATATAAGTATAGTATATAGTTGTAACATGAAGTGATATCCAGATGGTATATTAAATGTAAAAAAACACAGTCTCACCAAATCCCACCAAGCTTAGGTAAGATGGATGCGTAAGCCCCAATAAACGCTTTGATAATCGTATCCAAGTGTGAACAGCAACATAAGTGTAGGTCCCAACTGATAACCTGATCATTTGTAGATCTTGATGCTTGATGTAAAAAGAACAAAAGTCCAAAGATTAGGTTCCAAAAGTACCTAATGGTAGACCAGCAAAAAGATTAAATGCAAAAGGGTATAAATCTCGAAGCAATGTAGACGTCAACTGTCAGTTAGGAGCCCTCCTCAACAGACAAGGAAACATCCAAAATGGCGCTGATAAAGGTGGAACCACTCGAACGCCAACAGCCAGCAAAACAAGAAGTATTCAGTTTGAGATGAAGCTAGCAGGTACGGCTAGTGCCTGGCAACCAAGCTTATGTGACCAATTGAAAAAATAAAGCCAGCACCACGAATGGATCCAATGAATATAGTTTATTGCACTGAAACTAGACCGGTTTCAGCTGTTAAGCTTTCCTCAGTAGTTACAATCACAAAATGAAAAATGCTCCTTATATACCCTTCAAGGAAGCAATGACATCACTTCCTGTCAAAAAAGAAAAACCATTAATAAAATTAAAAATAAATGGTTATAAAGCATACAAAGAAAATATAGTCTACCTTAAACTTATTTATCTAGCCACCTGTACGTGCCAGGCCTTTTATATTGGTCAAACATCTAGACAATTTCGCATCAGGATATCAGAACATTTGGGTGACATTAGAAATTGCAGGATAACAAACGCACTATACAGACACACCATTAAGCATCCCACTGCCAAATTTTCATTCTGCATTATTGATAATATTATTGGAAATCGAGCATTTAAAACAGGATGGCATGACATTTTAAATAAAAAGGAGAAAAGATGGATAGTCAAACTTGGTGGGCTTTTCTCACCAGGGCTCAATGACAAAATGTGATCTATCTAAAATGTATTTTTCTAACATTTGTTTTTTCAACCTTTTTATTTCAGCTTGATCGTTGATGTGTCTTCACATTATAACCCCAATATGATTTATTGATATTATAATAATTTTCTAGTGAATTTCATGATATAATGTCTAATAGTGCTAATCATATTTTTATTTCATACAGCACAAATCCTCTTCATTATACTAAGGTAACATTTTATTTTTTAGCCAACTGGTATCATGAAAGCTTTGTACAGTTTAAGGTAGACTATATTTTCTTTGTATGCTTTATAACCAGTTATTTTTAATTTTATTGATGGTTTTTCTTTTTTGACAGGAAGTGATGTCATTGCTTCCTTGAAGGGTATATAAGGAGCATTTTTCATTTTGTGATTGTAACTACTGAGGAAAGCTTAACAGCTGAAACCGGTCTAGTTTCAGTGCAATAAACTATATTCATTGGATCCATTCATGGTGCTGGCTTTATTTTTTCAATTGGTCACATAAGCTTGGTTGCCGGGCACCAGCCGTACCTGCTAGCTTCATCTCAAACTAAAACTGTATTACCCAATGCCTTTCTCATGACCATTATGAACTGTTTCCTTTTTATTGCCCTACCCCCTAATGACTAAACGATTAATTCCTGAGACATCCCCTTCTGAGCTGCTAACAAGTTTCTTGCCCATACTATGGGGCACATCTGTTCCAACCTATCCTTCAGCAAAACTATTAGTGCACCCTTGCCCACATGGTCACTCTTGGATGACCTCAACCGAATGTAAACTGCCAAGGCAGTAACAAAACATCATTCCAGAGCAATGACCCTAACAGCTCTGATGCCCTAAATGCACCAAAATACATCCAGACACTCACTGTCACCCACACAACATGATTGCCTGCTCCCTTAGATAACCTAAACAAACCCTGCAAAAGCATCTTTAAAATCTGTCTAGTCACCAGCCAATGCTTGTCCCTGCCCAAACCTTCCTCTCTATTCCACCCCTTCAACAATCACCCCACCGTCCAAGACTTAGTAAAGTCTTTCAAACTTGCCAATCGGGCAAACATACTAATTGTTGCCAGATCAACCCTCACTGATTTTACTGCCTTACTTTGCACTCGAGCCCTAGCTAAATATCGCAACAGCAATTCTTCTGACCACACACTATCTTCCTTAGGCAGCTGCATAACAAACCTGTTAAATTCATTCAATGCCCTACCATAAGCCTTCCTGGTGGACACAGCCCAAGACTGTTGCACCAACTTCCTGATCACTGTAGCCTGATCTGCCACACCTCATCTGGTACCACCTGGGGCCAACTGCTGAAACCTGGAAAACTGAAAGAGAGACAGACTGTCAGCAATCTAATTTTTCAACCCTGGTTCATGCAAACCTGTGAAGGAAAAATAAATCAATAATCTTTGCAACACTAACTTACATAATACCAACAGCAAATGTGTAGACTTTGCAGTTTTAACCTGTAAGACTCACACAACTGCAAAATTGTCAGAATTAAAAACTACCCTCCTACCTATCAAATGTTCTTGCCACACCACAGATGCCACCCAAATTGGCATCAGCTCCAGAAAATCAACACCTGCTCCCATTCTTCCAGCCAATCTGATGGCCATGGCAGTGCAAACTACTGTTCCCCCAAAACTGCCTCATACCAATGCCCCCTGCCTCATGAATAAACAGTTGTAGCTCCTCTGGGTCTACCCACTCACTTTGCCAAAAAGTAACGCCATTGAATTGCTGCAAAAACTGTAACCACAAAACCAAATCCTCCTGGACCAATTTACCAATTCACACCCAGTGATTCTTACTTTTACCACCTTTCAACAAAATTGCTACTGACCTACAAAAAGTCTTCCCTAGTTGGACCACCCGCCAGCAAAATTCAATAACCCTATAAGTTCCATAATATCCCTAACCCACACCTTATCCCTAGCTTTTACCCAAAGTAACTTCTCCTTCAGCCTAGTTATCTTTACCACGGGCAAATGAAACAGCCCTTGGTCCGCAACCACACTTAACCCCAGAAAATCTAGTACCTTTGCCGGGCCTTCCAGCTTGTGCATGGCCAATGGAACTCCCAGTTCCTCTCACATACAGACAAATGCCTGCATAGCTGCTGCCATTCCATCTTTCCCTTCACCAACTAACAAAAAAATCATCCAAATAATGCACCGCTCTTTGCTTATTCACCCGCTGCTGCCATAATCCAATGCAAAGCCATGCTAAACATTTCAAAGTTGGTGTAGGCTACTGCACATCCCATTGGCATGGCTTTGTCAAAATAAATCTTATCCCCCAACATCATACCCAACAACGGCCAATCCTCCTCTCGTACTGACAAAAGGCAGAAGGCAGACTTACTGCCCAACTTAACCAGCCATGGGTCCCTAAAACCTCTAATGATCTGGACCACATTGTCCAATGAGGCATAACTCACCCTGGCATCTGCCTTGGCAATAAAGCTATTCACAGACTTCCCTTATGGATAAGACAAATGATGGATCAAATAAAGTTCCCCTGGCTTCTTCTTCGGTACCAAACCTAATGGTGAAATCTTAGAAGCCATGAATGGAGGAGTGTCGAACGGACCCAGTAACCTACACGTCTGCCTCTCCTTCTCCACAAAGGCCACTAAAATATCCTCCCTCCCTCACACTGACCTTAAATTACTTCCAATTACTCCATCCCCCACCAATTTTGACTTGATTGGAAACCCCTTTGAAAAACTCTCAATCAATTCCATTGCCAATGCTGGTTGTGTTTACTGCTTCAGCATGTCCTGCAGTACAAGTATTTTAGCAGGAGAATGTGTCCCTGATTCATCCCCTTCCTCTGCAAAAAAGACCCCCTCTTTGACTCCGAAAATTACCCCTGCCATGTACTCCATGCAACCCTGCTGCTGTCCCCCCTGCTCCAACCTGATCATTAAAGGATGATGTTGATGCACCTACCACAACGCACTCCTAGGTGTACTCCTGCACACTTTGAGCAAACATGCGCAAATCAGCAAGACATCCAAGCACATCTGCCTGCATTGAAAGGCCAACATACTCCAATGTCTCTGTCTCCCACCTTATTTCCTCTAAGGCCCATGCCAAACCTATCCATCATAGTGGACAGCCATATATCTGGGTGCCTCACCTCTCAATGCATAGACCTATCAACCGCCGTCCTCTTGAAAAATTTCTGGTCATATCACATCCAGGCATTTCCCACCCACAACCTTTGGGCCTCCCGTGTCATCAAAAAATAAGCCAATAATGGAAGGGCCATTGCAGTATCCTTCTCCAACCACACCGCCATGTAGTAAGCAAACCCCAAACCCCAATTCTTCCACATTTTCAGCCAGATTTTTCCTACTTGCCTCCTCTCAAGGGCTGCTAGGGCTGCCAGGAGATCCTTCCCATTCACCATCTCAGCTTCTAACAAATGATGACCATCTGCGTCAATAAGCTCAAATATGTCCACATATTCCCCTTTCCAAATTTTTTCCTTTACTGCGGGTGGTATGTGAGGGTGGGTTAGAAAAAATGTTGGCCTCTCCTGTCCCACCACCTGTGTAGCCAACCTGTCTCACGGTCGTATTCCAAAGTCTGACCCTACATCATCCAAACAAGGGTCAACATTCTCCTCAGGTGATGACAAAACACCTACCTCAAATGGACTGCTCAGATCTGGAATCTGCTCCTCAAAGCCATACCCCTTCCCAGTAGGTTCTGGAGCCCCCTGCTGCCTCCCCCAAACCATACGACAATGTATTCAAGTTGTTATCCCCTACTCCCACTCATGCCACACACCTAGAGCTTCCATGCCCCATGACCCCAACAGCCCTCAATGTGTCCACTCCCTGAGTAGGGATCATGAGATCATTACCTGCAGGGGCAACAAGGGCTGAATCCAGTGACAGAACCTCTGCAGTCAACTCCTCACTGGGTTGCAACTGGCGCCTTCTTTTTCCTCTGGCTGCCTGCTTACTCCTTGCCTGCTACCACCTCTTATGATTACCTTGGTCTGAAGTCGCTGTTGCTGTAGTCTCACTGCCAGGAATCTCTTGAAAAAGGTTCTCAGCCTGAACCACAATGCTCACTCACTTTTGTCACAAAGACCTCAAAATCCGCCATCACTCACTGGACCTAAAAGAAGATATAAAACCTGTAAGTGAACCAAAATCACGTAAGATACTAAGTATCTGCAGCTACACCAAAATTATTTTGACCGCGGTGAAACACCTACCCCACAAATAGTAATCTTTATCCCATATAGCTAGTAATTTGTCCCTAAAACCCCTAACAATATCATCCCACTGTCCTAGTTAAGATTCCAAATTATAAGTGCCCTGGTAAACAAGAAGCATGACAAATAATCAAGAAAATGAATTGCATGTTATACCCCGTCCCATGTAGAAATGGGAACCTAAATACGAAAACCCATATCCCAATATATGTCTGACCTGGCCTAACAATCTTGAATGCATTGGGTGTAAAAAAAACAAATAAAAAATTATTCCGGCAAAGCCTAAATAATGGGGTACACCAGCGCAAATTAGGACAATTTTAAATATTGCACTTACAGACTCAGAAAGCTAAAATTAGGCTGTCAGTTTGCAGAGTGTTACAAGTCTAGCCAATAAGTAAAGTTATAATCAAACCCTGTATTCAGTAACTGTGAGCGTCAGACCTTAACCATTGTGCCAAACTGCTCCTTGCCCTAACGATGCACTCCCCATCCTCCAAACTCTGTATCTGCGATGACTATCACTATTTGTAACTGCACTCCTTCAGGTTGCCTGTGAGTTGCAAAAAAACAAACATTTGCTAGCAGACCAATGCATACCTCTCAACCTCTTAGAGCAAGAAATCTGGACAAAGCCATACATAAAAGTTGGACAAAGGCCCAAAATTAGGGACATATCCTAAATATTGCTTTACAAGCCTAGAACATTGAAGGAATAACAGGTTTTGCATTAAATTTTCCGAAGGATATGAAGTCTGAAATTCCACTGTCTGTCATCATTTTCTAACTTCAGTCTTTAAAATTTTGCCATTAATTTTCCAAAAAAACACAGTTTTATGACAATGTACCAAAAAATATTAGGCAAAAATCTGGACATTCTGCAAAAATCTGTACAGTTGAGAGGTATGGACCAATGTAAGAGGCAAAAGTGGACATTTTATGAAAATCCGCATTATGGAGACAACCACAGCACATGTGCAGCAATAGGCACTATCCATGGACCACGCTGTCCATGAAAACCACTACCACCAGGCCAAATAAGTCCAGAAAGGGACAGCAGAGGACCCCAGTCATCCCTCTGATCCTTATCTATGCCTCATTGAAAGGGCGTGATGTGATCTGAAGTTTTTTTTTAATATATAGTGTGCTGTCCCTCCCCAACACATCACAGCACATGCGCGGCATATCCTGCTACACATGGGCATTGCTGTTCGCAAAACCATCACCATCAGGCTAACCAGAACAGGAAAACAAGCAGACCCCAGTGTCCATTGCTCTGAAGGATGACCCTAAAAGCTTGGCCACCCAGCAAAATATACCAGAGGACACTGACTCCCACCACTAGCCCACCAGGTAGCTGAAAAAAGGAAAATCAATGCCACTGCACTATAGAAAGGTGGAGAACCTACAAAAGGACACCGGGAGTTGACATCCACCACTGTACCCCAACAATTCAGCCAACTGCAAGTACAGTTTAACATTTCCTTGTACATTAACCGTATTTAAAGAAACTACAAGCACCAGACTCCACAGACCTAAGACTAAACGAGACATAGTACAAAGAACCACTAGACACCAACAAACCTATTATAAGCCCTGCCTAAACAGATTCAGAGGAGACAAAAAAAAACAAAAAAGGGGATATCAATGCCTGTGCACCTACAAGGACAGGGCCCCATAAGGCAACTGCCGCTGCCTCCCCACAGCTGGATATAAAAGAGGTGCCCAAGAAAAAATACCGCCTTCTATCCCTAAATTGCTATTCTGACCAAACAAAATGGCTTACCATAAAAACATTCTCATCCCCAAACTAATAAAACTGAGGAAAGAAACAAAGCATTAATGCATCTAATCCTATCAAACTAACTGCTGCCTACCCTACTATATGCCTTAAGCCCACAAACAAGCCTATGCCACTTCATATGTACACACACATATATATATATATATATATATATATATATATATATATATATATATGTATATATATATATATATATATATGTATATATATATATATATATATGTGTCTTCTACCAGAGATCGAAATTACACTTTTTTGAAATCCAGTAGTCGATGGCCACTAATGCGAAAGTGCACTTCACCGAAAGTGCACTTTTGTGAACACCACTTGAGTGAATGGTTACTGACCATAGGGTTAGGGCTTGGGTTAAGGATAGTGGATAGCTAGTAGGGCTATCCACTATCCTTAACCCAAGCCCTAACCCTGAGGTCCATGACTACCACACCACAGTGGAGGAAATTGTATTTCCTCCACGATACAGTGCTCATGGACCTATGTCCTCCACTGTGGTGCGGTAGTCATGGACCATAGGGTTAGGGCTTGGGTTAAGGATAGTGGATACCTATCCACTATCCTTAACTCAAGCCCTAACACTAAGGTCCATGACTACCGCACCACAGTGGAGGACATTGCCCATTCGTTCTAGTGGTGTTCATGAAAGTGTACTTTCGGTGAAGTGCACTTTCATGTTAGTGGGCATCTACTACTGGATTTCAAAATAGTGTAATTTTGATCTCTGGTAGTAGACCCATATATATATATATATATATATATATATGTATATATATATATATATATATATATATATATATATATATATAAAAACACCCAAGGCCTACATTTTCACCACACACCTCAGGTCATCTTGGACATGATCCTGTCAGCAATAAAATCATCAAAATGTGCTCTCTCATACAATTCCATTGCCTCAAAACCCTTAAGCCCCTCCCACTCCTACCTCACTTCCTCCCTTTCATCTTTCAGCCATTTAACCCCTTCTTGTCCTAACCACCTCACTGTGCTTATAACTTGCCTTTGTAGCCTTTCTATCTAACCTTTCACCCTGTCTTATCTATTCTACCACACCCCACTAAAGATGTTTCGTGACAAAATCATCTGCTCCAAACATCATTTAATTATAACATCATTTACACTCCTGAAATGCCTTCTAGACTTAATAAATGAGTTATACGAGAGGAAGATTACCTTATAACCACTAATGTACATGACAAGTTATGCACTCAATCAAGTTTCATTTTCTTAAATGGAGTTGTCTTTGTTTTCTTTAAATGTAACTGGATTAAAAAATGAAAATAACAAACCTGCTTAATAGTGAGATACAAATAAGACACAGCTCAAAATTCTTTAAAAATACACAGTCCTTCAGTTAAAAATGTCTGGAATCCAATTAATTATACAGTATTAACACCATCTACTTTTAAAAGTAAAAGAAAGCTGGTCATGATTTTATGGAGAAATAATATACTATTACATTGGATAGAATACAAATTTGTGAATCAAGTAGGACTGTTGTCTCTTGTAGTTATGAAATATAGCAATAAAGAATGGACCCTATTTAATAAATATCGCTTCCCTGGAATAGTCAAACTAGCTAAAAAGTACTGGAAAATCATACCTGACAGTGTTAAAGGCAATTCAATAATAGGGGAATATTTTAAATATATATTATGTGAGTCAGACTCAAGTGCTTCTAGAAAATTAAGATTAACTCCTACAGCCAATGTTCTTAAAATGGATATAAAATATTAAAATTGAAAGACACTTTCTCTATGAAAGATGATAAATCATTGAAATTTACACATTTTGCTCATAGAACCCCAACTACAGTAGACATGTTACTGATATCACAGGGTGTTGTTTCAAAAATATTTAATTTTAACATAAATTCCTGTTCTATTTTAATTACAATGATCTTATCATGAAAATTGCAAAATACTTTAAAAAGGTCTAATTAATGCATATAATTACAGCTTATATTACTAAATTAAAAGAATTTAAACCTTGTCTGTACTCAAAAAAATGCATTTATGCAAAATAATAATTCAAATGAAATAAGCAAAGTCATGATTTGAGACACTTTTAAGGCCTACAGCTTTGACAAATATTTAGGATGGTATAAAAAATAAAAAATGGGACAGGGAATTACTAGGAATTCAAAGTAAACGTCATATGGCTTAAAGTAGACATAAAGAAAGCAACAACCTTATAAATGTTGAAATAGAAGATCTAAACAGAAGGTATAATGACATTTTGACATACAAAACTACATTGACATTATAAATTTAAAAATAGCCTTATTTGCTGTGTCACCTAGACATATGCATAACTTATCAAAAAGAATTAAAATACAAATTAGATTTAATTATATAACAGAAATAAAAGATACAAAAAGAGCAATAAATACATACAGATATTGTTGAAAATGTAAAAGCATTTAAATACTATTATTCATCTCTGAACCAAGACTTAGATCAAAAGGACTAACTAAAGCCAAATGCAACTACATTCTTGGATCAATTCTACATTAAAGAGATTCCAAAAGAAATTAAAAACTTACTTAAACAAATTTCTTTTAAAGAGGTAACTAAAAGAACTTAGCACAAATAAATATTCTGGAATAGATGGGATGATTTCAAAATTTTACAAAATTGTTCACCAAAACACTTTCCATTTTTTCATAAAACCTTAATAAGTATTCAGTTAAAATAAATAATGCCACCATTCTGAAAATATTCTTATGCTCTGATTATAAACACATTTGACACTTAAATACATATTACAACATGTTTATGTCCATTTTAGTTGAAAAATTAAAAGAACTTATATCAAAAATAGTTAATACAAATCAAACAGGATTTAAATATAAAACACTGACATATGATAATATTTAAAGCATAGAAACATTAATAGTTACACTAAGTAAAAAGCAAGAAACAGTATTCATTAACTGAAATATTGAGAAATCATTTCATTCACTGAATTGAAACTATTCACTTTAGTAATACTTCACACCACAATATACCTCTTCTAAAAAGCATATGTCCAGACAATAAAGCATATGTTAAGTTTTCTTAAGAACCTATTCTTTTAACTAGAGGCATAAAACAAGGATGCCCTCTATCCTTTATTATCTCTGCAACAGCTCTAGAAATCTTATCAATATCAGTACAAATTCAAAAATAAAAGGAATAGAGATTGTTGATATCCTTAAGTCTAAAATTATGCATTTCCTGATGATGTAATGCTAACTATATTAAACTTAAAAAATCATTAGAAGAGCCAAACTGTATTATAAAACAATATCAAAATATCTCAGTACTGCAATTCAATAACACAAAATCAGAGTATGTAATATAAACAAAAAGAAAAATATACAAATAAATGTAATATATATATATATATATATATATATATATATATATATATATATATATATATATATAAAAGAATCTGCAACCTTAATTTGGGTATTATAATTAAAATATACTGAGGTAACCAAAGAAGCAAATTAAAAAATAATTTTAGAATTAATATGTAAATTATCTTCCTCAATGAATCATGGAATAAAATGATAATTACTTTTGAGGATAGTCTACAGTTAATAAAAATAGTATTATTTCCAAAAATATTA
>NC_056739.1:994281524-994496524 GCF_019279795.1 Protopterus annectens | reverse complement strand
GGAACATCGGCAGAGATACCTTACTAAAAGGATACAAGGTCTGAATAACATGCCTTACAAGGATCATTTCAAAGCCCTGTCACTATACTCAGTATCCTAATGACTACTATGAGGTGACCTATGTCTGACATACAAGGCATCCTTCAACCTAATATTGAAGGATTTACTACACATCAGCAAGTCAAATTTGCATGAAGGGATGAAAAATACTCAGTCTAGGGGTGTAAACCTCTTCTGAAAATCAACAGAACTGTTTAGATGGACAGGTTTATCTTGACAAATACTGCTTCTCTGTAACAGATTCCCCATCTACATAAAACAAAGTTCATTCCTGTCCATATTCAATTGTAACTTGGATCTATGGATGAAAACAGAACATTTATCCCAAGACTGCCCCCTTTACCACTAATAAATAGGGGCAACTCCCAAATGATTTTTCTCATGCACATGTCCCTCAGATTATCTATGGTATGATCCCTGCTATTCTCATAATGGGTAATATATAATTATCTAGCATGGCTGAGTCCAATCCTGAATGAATAGGAATAGATTAATGAACAACAAAAGGGAAATTATCTAAGCTTAAAGTGGCCTTTTAGGGCAACTAGTCTAGTACTTATCTTTGAATCAATGACCCTATATTTAAAAGTTTTAAAAAATGTCATTTTTTGCAAGCATTCCCCCAACACCCCCTTCTAATTATATATACTAACTCCAAGATAACACAGACATGAGGTAAGGACAGATTTGCAAAACTCTGGATTTGTGCAATCTTGCACACCTGAATATATGCAGTTGAATAGACAGCCACTGACCTATTGCACACATTTGAGCACCCATATATATATATATATATTTATATATATATATATATATATATATATATATATATATATATATATTTATATATATATATATATATATGTATATATATATTTATATATATGTGTGTGTATATATATATATATATATATATATATATTTATATATATATATATATATATATATATGTATATATATATATATATATATATATATATGTATATATATATATATTTATATATATGTGTGTATATATATATATATATATATATATATATATATATATATATAGGTTCATAGGTTCATAGATGTGTACTAGGCTAATGGCCCTGGGGCCTTTACAAGTCTAGCCATAGGATTATCCTGGCATAGTGCCACCCGACCTTAGTTCCCAGTGCCGCTGTCGAGTAGAGCCACTGGATTTATCCCTGGGGTGAATTTTCTATTTCCCATCCACTCATCAAGATTTCTCTTGAAGAGGGTCAGCGAGGTGCTCGGCTTGACATGTATGAGAAGTCTGTTCCATAGCATGGGCAGTCTCTGGATTATGAACCTGGCCCTCCAGCAGGTTCTGTTAATTGTGGTAATGAGGTTGAGGTCTCTGGAGTGTGTGGTGCAGAGGTATTGGGATTTCTTTAGATGTAGCATTTCTAACAGAGCTGGGTCAGACATGGCTTTGTAAGTCAAGCAGAGATTGCCTTTCCTTACTAGAAAAGCTCACCAGACTCTGCTACACTTTGCTGTGAAGGAAAGGTTAGTTTGCTTTTTTATTTGTTGCATTTTGTATTACATTATTGCCTTTTTATATTTTGAATACTGTAATTTGTTTTCTTTACCTTGTGTTTTACTTGTATTCTGCTTTTAACTGCATATAAAAACTTCAAAAAAGACCACAGCTCTGTCTCTTGTGAGTCAGGCAAAAATTAGAACTGATCAAGTAAAGACTCATTCATAAGACAGAAGAGGTCACTTAAGGTTAATCATTTGTGAACTGAGGGGGTGAAGCTAGGAATTAAACCTTCTATTTAAGGGGTAAAATAAAACATTTCAGAGCTTTACTAGAAAAGCTCACCAGACTCTGCTACACTTTGCTGTGAAGGAAATTATTTGTTGTATTTTGTATTCATTTATTGCCTTTTTATGTTTTGAATATTGAGATTTATTTTCTTTACCTTGTGTTTTACTTGTAGTCTACTTTTAACTGTATATTAAAACTTCAAAAGAGACAACAGCTCTGTCTCTTGTGAGTCAGGCAGACATTTTCTCCACCCATCCGGTTACTGTCATGTTCTTAAATACCACTGTCTTTCTAGTTGCCTGCCTCTTAGGTTAATTTGACCATATATCTCATTTCCTCTCTGCTTTCACCTGCTTGTGTGAGTAAGCACAAAATTATCATTTTGTGAAATCACTCCCTTTCAACTGTTTAAATTTATTGGCATTCCTACTGTATTTCTTAGTACCAGAATACAGAAGTGACCACCCCCTTTCAATCTAGCTTGCTGTTTTAAAAATAGTGACTCTCTACTAAAACTTAACTTTTTAAACAGGTAAAACTTAATTTACCTACTTTCACATCTAACTTATCTAGTGCACACTGCAGTGTTTAGGATAAACCATTTTTTTACATCTTACCTTTAAGCATCCCTATGACTAGCATGTGCTCTAATACCTGCTGGAATGCACTAGGAAGCCTTAAACTGATACAAGCACACATCTCTCCTTGTTAATAAAGAAAAATTAATCATAGGCACTAATCCTAAAATTGCAAAGTACCTTACTAAGGCAAGGGCAAACAGGTCCTGTACTTTACAAAAAAAAGCACCAAACCAGGCATGTCCAAGGGTCAGCTTCTGGTAATTATTCCTGTCCACCTGATGCATCTGGGCATACTGGGGCAATGCAGCAATTGCCTCATGTACACAGACAACCCTATCCTCCTACCACCCAACACTACAACCTGTGAGAGATGCAGTTACATAGCCAAACTGGAAGCAAAGCTCTCTCCACCCAAGATTGTGCTAGACAGGCAAGAGGAGAAGGTTAACACCCGCACTACACCTCAAGCAACATATAGCCCTTCTAAACCCACACCACCAACACCCACACATAACAACATTAAATCCACATATGCGGAGGCCCTTAATTGTAACCTGCTCAAGCAAGGACCTCTGAAGCTGAAATGCAAACAAACACCAGTCACAGCCAAAATGTCACATAGCTCACAACACCAGTGTGCCACCCAGCAACCGCCCCTAAGGCAAGACAACGTACCTAACACTTTAGTCATAGGTGAATCTATAGTCAGGCACAGTGATGTCCCACTCACCAGGCTGAACAAGGAGAAAATTACAGTCAGCTGCCTGCCGGGTGCCAGGATCAGCCACATAATGCATGCACTCAAGTCACTTCACAACAAGTACAAATATGACTCTGTCATTGTCCATGTTGGAGTGAATGACTTGAGACATACCTCCCTGGACTACATGAAAAGAGACATGGAAGAGCTCTCAGATCATGTGACCCAGGCAGGTATGACCCTAGCCCTGAGTAGCATCCTGCCTTTGCCCAGAATGATCCCACAATATAAGGACAAAATGAATGACTTCAACAATTGACTAAGCTTCTGGTGTCATTCAAAGAGGAATCAGTATCTGTCTGCCTGGGACGACATGATTGACAGACCACAATACTTTGCCAGAGATGGTCTGCACCTGTTGCCCCTGGGATTCAGGTTACTGGCTAAGGCTCTTGCCACCCCTGTAGTGCCTTTTTTAGGCAAAGTTCAAAGGACAAAACCACCACAGTAACAGGTACAAGCATGCAAATTCTGAAGGTAATGCTACTCAATGCTTGAAGTCTAAACATCAAAATGCACTCTCTCAAGGCTCTCCTAAAAATGGAGAACATCAATATCTGTGCAGTAACTGAGACCTGGTTCAAGGCTCCAGATAGCAGCCCTGCAATACCAGGCTACAACTCTTACCACACTTTTCAGCCACCAAACCAGGACCGAAACACAAAAGGTGAAGGAGTGTCCATATTCACCAAGGATATTCACACCACCAGGCTAGTTGCACAACACAATGCATCTGAAATTCTCCAGGTGCAACTAGCACTAGGTAAGACTGCAATGCAAATTGTAGCTTGCTTCAGATCCCCTACCATTCCCCAAGATTCTCACTACACCTTTCTAAACATGCTGGAAAATATTAAGATACAACCAAACACCCTAATACTGGGTGATTTCAACTACCCTGCCATTAAATGGGAAAACTACTCATGTGCCAACACCTTTGCCCAACAGTTCTTGGAATTCATACATTACAACACCCTGGATCAAGTAATCCATAGTCCCACCAGGGACTCCAATATCCTAGACCTGGTCATTACCAACATGGGAAATCTATGCTCCACAACTATGGTCACCCCCTCATTGGTCAGGTCTGACCATAAGCTAATCACCCTTAACATCCACATCCCACCCCCACCCTCCAGTAAGGAAACCTCCATAAAAAACTTCTCCAAAGCCAACTTCATGCTACTCAAGTCAGAGGTGACAGACTTCACGACACCCATGCAGATGGGAACTGACTTCTGAATGGGACTGCTGAATCACTAAGGCACTGTATGAGCACATCCACTCATGCATGAATCGTGCCATCCCAAATAGAACCAAGATGCTCTCATCCATAAAAAGGAAGCCAATCCGGTGGTCCTCTGCCATAAACAAACTTTACAACAAAAGGAAGAAACTGTTGAAGAAAAGAGGAAAATCTCAGAATGCAAAAAACTCATTTACCAGCCTCAGTCAAAGCTGAGATCTATCATAAAATCCTCCAAAGCTAGTTATGAAAAAAAAATTGCCAAAGATTCCAAAGACAATCACAAGGCATTCTATAACTATGTCAAGAATCTAAATGGCAATGCTCAGATCTGCTCTGAGCTACAACAAAATGGCATTAAATAAACTGATCCCAAGGATATTGTCAATATCCTGGCAGATCAATTTAGTGCCAACTTCACCCTCCTCTCACTCCCTAAATGGGCCATCTCAATACCGGAAGATTGCCAAATTCCGGTAATAACAGCTACACAGGTAAAAAAACACACTCTCCAAAGCTAAGAATACAGCATCCATGGGACCAGATGACATCCCGGGCTGTGTATTACATGAACTACAAAATGAACTGGCACCTCACCTAAGTGTCATGTTTAATCATAGCCTCACCTCAGGCTTCGTGCCTAGTGAGAGGCTTACAGCTACAGTTATCCCACTCCACAAGGGGGGGAATCCAACTTGGATCCCGGGAACTACCACCTCATCAGTCTGATGAGCCTGATCTGCAAGGCCATGGAACGTATTATTGTGGAACTTATAAACAAAGACATTGGCAACCTTCAAACACTGGACCCCCACCCAGTTTGGGTTTGTGAAGGGCTGATCTTGTCTTCTGAACCTGATTGATGTTTTCGAATCAGTCTCCAGAGCTGTGGACGAGGGTAAGGCAGTCTACACAACCTATCTGGACCTTGCCAAGGCCTTTGACACCATCTCTCACTCTGGAATCATAGATAGACTTACTAAGCTGGGCATTAATCCCTACATCACTCGATGGGTTGCCAACTGGCTTACTGACAGAACCCACACTGTAAAAGTAGCTGACTCCAAATCCAGCTCCAGACAAGTGACAAGCGGAGTACCTCAGATTTCAGTCCTGGGACTGCTCTTGTTTGGCATCTACTTCTCTGAAGCACAGGCCAACACTAAGGGACTCAAGCTAACAAAGTTTGCAGATGACTGCAAACTGGGAGCCATTATTGAATCCCCAAATTATGTGGATACTCTACAAAAGGGCCTTACAGAAACAGATGTTTGGTGCCAGAACCATGGGCTCGAGCTCAATGCCAAGAAATGTATAGTTATCCCCTTTGGGAAAAAACATGTACCTGTGAATTACCACATAGGTGGCAGCACACTAAACACCGAAAGTCTGATAAGACACTTAGGGGCACAGATGGACAGTGGTCTCACGTTCGATAACCACATCGCCACAACAGTCAGGAAATCCTTCTATGTGGCACACCTCATCACTAAGGGCTTTTCATCCGGGAAAAAGGAGGTCATTGTCCCACTGTACTCATCCCTCATTAGACCCATTAAAGAATACAATGCCCTGTTTGGTATGTACCTCTCAAGATATCTGCAACAACTGGAAAGGCCGCAGAAATACCTCACTAAAAGAATCACAGGCCTAAAGCAGATGCTTTACACTGACTGCCTTAAAAAAATCCAGCTATACTCTGTCGCATATCATCTACTCAGAGGCGAGCTCTGCTTAACATAAAAGGCCATGTCAAACCCAGAGCTGTTGGACATGCTACACTTAAAGAAATCTCAGTCCCTCAGAGCCACATGCTCCTGGGATCTAAACCTTGTCATCACAATAAACAAAACATGCTGGAGGGATAAGTTCTTGACCTAGAGACTCCCCAGACTCTGGAATAGACTGCCCATACATGTCAAGCAGAGCGCCTCTCTGGCCCTCTTCAAAAGGAACCTTGAAGATTGGATGGGAGAAAGGAAATTCACCCCAGAGATCATGTCAGTCGCCCTGCTAGACAGGGGTCCAGGGAAGTAAATAGTGTGGGAAGAAATAGCCAGGGAATTGTTATGGCTAGGTTTGTGTAGGCCCTAGGGCCGATAGCCGAGTACCAACCTATGAACCTATGAAGCTTTAAGTAGGTGATACAAGACAGAGAATAGCTGGAGTTTTTTGAGTCTGTCCATATAGAACACGTGTTTAAGTCCTAGGATCCTTTTTGTGTGGTACTTTTGTGGCCTCTTTAGTTGTTGCAGGTGTCCAGGGAGGTACATGCCAAATGGGGCATTGTACTCAATGATTGGCCTAATGAGGGAAGAGTAGAGGGAGACAATGACCTCTTTCTTCCTGGATGCAAAACCCTTAGCAATGAGATGTGTCACATAGAAGGACTTTCTAACCACAGTGGCAATGTGGTGATCAAATGAGAGGTTGCTGTCAACCTATGTTCCCAGATTTCTTATAACACCTTCTGTGTTCAGTGGACTACCATCAATGTAGTAATTCCCCAAAGGGGATGATGACACATTTTTTGGCATTGAGCTTAAGGCCATGGTTTTGACACCAGTCGTTGGGCTCAGTGAGACCATTCTGTATACGTATATGTATATGTATATGTGTTCTATATAGACTTTGTCCAGATTTCTTGCTCAAAGAGGTTGAGAGGTATGATATCTGTCTATCTATCTATCTATATATATACATATATATATGTGTGTGTGTGTGTGTGTGTGTGTGTGTGTGTGTGTGTGTGTGTGTGTGTGTGTGTGTGTGTGTGTCTCTATGTGTGCATGTGTGCATGTGTGCATGTGTGTGTGTGTGTGTGTGTGTGTGTGTGTGTGTGTGTGTGTGTGTGTGTGTGTGTGTGTGTGTGTGTGTGTCATTTGACCTAAAAACTGAATATAAAAACACAAGTGATCTACCACAAGTGATTTAAATATACTTCACATAGTGCAGCACAACTCAGAGAAGAGAAAACATTAAAAACAGAAAAAAAAGTTTTTTTTTTTCCAGAGGCATCAACCCCTCCCCCATGTCCCCCACACTCCCTAGCTCATACATAACAACTCTATAGTTACAGAGAACAAAAGGGAAAAAAAAAGTACTGGAAGTGCACCACCGGCTCGCATAACAGAGCATGCCGGGATAAACAAAACTGCAATATTGTGTATACATCTAAAAGAAAAGTCACATCAGTGATCAAAATATCATAAACATCTTTTATTATCACAAATTATTACTGGCAAAATGTACTGAAGAAAACAATTAGACCAAATGCTTGTGATTAGGTAAAGTGATACACCACTGGTCATATGTTGAACGACACTATATATATATATATATATATATATATATATATATATATATATATATATATATATATATATATATGGGGCTACTTCTGTTCTTTGGAATTACACTTTATCGAAGAACAGAAGTACAAAACCTCTTCAGCGAAAGTGCATTTAAGCAAAAATACACTTTCATGAAGTACACTTTACCGAAGCACAGTACAGTGGGGGTAAATATACACTTTTCCCCACTGTAGTGCAATCTTAGCATTAGTATATTTAAGTAGTGGTGGTGTGAGAGGTACAGGGGGACTTGCCCCCCCTGAAAAAAATGTGTTTGTAGTGTGTTTTTGTGTGGTTCCTTGCTTCGGTAAAGTATACATCGCAAAAGTGCATTTTCGCTGAAATGCACTTTTGCTGAACTGGATTCACTCAAGTGCGATTCGCACAAGTGAGATTTTGATGGGTCAAAGTAGACTCATATATATATATATATATATATATATATATATGTGTGTGTGTGTGTGTGTGTGTGTGTGTGTGTGTGTGTGTGTGTGTGTGTGTGTGTGTGTGTGTGTGTGCATGTATATATATATATATATATATATATATATATATATATATATATATATATATATATATATATATATATATCTATATATATATATACATATCTATATATATATATATATATATATATATATGTAATACACTGCGAAGAGGGAAAAATATCCAGAAATTTTTAGTGTAATAGTGGGAAAAAACAAGGGCAAGATTTCTCGTTGCCCATGAAAGAGTTATCAGATTTAGGTTTCTAATCTAATGAAACTAGCAAAATATAAAGCTGTAATTTAAGTGGGTGTTTAAAAATATTGATGAAGAAAGAGTATTATGCTGGCTCTGTCACAGAGAATAATTGTAAAATTCCAGTGTCTGATAGCTGATTACATTTGGACAGTACTGATTTACAGATCTTGATTCCTTACCAATCTATTTTCCTAGGATAAATATTTCCAATGTAGGTGTGCTTTGATATTACTAACTAGTTGTTAACAATGATTACAAATGACTGGTTTGACATTCTTCCAGTTATGTACTTTAAAATGAAAAACTTAATTCAGCATCAGAATTCAGTAGTAATCGCATTACTGAATTTATTCAAGTGGTGCTTGAAACACATCATGGAATTTTAGTTCAAATAAGTATGTGCCATTACCATATAATATACATAGAAATAATAGAAATTGCTTTCTCAGGAATACTGACTGCATTTAAAAGAAAAAGCTCTCAATCAGATTTGTACAACTTGTTCTTGCAAGTAATGACACTTTAAAACTTCACAAAAAAAAACAGAGAAATATGAAAGATGTTCTTATATGTTCAAAGCATTTTTATCGAAGGTGGAAGTTTATGTCTCTGTACCTACTGACATTGGGTCTGTACTTATAAATAGCAACTGCAGGATGACTGTTTTTCAGTCCTCAAGGGAGACTTTAAACAATTGCATTTTGGAGCCATATTCTCCCACATTCACACTTTTAGTTTTGCAGTTCTGAAGATTCGAATTGTGACTTTTGGACGAAGAAAAGACAGTCAAATGAACACAACTTTGAATCCCACATATATTTCTTGTATATAAATGTTCATAAGCCACATCACATCTGCTTCCACAGATGTTTTATTTTAGACATTTTTTTTCAAGGCTTTGTCACACACTGTAGACTGCCAAGTATGATTTCAATATTATCAACTTACTGCAGGAGATCACAGCTAGGAATCTCTTGTTCTAGGGAATATACACTTAATATCTGAGGTATTGCGA
Source organism: Protopterus annectens (assembly GCF_019279795.1). Classification (NCBI taxonomy): domain Eukaryota; kingdom Metazoa; phylum Chordata; order Ceratodontiformes; family Protopteridae; genus Protopterus; species Protopterus annectens. The sequence continues at coordinate 994,486,985 of NC_056739.1, read as the reverse complement.
TCTTTTCTGATTTAGATCCAGAAGTTTGTCCAGCCCTTGTTTCTGACAACTATTGAATAACAAAGCAGCTAAAAGTATAAAGTCCCTTTTCTTTGAACATTTACTCTTGTTATAAACTTTGTTGGTGGTTGCATGTGCAAGTATAAACAGAAGATGAATATTAGCACAAACTTCACTAACTACATGGTGAATAGGAATGAAGCCCTGACTATATCCCCAAAGACCTTGGTTTGAGTCTGGGACTTGGTTACTGGAAGAACAACTGATGAAGTGCTTGAGTGGATAATGCCAGCTCTCCTTCCTCAGTGGGATGGTGTAGACTTTGGGTGCATCTGGTTAAACTCTAGCAGAATCTGGATGGTGTTACTATAGTTACATGTGCTGCTTAGGCGTATTGTGTAAGGTAGTTCAGAGCCATCTTGCCTCGTAGACACATACCTGGATGCATGTGTGTAACCCAGATGAGGTACCATTTCATGTTGCTCCAAGGTGAGGATGCATACATAGGAAAAATACCTAAGGATGACAACTCACCTCAGCTTGACTCTAACCCTAGTTGGTAATGAATGGGCCAGAAGGAAAATAAATGGACTTGATGGAGACGATGGAGAGAAGAAAAAAATCAGCACAAGAACCAAGATGTTATTAATGGGTAATGCTTCTTCATTGACTTTATATCACTGAAAGTTCAACATATCAACTTGGAAAAGATCCATATCAGTTTAACGATGTGTTTCATCTGAAACTATACCTTTAGCTAGCTAGCTAGATATGATGAAAAGTATATATCCTTCCAGGGTAATAATGCATAAATAAACACTTCTTATCATATTAATAAGAGAATACCTTATGTTAATACCTAAGTTGTCACAGTTTGCAAGTCTTTTATCTAATATTAATCTTTCTTTTCTTCCCTGTTTTCTTCTTCCATAAGTTTATCAATTATTTAATTAATTATTTATTTATTTACATTTGTTGACCGGGATCCATTTTCAGCAGAGGCTCAGGGAGAAAAGCTCCACATTTAGTATTACTGACATTATACAGTTTGAGAAAAATAACATTTAAAAATTATAGACATTGTACTGGTTGTAGAGCATAATACAAGAAAAAACATAGTTGTAAAACAGCTGTAGAACATAATACAAGTTTAAAACATAGTGACAGATGTTGAACATAGTTACAGATGTAGAACATAATTCATCAGTGGACAAATTAATTAATTTGTTTGTGTGCTACATAACAGACAGTTACACTTGTAGCTACAAGAAGGTCTTACTATATGGTAAGTAGCTAGATTTATGAGTAACCAAGTTTGCTAGTATTAAGATAGTTAGCAGGGTGCAGAGAGGAGTAGTGGGTGGGTGGAGTGGTGTGATGTTAGGGGGGTTGCAAGGGCATATCCAGCATGTTTTTAAGTGTGTTTTTAGTAAAGATTTGAAGTGGATGCCAGAGGTTGCAGAGGTAATTGAGGGTGGGAGGGAGTTCCATAATTTGGCTATAGCACAGGAGAATAATGCTTCCCAGCAGAGTTATTGGCTGTTGTGAACTGTAGGAGGTTTTTGTTGCTGGATCTTAGTGGTCTGGTGGTAAGATAGGGTTGGTGTAGATTCTGGAGGGATGAGACTTTTAGTGGATGGTTTACTAGTTTGTGGATGAGGGAGCTCTAGCCTGCCCAGTTCTGCCAGTGCGAGACAGTGGTGACTACAGTAGGAAGCCCCTGTAGTGAATTTGGCAATTTTGTTGTAGCAGGTTTCGAGCTTATTTAGGTCACATTGTCTTACGTTAGTATATATTGGAGAGGCATAAAATAGGGTGGAGATAAGGTGAGATTTTGCTACTGAAATCTTTGCAGCTTTGGTAAGTAGTTGCTGATTTCTATATAGTGCTCCTAGTTTTTTGTGCACTTTTTTAATGGTCATGGATATGTGAATGTCAGAGTTCAGTTTGTTGTCTATTTCCACTCCTAGCAACTTGGTGTGTTCTGTAGGATGGATAGTGGTGTCTTTTGCTGTGATGTTAAAGTGAGAGGTGTCTTGGGTAGGTTTGGTGGGTTGGAAGATTAGTAATTTAATTTTGTTTGGGTTGAGTATTAATTGGGCATGGGATAACCAAGTTTCAACAGAGGAAAATGCATTCTATGTGACTTTTTGCAGTTCGGGTAGGGAGTGGGCTGTGCAGATGATGGTTGAGTCATCTGTGTATTGTAGGAGTGTGCCATCTGTGGTGCCAGAGGCTAGATTATTGGTGAAAATAGAGAAGAGTAGAGGTCCAAGGATGGACCCTTGGGGAACCCCTATGGAGACAAGTAGTTGGGGGGATAGTTGGTGGTCAGACAGGTAACTTTGAAACCAGTTGGTGACTGATTGAGAGACAGATAGGTTATTGAGAAGAGAGATGAGTTGTTTGTGTGGTACCATGTGAAAAGCTTTAGAAAGGTCTAGGAAAGTAGCTGAGGAGAGATAACCAGCATTTTTATGTTGTAGGATAGTGTTAGTTAAAGAGAGTAAGGCAGTGGTGGTGCTATGGTTTGGTCGGAAACCATGTTGGGTGTTGGAGAGGAGGTTGTTAGCAAGGATGTGATCTGAGACCTGAGAATGGATGCATCTCTCTAGTATTCTGGAGAGTGGAGAGAGAATAGCTATGGGGCGGTAAATGGTTAGCTCTGTGGAGGGGCCACCTTTGTGGAGGGGAATTATGTGTGATATTTTCTATAGTGTAGGAACATAACTTTCTGACAGAGATCTGTTAAACATGATAGATACTGGGTAGGCTATAGCGTCAGCTGCGAGTTGTAAGTATTCTCTTGGGAGGGTGTCTGCTGCTAATTTGGTGGGTTTAAGTTTAGTTAACAGTTGTTTTATTTTGGAGGTAGGAACAGGAGAGAACGAGAAGCTAGTGGGGAGATTGCTAGTTGAAGTTGAAGGAGTGGGTTTGAGGGGGGTTGTGTTGTCTAGCTAGTGATAGTACAGTTTGTGTGAAATGTGTGTTGAAAGAGGTAGCAATATTTTTGGAGGAGTGAGTGATGTTAGGAGTAGGGGTACTTACTTTACCTGGGTGGAGGATGGAGTTTATTGAGGACCAGAATTGTTTGGGGTTATGTTGGGAGGAGGTAAGGACTGACTGGTAGTATTGGATTTTGTCCTGTTTTATTAGCTTTTTGACTCTATTGCATAGTTCTTGGAATTTCTGTCTAGTAGAGGGGGGTTTGGTTTTGCGCCAGTGCTCCCAGGCTTTATCCCTGTTTTTCATTTCAGACTTATTGGTTTTCTGCAGCCATGGTGCTGGTTGGGCTCTGGTTCAGGAACATCTTATGGGGGCGTGGTAATTAAGGATGCTTAGGAAAGTATTATTAACGTAGTCAACTCCGTCATCTAGACTGAGATATTTTAGAGGTTGCCAGTTACATTCTTTAAGGCATGAGCTGAATGAGAGAGGGTTGAAGTTTATTTTTTTGTGTATTTGATGGTAGACGACAGATTTCACTTGGTATAGGTGTTTTCTGAACAGGAAAGTTGGGGAGTGATCACTGAGGCTGTCTGATAGGCAGCCTGATATATATGACTGGGGGCACTTATTGACTAGTATCCAATCCAGGATAGTGTGTTTGTTGGAGCTTTTATTTATCCTATTAGGTGACTGGACTAGTTGGGTAAAGCCATGAAGGTTTATATGATGGGTTGGGTGGTTGTTAGAACAGGCTTGCCAGTCAGTGTTGAAGTCTCCTAAAATTAGACTTTTTTGGAGTAGATGGTGGGTAGTCCAGCTGAGGAGGTTTTCTAGTGGTGGGATGTTCTGGCCATGTGGGAAGTAGCATCCTACTAGGTTTATGGTTTTATTTTGGTTTATTTTAAGGTTTGTAAAAAGAAAAACAAAAACTTCTTAAAAAACAAAAACAGAAGCCCCAATAAGCCACGAGTCCGAAAAACTGAAACGCACTTTAATTCACAAATTGAGCACAATTTCATAACAGCCCTACCTGTGTAAGTACAGGTAAATAGACAATGTCAAAACCCCCAAAAAGAATGCGTATAAAAGTATGTAATAAATTGAAATTGTGCTCATGAAATTGTGCTCATTATCTCATACCTACATGTTATACACTTTTTTTATATACTTGACATATATTTTACCATTTTAAATTTTGTATGTATGGTATATTATCTCAGCTTAATTGCACTTTGTGTGCATTAACAGGAAGTGACATCAACAACTTGTCACTCGTGAAGGTTTTAAAAATCATGTGAAGTCTGTGCTTTGTGTATGCTGATGAAGCTTCTGCTTTTGCAGAAGCGAAAACGCTTTTTTCTCAATTTGTGAATTAAAGTGCGTTTCAGTTTTTCGGACTCGTGGCTTATTGGGGCTTCTGTTTTTATTTTAAGGATGGTACATAGTATTTCCTCCTTACCTATTTGGGGAGCTGCTAAGTTTAGGATCTGGATGATTAGATGCTGTTTAAATATTCTAGCTATACCACCTCCTTTTTTGTTTAATCGGTCTTCTCTTAGTATACTGTAACCGGTAAGGAGGATTTGCTCATTGGTAATGTGGGGTTTTAACCATGTTTATACTGATATTTGCAAACATCTAAAAGAACATTAGAATGTTAATACCATTGTGATGACTAAAACTTCTGGTTGACAAGTGATTGTGATGGTGCAACAGGTGGTGTGTGGATGCAAAACCCTAGATAGGTGGAGAATGAGAATCCAATCTTCAAAGGCAAAAAGTGACCACTTTTAACAAATGACTTCCAGATGTAATATAGCTCCAGACCAAGATATATCATCGATAATTAAGCTAAAACTGCAAAAAGCTGTCATGTGCTGCAGATGTTGAAGGGCATTAAGATACATGACAGTACCGCCCCATCAAATCATGTTACCTGGGTGAAGTGTGCATATAATACCCAGTCACAACCCTCCAAAAATGGTTTGTGGGCAATATTTATAAGACGTGCTGCACCAGTAAGGAGGGAGTCTCAGCTTGGGCACTGAGTAGAGAAATCACTAACGGAAATTTCTTAAGGATGGCATTTCCCCCATTACTTATGTCTTTATTCAGTCCTTTTATAGTCTCCATTTGCTTATATCATACCAGCTGTTATGATAGCATCAAATAAACTTAACAATTTGTAAAAGCCTTACATAGGTGCAGTAGCTTTTTTTCCATAATTTCCACAGGAAAAAATATGTATATTTCTTATAGATTTATAAAATATCTTATCAAAATTTTTTTAAAGTATGTGATCAGTTTTCATGAGAAATATTACCTTAAAATGCAGTCTGCAATCTTCCTAATACAACAAGCCATGTTTGAGGTTAGAAGCTTACCACTCATGTTATTATGTGTTATGTGTTTCAGTCTGGTAAGTGATTGCAATGTGATCTACAACATTTTTGTTACTTCCCTAATATAGTCAGATGAACTTTATTAGTAGATATGTACAAAATGACTCCCTCCCTCTGTTGTTCTCCATCTTAGTAAAACCAGTATGAAAAACTAAGAATCTGTATCATATTTCTTTTTAGCATAGACATTTTTTTACTAAAGTCCAGCATTCTATTTTTGTTAACTTTTAGTAATATTTAGCACATGTAGCTATAGAGTAGCATGCTTTGTGAGTCTCTCTGCCATACACTGTATAACCATTAGTTCTACCAGGGACACAGAAAGAATAGCAAAGGCTATCTTGTACTGCAGGAATACTGTCATTTAAGGACCTAAAAAGTTGTTGTTTTTGCTGTGGAACCTAAATTAGCTGATGCTGCTTTTTTATTAGTTGTTTCAGTTTTGCATAATGAAAACAGAGGGTAAATGATTGATGCTTGTAAAACTTATGATACCCTCTATATGGAGATATCACATTCTATTAGAAGCACTAAAATAGCTAGAGGAAAAATTAGTGTAATACTATGGTTCTTCTATTTTTACAGTGCACCTTAGGAATGCTTTCCTCAAATTCTATACAAATACAAAGATGAAAATTATGTCAGCATCTTATCTATATCAGAACAATGCTATACATGCAGAAATATGAATGGCAACAGACATAGACATACAAGGCTGAATATGGTCATATTCTTGTTAAGAAAAAAATCAGAAAATTAGTTCAGAAAAAATATACCAGAATATTTCATTTGACTAAATAATACTATTTTTGTAAATCATCTAAGCAAATCATATGAGTACTATAAACATGTACACTGAAAGCAAACAACAAAAAGTTATCATGCATCTCATCATGGTTATTGTATCTCTGTAATGCCCTTATAATATGCAGTTAGATTCCTGATGAAGGAAAGAAAAAAATAAATGACTTGTGGAGACATTTTGTAAAGATGAATATGCAAAAAAAAAAAAAAAAAAAAAAAAAAAAACAAGCACACAAAAAAACCCTGTAATTATGTTTTTCCATTGTATATTCATTGTACAATGGAGAATAATTATCTGCAGGGAAATGGATTCAGCACTCTTTTATTCCCACATTTAATATCTGACCATTTTTCTCAGGAGAATTATTGTGCACTAGAACAGTGTTTGAATAAATAAGACACAATAGGATTTTTTTCTAATGAGCGGGCATCAGTACAGTAGAACATGTTATCACATTGGCACATCTGCATCCAATATTTCCAGGAAAATACTGTTTTCCATTATTTTAGTTTATTTAGACATAATTGAGAAAAAAAGTTCTCAACCATTTAATCAGTCAAAATGGTGTATAAATCACTGTTTTTTGCTGCTAGTTGTCAGTTCATCTGTGTTTTTCTTCTAATGTATTGCCACAGCACCACTGGATATACATGTCATCCTAAACTAAATGTGGTGGTATTTCTGCATTGAGAAACATGTCTGTGTGAATTTTTCTTTCTTTCTTCTTTTTATTGCTGCAATGTTTTCGTCATATGTTAGCCATGTCTAGTACCATTCACAGAAGTGTTTAAAAACTCAGTTAAATATTCAAAATGTTCTCTTCCAATGGGCATTGTACATTTCTTTGAAATCACACTTGGTTAATGCGCTCATCTATAATACATTCCCCAGTGTAATGTCAGCAATACCTGTCAGCTGTAAACTTCATTCCTTTTCAAAAACTAGACTTTATAATATGACATTTCTTTTACAAAGAACTAAGTGAGGTATGTGATTACTGAAATAAGCTCTTTTGCAACTTGTATTATATAAAACCACTCGCTTAGAAGTAACTAAATACAAAAAAACAAAAATGTGGTAATATTTACTAAAATGGTCTTTGAACAATTCGCACACTTCTGACATGCATATACATACATACATATTTTGCAATGTGAAAAAAAGACTGCAGTTGACCAAGACTCTATGAGGTAACAAAAGAAACTTTATTCTTACCATATTAATTTTTTTGCTACCAGGACTAAACATAACACACAAACTTTATCATACTTTCTATACTATATATACATAGTATATGTATAATTTCTGTTTAAGGCATAGACTTGTGGTATGTCTTACTATTCTTTAGTTACGAATATACTAGCAGTCACATACTATGTCCCACATTGTAACAAGTGACATGCCAATAATTTGTTAGATTAATACAGATCACTGCAGCACTATGATGCAGTGTGTTTAATCACAATACAATGCATCAACTGTAAATAAATACTGTGCCAAAGTACACTGTGGTAAAAATTGATTCATTTAAAAAGTCTTGAACCATTTAATGCTACTTTCTGATATATGAAAACAATTATTGGCTGTTAATCAGTCATTCATGTATAAAATCACTCTCAACAACTTTGTTATAATTACTGGTTGGGCCATAATTAAATGTCTACAGAGTGAAATGATTAATAACAGCTGGACTGTTTTAATCATTCTTATCCATGAAAGATTTTTTTTAAATATTTGTCTAAGTGCCTTCATGTTCCCCTTTCTTTCTATTTTCATTTCATATGACAGTTTACACCTTTTATTTTGGTTTCAGGCAAATAGTTTCATTAATATGCATTCTGCATATTGTTTCTTCATGCAGCTTTTGTCTTGAACTACCAGCACTCGGATAGGAATCAAAAGATCCACTGTTAATTAATTACTTATAACCAAAAGAGAGCTCATAAGTAGAATAATGACACAGATCCATATAATAATATATGTGACATATGGTTTAAGTAATTAAGACAAAGCATAGTAGTGTAAGTACCCAAGATCTCATTAGAAATTGTCAAAAAAAAAAAAGATTATTCCTAGAAATAAGATGTTTCACCAAACACTTTATACGGAGATTTTTTTTTCTTGTACACACACTGTGCTGACTAAGATCTATCCAGGATTTGTATTAACACATTTAGCTATTCATGCATAGGGTGAAGACACTTGAATATATTTCCCAGTTATGACATTAACTGGAAATCTGAAGCAGGAGCTCCTACATATCATATCAAGTATATTTTGTTTTACTGTGAGTTAGGAAAAGCTGGTGATCCTCATATTGATGCTAACAATAGGAATAAAAAGGCTATTGTACAGAAACAGGACCAACTGTTACTATACCTAGTGGCATATACATCTAGGAGGATAATTATTATTTTGTTTATGACACCAGAGAAAAGAAGAGAAGATAGTAAACAGCACAATCCGAGTAGAGAACACTGCTTACATGAATTGCCTACTGGGCAGTAGGTTGGGAAAAGACTAGTGACTCATATTTGTTGGCATAAATATTAGAAACTGGAAAATGGAAGATAACTGAGATAGGTAGTTCTGAAGCCTCATATGTCTTTCACATTTGATTTCCTTCACAACTAATTGCCAATTTATTTATTTATGTTGTAGATTCTACTGTTTTTGTGTGTCTGTTTTCTTAAACATACTGTTTTATGTTGATTTTATGTTTTAAAAATTAAACATCTATATATAAAGCAAAATGTATAAGGACACCATTGTCCCGAGTTAATCATCTAAATTTAAAATATAAAGCACATTCTTCTTAATATACAGTCCAAAATCTAAAACTCATTTCCAACTGGTGAACACAATCCACCAACAGAGAACATTTTCCATTCAAATTAAAAGCCACTGATAACAGGTAAACATGAAATATAAAGAATGATATGCAAGATAAGGAAAGTGACCGAAATAAAAAGTAAAAAAAAAAATAAATTTCTTCTTAAGATAAACTAGAAGAGATGGAGAACACAATATGGGTACAAGAAGTTGTGATGGGAAGTTGTGAATGGAGTTATCTTGATCAGGAAAAGCATGGGATAATGTGAAGAAGCACAGGTTATAGAAGACTAACTACTCCTGCAAAAAGATGCTAATGCCCTCTCAGCTGCTGTAATTGCCAATAGTCATAGAAGATGGGTAATCCTAGAGAATACATTCAGTGATTGCTGTGTTGTGATCAGTACCAACACATTAAAAGCATTCAATTGATGTATGAGGAGAAGAAAAGCTATTCACAATAGAAATACAGTGGAATCAGAGAAAGTAATGATTTTACTGCTCTGGATAGCTTCATAGGATTATCCACTGCTACCTAAGACAAGCTGCTAGGAGACTGAAAGTTTGCAAGTATCCATGGCAAATCAAAAATGAAATAAAAGAACAGACAGTAGCCCATGACAATGGGAAATCACAATAGATCAGGTGCACTATCAAAACAGGGTTATAACTCATCTATTTTGAAGTATACAAGGAAGAAGCTGAGAGTAGTACCCAGAATGCAAAACAATTTCAGAAATGACAAAAGGTATAGTCGGGAATACATGTAAGTCTCAAGACTTCTAATATTAATAGCCTAAACAACCATCATCAATAATGCTAGGACGTTGTCATAGCAAATTAAATTATAATTAGGTAACTCAGCCCTGCAATCCCACTCTATGATTATATTGTGCTAGATACCTCCCATAGACTTTCTGCCCACTTTCTAATTACTGTAAAATTGAGGGTTTGCAAACCATGAAATAACTTATAATCATATTATTACCTCTCTTCTGGCTTCCTGCATCCACGCTCTTTCAAAATAGATGCATATATTATCTCAAAAACACTAATACATATATTCAATCTTTTTTTTCACTTCTAGTAGAGAAACAGTCTCTATTTAGCATACGTCTTAATCTTACAGTTCTCAAGGTTGCTTCACTGTTCTCACAATCATTTGAAACAGTAGAATGTAATTAGTTGGTGGAAAACATCACCAGACATGGGTTACTCTTCAAGGTTCAGGACTGTCAGAAAATGAAACACCCTTAACATATAATGTGTTTTAAATGTAATCTCTGGTATTATGGAAAAGGAGCATTGAACAGGATCAATATTTACTGACATTAACAATACTTTACTGTGCTTTTATCACAATCTCCTTGAAGTCTGTAGTCCAGCAAGGGTCTTTTTATGGCAAATACTAATTGTTTTTTACTTTTTCTACTAATGATATTTTTATAAAGCAATGCGGACTGTAATGCACCCTATTTACAGACTGTATTCTGAAGAAAGAAATGGAAACAGTTGATCTGCTGTGGCGACCCCTGACGGGAGCAGCCGAAAGAAGAAGAAGATTCTGCTCCTTAAATTAGACAAATAAAGTACCTCTATCCCAAAAGGCCTGGAAACAGATTTCAACAAGCTGTGAATGTGTTAATAATAACCTAACAATTAACTATAGAATAATGGCAGTAATGCTGTCTAGGACATCTCAGAATTTGAAAAATGCCTTGCACTATAGCAAAATTCCACTCTGAAATATCAGCAGGTTTCTGGAATATTTTAAGATCTGCTATAAATTAAACTGAGTTGGTCACCATTGAAACAAGTAAAGAGTTAGACATTAAAACAATAATCCCTCATTCAGTGCTTCCTTACAGAGCTGGCACTAAATTTCTCTCACCACACAACATTCTGCAAAGTATCCAAGGCAGGACTTGCAGGTGCATTGCTCTTCAGACCACTGCAAAAGCCTTTGTCTCTCCTTAAAATGGCTGGATATCACTACATAAGCAGTCTTGCTACTTACCTCTCAAATCTATAAACTGCTGCATCTAGATGTCTTTCACTTTCTAACCAGCAGTCTGTTAGTGTACTGTGCCACAATCCCTTTCAGGCTCAAAATCAAGCTGACATTATCACTTTAACAGACCAGCTTTGGAATCAGTATAGATGAAAGGTGGTTTAGTAAAATCTATCCTATACATTTGAATATGGTCCCAGCAAAGGGAAGGAATGAACAAAATAATGCAAGCTTCAGGGATAATATGGTATACAATATAAAACTCTGAATGAAGTTGGTCAATGCTTGTCTTAAAGGACTTCAATGAATCTTTCACTCCTTCTTAATTTTGCATTTACTCAAATGTCATGTGAATTATACCTATATCTTTGTGTATAATATTATGTATTCATTGTGAATCATCACTGCACTTTATATAGATATTGATGTCTGATCTGCAATAATGCCTGTTTCATTGAGACCTCTATCAGATTGAACTGTTTCTGTGATTTTAATACAGATATTATTTTCCTTTGGCAACAGCTGTGTCTTACTTCACTTTAGGCTGAAGACAGAAATTTGATCAGCCTACATAGCCCATTAAATAAAATAAACAGTAATTCAGCAGTACGTCCAATTATTAGTCACCTAAGACAAACTGTACTTCAGTAGGCTGTGCTTTTTGACTGAGTCACCCAAACATATAACCTTCCCCTGGATTCTGCATGTCTTGCACGGTGTGCAGGATTAGTGCAGGAGCTCTAGCAGGCAATATGTCTGCCGTGCGATCCAGGAACAGCCTGCAGGGGCGTGCACGAGCGCTCCTGCGCTAGTCCTGCATGGACTAAGCCCCTGTATGCAAATTACCCCATTTGCAGGAGAAATTAATTCAAATGAGGTGAATTTGTGATCCAGGAAGCTTGAAACTGGCCATGCAGGACTAGTGCAATCTGTAGAAATGTACTCGGTTAGTAACCTCGTACATTTCTGCAAAATCCAAAATGGAGCCATGACAGCTCCAAATAAAGGATGCATATCAGTCAGGAAGCATGCCAATGGCCAAGTATAAGGCCATTGGCATTGCAAACAACCTAAAAAATAAAAAAAACAACTTATATATTTTTTTGCCGATCTCGGCTGTTTAAGCGTAGGGCAGCGGCGAGCAGACGGGATCAGGGAAAAATAATAAAATAAACCTAAAATAAGCATTCTAACTAAAATCACTATTCTGCCATGAAAGTCAATGGCAGGCAGAAGACAACATGGCCAGTGAGTAGTGGTTGCTAAGGGGAGAGGCTCAGTGTGAGACATGTAATTGTGCATTAGCAGGCAATCCTATGCAAATGAGGGGAATGATAGTGAATCCCAGTTTTCCCCAGCATGTTAGTCAGGTCCCAACAGTGTAAGAGTAGAAATAGCTTGGTGAAAGCCTAAAAGTTAGCTGACATCATAGGGGAGTGTGTCAGGCATACTGTAAGTGGATTGGAGTTCTGTGGCTCGGGTTTGCTCTTAGCTTAGCACAGCTAAGCAAGGAGGTGTGTCTGAATCTACCTAGCACTCTTTACATTACCTAAGCGGGTGTGCGCACCGTGCACCGGGTTTTAAAGGAAGAAAAAAAAAGTTGAACCAGGAAATAGCAGCACTGTGCAGATATGAGCACTGTGTTTGCGCGGTGAGCCCCTGGGCTTAAACAGGAAGGCAATGGGAAGGGAAAACAGCAGTAGGAAGGTAATCAAGGAGAACTAGCATAGCTGGTAGATGAAATGTATCAGAATCAGCCAAATACACAGGCAGCAGACCAGACCAGCCTAGGACACTACTATAAACTTTGCAAACACCTTCCCCTCTGGTTTTTCCCATACTCTACACCACCGGTGTATACAAGCGGGGAACTTTTAACAAACAAAACTACAAAATGATAGGGGCTGCAGCAGGCAACATAGACCAACATGTGCAAGAGGCTGAGGGTGGTGAAGATGTGAATGCTGTCGATCAACCCAGTGAGGAGACAGAGAAGACTGCACAGACCTATGGTAACCTACAAAGGGCTACATGAGCTGGAGATAGTGGAGCGCTTTAGGGTGGACAGGGACCTCCTACAGAAAATTGTTGAGCTGTGCCGGCCATGCCTGACACCCCAAACTGACTGAGGGGAACCCATCCCATTGGATACCAAGGTTTGTGTAGGCTTAGGAATACTAGCCACAGGTACCACCCAAAGCTCAACTGGGGATATCATGGGGATCTCACAGGCATCAGCATCCAGATTATTCCACCATTTCCCGGATGCCATGTCAGCACATGCCAGTGAGCATGTATATTTCCTCAACACCTGTGAGGTGTTGGCCAGCAATCTGAGTCTCTTCCACCAAATAGCAGAATACCCTGAGGTAGTGGGTGCTATAGACTGCATGCACATATGCATGAAAGCACCACTCGGTGATCAGGGTAGGGCTTACATCAACCGCAGGGGCCTCCCTTTCATCAACTGCCAGGTCATGTGCAATGCCCAGGGCATTATAATGAATGTGTGTGCTGGCTGCCCTGGAAGCTATCATGATTCCCATATTTGGCATCTGATGCAGCTGTACCAGAGATTTGCCAATGGGGACATCCCCTATGGTCACCTAGTGGGGGATGCTGGTTACACACTGGAGCCATGGCTGATGACACCCATCAGAAATGCACACATACCTGAACAAGAATGCCATAATGAGGCACATGCACACACCAGACTTATAAGAGAGCATGTGTTTGGGATACTCATGCTTCTGGTGTCTGGACACATCCGGTGGAGCCTTGCAGTACTCACCAGCTACATGTACTCAAATTGTTATGGTATGTGCCATGCTACACAATATGATCCTGTGGAAACAGCTGCAGCAGGAACAGCATGGAGAAGGGCCACACAGCCCCCCACCAATGCCAAGGCCTGCACAGGCACAGAGTGACTCGGAGGAGGAACAACCTGATCCTGCCCCAGTAGACAGATGGAGGTGTGCACAGTATGCTCTGGCCATAGCAAAGAGGAAATGCATAGCACATACACTGACACAGTAGGGACCCAGGGAATGACACCTCTCTCTGACTCGCACATACAGTAAAAGGGATGCCAAACATGACACTACCTGTGCTCAACCATGTATAGGGAGTGTACTATGTGCATCCAACATAGGCAGCCCCCCGGCACCATCCTCAATCCTGGCACACCCACAAGGTAAGTCAATCAACCTACCAATTACCAAATGGAGTAGAATGTGTCATTACCTATATCTATGGTATGGATGTGAGCATGCAAGGGAATTGAGTGGCTGATTGTTATGGCAGCAGATAATAGACACCCATAGTGGCACCATGGCATCTGTAACACATACTGGAGTCACCATAGTAGACAGTGCTACACAGGGTGATAAAACCCACTGCAGGAAATGTGCTGGGCCACATGTGTGTCCATATGACTCACACATGTCTGTCAGCATACCTCTCAACTGTCCCTGATTTTGATTCAAATTTTAGCTCTGTCCCTCTTAATCCCTCCTAAAACTAGTGACTTTTGGAGGAAAGGTGGTGAATTACACTTAATGAATAATGACAATAATTAAGAGTTATATACTTCTTTTACTTCAGAAAATGTGTATTAATTCATATCCTTTGATTCTGTCAATGTTTCAAGTTAATAGCATTAATATTAAAAGTGTCCCTGATTGTCCCTGATTTTTTTCCATGACTTGTCCCTGATTTTGTTGAAATTTGTCCCTGATTGGTTGAGAGGTCTGTCTGTCAGGGAGGTTCATATACCCAACAACAGTCTCAGCCAGCAGGACATGTGTAGACAAACCCAGACAAAGCCTGTGCTATGGCCTCTGAATGATGCCTATGGGTAACTATCCCCCCAGGCCTACACAGACAGACTGCAGCAGGTCAGGCAGTGGGATGTTAGTTCTGAAGGGTAGGAAGTCAGACACTAATATGCAAGGCAACCAAAGCTAAGACTGGTAGTACACTGATATGCCTCTAGTCAGCATGATAGGTTAGAATACACAGTGAAATGGAGTACCTGACATACCAGCACAGTCATAGCAAATGTGTGCAAGTGCCAGGTGTGCCCCACCATCCAATGTAGATATGTAGAAACAGTAAGGTTTATCCCCCCAA
The DNA here is from genome assembly GCF_019279795.1 of Protopterus annectens. NCBI lineage: Eukaryota > Metazoa > Chordata > Ceratodontiformes > Protopteridae > Protopterus > Protopterus annectens. The sequence continues at coordinate 994,471,852 of NC_056739.1, read as the reverse complement.
TCATGTGTAGAAATGTAAAAACAGTCAGGTGTTCCCCCACTCCCATGTAGACATGTAGAAACAGTTAGGTGTGCCCCCCCCAGTCCTGTGTAGAAATGTAGTAACACTCAGGTGTGCCCCCCAATCCTGTGTAGAAATGTAAAAACAGTCAGGTGTGCCCCCCCCCAATCCTATGTAGACATGTGGAAACAGACAGGTCTGCCCCTTCCCCCAATCCAGTGTAGAAATGTAGTGACATGTATGAGTAGGTAAATACGAGTGGAGCACAGATGGCCAGAGGTGGCCAAGGTAGCAGGATAGGTGTAGCATTTGCACACTAGGCAGGTCTGTGTGTGTTAGGATGGTTTGTGTTTCATAATGTGTGAGAGTCGTCAGTATGTATGCATGTTGAGGTAAAACCTGGTGACCATTGCCCACTGCTGCTAGCTGTAAGCCATTGTAAATGTATGGTGGTAATATGTGTCACCATCTGAAAGACTGACATGGCATGGCTGTTGGGCTAGATATACAAGCAGTACACAGGAGAATGTACCCCAGACATACAGTATATATTGTGTGATGGTGAAATGGACGCACCCTTGGATTTGTACATATAAGTATGCATCACAGTAACAGGACATGTAGTAGGGGATACCAGTGATGTCTGCTTGAACACCTGCAGATCACTAAGGAGATAGGACTGATGTATTGGGAATCAGCTGATGTACCTGCACATGCCAGAATAACTGTAATGCCCCATGCATATCTGTGTGTGAGATGCAAGTAGTGTCCATAGCACACATGCACCCAGCCACACAAACACCACCCACAGGCACCTCTCTGGCAATATCCCGGGAATGGGTACAGTATGACCCCACCTGTATATGGCAATAGTGGAAGACTGCATCATGCAGTGCAGGTGTCCCATGCAGGTGTGTCCCAGCTGTAGGTAGCAGCCTGCCAGCATCCACACCACCTGATCAAGACTGATAGAAGGTGTTGGCATGAACAACTATCACATCTAACCTGTCACCCCAGGGGAATATACTGTATGGTGGTCTGGGACTGTAGGACTGACAGAATGCAATGGCCTGCCACATCTGGGCTGCATGAAAACCTAATGCCCCACAGGCGCCTGCCATAGGCCCATTACTCACATGTACTGCCAATGCATGTTATGTCATGGACACCCAAATATCAGCATAACACACTCCATTTATGCCATATGCAAGGCCATGTGGACAAACCACAGTAACATATCCACCATGTCCCACTGCAGGAACTGTGGACCAACACTAACACACACCTGTGATGTGGTGATAACCTTAGGGACAATTTCAGAGAATGTATGCATAATGTATGGAACAGGTTAGAATAACAGAGGGGGGGTGGGAGCATGGGCAGCATGGAATGTTCAGGGTCTGACACTAAGCTGTGTGCACACTATCCCTGGCTGCAAACACATAAATGGGTGGCTACACACCTGCCCGTACACCACAATAGGGTAAATGTTCTGAGCCATGACCCCTGCCTCTGGCTAACATGTGCAAATCTGTACAGCTGTGAGGCATTGCCACAGCAAGATAAGGCCATACTGCCATGTTGATAGGTGGACAAGTATGGGATCCTCTGCCAGCACTGTACCAAGGTGCTAAACTAGATACACAAACCCAGCATCAAGTGTCTGCAGCTCCCCTTCCAGACTGTCATAACTTACCATGAATAAGTAGGTGACTGCCCGCAATACGGGCCACAGCTGCAGTCACCCTTGTCACCCAAGTTCTCACTGTGAGCAAGAATGTCCATCTGACAGCACATGAAAACTGAAAACATCACTGTGTATAAGAGTACACATGTCTGAATATCTCTGCTAACAGCAGTACCATGCAGCTGAAGCAGCCCAGACACAATGGCTTACAGTATGCACTATCCCCTGCACAGTTTGTCCCCATATTGCCAAATGATAGATGGATACCCTGCAGAAACAGTATGCTGCCTGTAGGTGTACAACACAAAGGTCTGCACTGCAGTGCAAACTACCTGGAATCGATCCACACATTCAATACAGAAAGGCATACTGGGCATGCTCACACACTTAAACAAATGAAGGCCATGTCTGCAAACAACAGTGGACAAGACATATCTGGCATTTGCACATGTTAGTGCAGACACTCCTCAATATTCAGTACTAATGCTTTGCACACACACTAGATAGGAATACAGGCAGATATCCAAGGGCAACACACTATAATAAGCCAAAAGTAGACATACACAGATGTGTGGAAGAGAGTGACTGTCACAAGGGGCTATCCATGATGAGGCCAGTTCCACCCAGCACTAAGCCAAATGGCTACAATCACATGAGGTTCAAATATCACTATAGACCTTAGCCACTGGTATCTGTCAGCATGATGGATTATGTGGTGCAGGTGCTAGCTGTGCAATATGACTGTACAAGGAAGTAGTAATCTAGCAGCTGTATACATGTAACTGTGGAATATAACCCTGCATGTGCCCACATGTGGTGTGTCAACCTCTAGATGAATTGGTTATGGCCCAAGCACACACACTGCCCTCCCCATAGCCATACTATGACAAGCCTGCTGAGGTAATGCACTTTGAAATACACCCTTGTGAAAGGTGTAAGCCAGTAATCTCTGTGGATCTTCCTATAACTGTGTACTGCTGTAGTGTGATAAATTAGTTAGGTAGGAGTTCTAATCCCAGACATGGCAACTGTGTGTGTGTCACCGTCTGTGTAGATAGCAATGCTTTTTTAAGCTAGTCACACTCACTACAATTCAAATGCCCTACTTTGTCAAGGCTGCTGATGTCATACACTGTGAAATACACTTTTGGAAAGCTGCAGACTAGTAATCTCTGTGGTGCGTCCTATACCTGTGTACTGCTGTAGTGTAATTAACTAGTTAGGTAGGTGTTCTAATCCCAGAGATGGCAAGTATGTGTGTTTCAATGTCAGTGTAGGAAACAATGCATTTTAGCCTAGCCACACTCACTACAATTCAAATGCCCTACTTTGGCAATCCTGCTGATGTCATTCATTGTGAAATACACCTTTGGGGAAGTAGTACCCCAGTACTCCCTGTGGTGTGTCCTATAACAGCTGCATGATGTGGTGTGATATATAACTCTGGTAGTGGTTCTATTCCCACACATGTCAGTTGTGGAAGTTTTGTGTATGTTTCAATGTCTGTGTAGAGAGCAATGCATTTTACCCTAGCCGCACTCACTACAATTCAAATGCCCTACTTTGACAATCCTGCTGATGTCATTCATTGTGAAATATACCTTTGGGGAAGGAGTACTCCAGTCATCCCTGTGGTGTCTCCTATAACAGCTGCATGCTGTAATGTGATATAGAACTCTGGGAATGGTTCTGTTCCCACACTTGTTGGTTGTGGATGTTTTGTGTGTGTTTCAATGTCTGTAGGGAGTAACGCATTTTAGCCTAGCCACACTCATTGCAATTCAGATGCACTACTTTGGCAATCCTGCTGATGCCATTCATTGTGAAATACATATTTGGGGAAGGATTACTCCAGCAATCCCCACAGTGCATCCTATAACAGCTTTATGCTGTAGTGTGATATAGAACTCTGGTAGGGGTCTATTCCCACACATGTCAGTTGTGGATGTTTTGTGTGTATTTCAATGTCTGTGTAGGGAACAATGCATTTTAGCCTAGCCACACTCACTACAATCTGAATGCCCTACTTTGGCAATCCTGCTGATGTCATCCAATGTGAAATACACCTTTGGGGAAGGAGTACTTCAGTAATCTCTGTAGTACGTCCTATAACTGCATAGTGCTGTAGTGTAATAAACTAGTTAGGTAGGAGTTCTAATCCCAGACATGACAGATGTGTGCGTGTGTGTGTGTGTGTGTGTGTGTGTGTGTCTGTGTTGGTAACTTGTATCCTGTGTGGAGGTGGGTGTGGGTGTGAGTGTGTAACAACTGGGCTCAATGTAGAGTGGGTTTTGCAAATTTCTTATATGGTGGCCCTAGTATGTATCGCGATGTCCACCCTACAGGGATAACAGATGTGAAATAGTCGAGAGGCTGAAGTGCAAATCCATACCTATACATGTGACATCAAAGCCAGGCAAACAAAGTTAGCAACCGTAGTATTACCCAGTGAACACTCTCAACCCATGTCTTATACACACATACTTGCCTAGGCAACAGCTGCTATGTTGATAGCATCCTGCATATTGCCCACTGATAGTAACTATGGTGTGATTGCAGTGTGCTACAGAGGTCATGGCATCCTGTCCATCTGTCCAATAGGCATGTACATGTCGACAGTGCACCTTCCCCATGTTCCTCACTGGACACCTGCACACCTGTGGTGCCATCAAATCTGACCCGCAAAGGACATACCATGCCTGAAAACATGCCTTGTATGGACAGATGCCACTGACACCAGGGAATTCTGGTATCATGCTATCAATGTAGGTGCAGGGTAAACCTGCAGTCCATTACCAGTTCCCGCCACATGAGGCCAAGACTGGCACATCTGATGATAATCTGTGTACACAACATGGGTCAGACACCCCAGGTACAGTTCCACATGTCACTGTACATGCATGTGGGAGGTGTCACATCCCAGACACCATCCATATCATGGACTAAGGTACACATACATGGCAAGCAATGCACAGCATTGGCCACACACAATAGTCACCCAGGTGACTGGATGGTGAATATAATACCCACCTGTGCGGGCAAATCCAAAAACTACACCCCTGAGCCACAATGCAGACCATTGTAATGTGGGCTGACACCAAGGTATACCCATCACCTAGCCTTGTATAGCTGTCTGGCACAGTCGACCACTATACACCCGTGAAACAATGCACTCATGCATGTCAGTATTGGCACCCTGTGTGTGTGTGTATGTTGTATGATCACATTCACACTCACTACAACCCCCACTGGCATACTGAAGCATGCTGTCCAATGTCAGACACCTCCACATGCCCTTTGCCCATAAAACCTCTGTATGACACCTGTGATGCATGTGATACCTGCCCAGTAATGTGTTGTGGCAATCTCACTAGTAATGAGTTGTATTCCTGGTCCTGCCATGCGTGTCAATGTGTGTGCGTCCTTGTGAGTGTATGGCTGTGTTGATACTGGTACCTGTTCTTGCAGACAGGCACGTGTACTACACCTACCGTATAGCTACCCTATCCCTGTTGCAGATGCCACTCACCATCACATATATGTTTTGAAGGCTCCTCAACATGTAACCTATGTGGTGCATCTGATAACTGCATAGAAATGTGATAGCACTGCATAGTCATCAGGGGTTTGATACCCTGTGCTTGTAGGTGTGTGCCACACGCATGCTTAAGTTTTACTCTCCCACTCCTCCCTGTATGAGTAGGTAAATATGAGTGGAGCACAGATGGCCAGAGGTGGCCAAGGTAGCAGAATAGGTGTAGCATTTGCACACTAGGCAGGTCTGTGTGTGTTAGGATGGTTTGTGTTTCATAATGTGTGAGAGTGGTCAGTATGTATGCATGTTGAGGTAAAACCTGGTGACCATTGCCCACTGCTGCTAGCTGCAAGCCATTGTAAATGTATGGTGGTAATATGTGTCACCATCTGAAAGACTGACATGGCATGGCTGTTGGGCTAGATATACAAGCAGTACACAGGAGAATGTAGCCCAGACATACAGTATATATTGTGTGATGGTGAAATGGACGCACCCTTGGATTTGTACATATAAGTATGCATCACAGTTACAGGACATGTAGTAGGGGATACCGGTGATGTCTGCTTGAACACCTGCAGATCACTAAGGAGATAGGACTGATGTATTGGGAATCAGCTGATGTACCTGCACATGCCAGAATAACTGTAATGCCCCATGCATATCTGTGTGTGAGATGCAAGTAGTGTCCATAGCACACATGCACCCAGCCACACAAACACCACCCACAGGCACCTCTCTGGCAATATCCCGGGAATGGGTACAGTATGACCCCACCTGTATATGGCAATAGTGGAAGACTGCATCATGCAGTGCAGGTGTCCCATGCAGGTGTGTCCCAGCTGTAGGTAGCAGCCTGCCAGCATCCACACCACCTGATCAAGACTGATAGAAGGTGTTGGCATGAACAACTATCACATCTAACCTGTCACCCCAGGGGAATATACTGTATGGTGGTCTGGGACTGTAGGACTGACAGAATGCAATGGCCTGCCACATCTGGGCTGCATCAAAACCTAATGCCCCACAGGCGCCTGCCATAGGCCCATTACTCACATGTACTGCCAATGCATGTTATGTCATGGACACCCAAATAACAACATAACACACTCCATTTATGCCATATGCAAGGCCATGTGGACAAACCACAGTAACATATCCACCATGTCCCACTGCAGGAACTGTGGACCAACACTAACACACACCTGTGATGTGGTGATAACCTTAGGGACAATTTCAGAGAATGTATGCATAATGTATGGAACAGGTTAGAATAACAGAGGGGGGTGGGAGCATGGGCAGCATGGAATGTTCAGGGTCTGACACTAAGCTGTGTGCACACTATCCCTGGCTGCAAACACATAAATGGGTGGCTACACACCTGCCCGTACACCACAATAGGGTAAATGTTCTGAGCCATGACCCCTGCCTCTGGCTAACATGTGCAAATCTGTACAGCTGTGAGGCATTGCCACAGCAAGATAAGGCCATACTGCCATGTTGATAGGTGGACAAGTATGGGATCCTCTGCCAGCACTGTACCAAGGTGCTAAACTAGATACACAAACCCAGCATCAAGTGTCTGCAGCTCCCCCTCCAGACTGTCATAACTTACCATGAATAAGTAGGTGACTGCCCACAATACGGGACACAGCTGCAGTCACCCTTGTCACCCAAGTTATCATTGTGAGCAATAATGTCCATCTGACAGCACATGAGAACTGAAAACATCACTGTGTATAAGAGTGCACATGTCTGAATATCTCTGCTAACAGCAGTACCATGCAGCTGAAGCAGCCCAGACACAATCGCTTACAGTATACACTATCCCCTGCACAGTTTGTCCCCATATTGCCAAATGATAGATGGATACCCTGCAGAAACAGTATGCTACCTGTAGGTGTACAACACAAAGGTCTGTACTGCAGTGCAAACTACCTGGAATCGATCCACACATTCAATACAGAAAGGCATACTGGGCATGCTCACACACTTAAACAAATGAAGGCCATGTCTGCAAACAACAGTGGACAAGACATATCTGGCATTTGCACATGTTAGTGCAGACACTCCTCAATATTCAGTACTAATGCTTTGCACACACACTGGATAGGAATACAGGCAGATATCCAAGGGCAACACACTATAATAAGCCAAAAGTAGACATACACAGATGTGTGGAAGAGAGTGACTGTCACAAGGGGCTATCCATGATGAGGCCAGTTCCACCCAGCACTAAGCCAAATGGCTACAATCACATGAGGTTCAGATATCACTATAGACCTTAGCCACTGGTATCTGTCAGCATGATGGACTATGTGGTGCAGGTGCTAGCTGTGCAATATGACTGTACAAGGAAGTAGTAATCTAGCAGCTGTATACATGTAACTGTGGAATATAACCCTGCATGTGCCCACATGTGGTGTGTCAACCTCTAGATGAATTGGTTATGGCCCAAGCACACACACTGCCCTCCCCATAGCCATACTATGACAAGCCTGCTGAGATAATGCACTTTGAAATACACCCTTGTGAAAGGTGTAAGCCAGTAATCTCTGTGGATCTTCCTATAACTGTGTACTGCTGTAGTGTGATAAATTAGTTAGGTAGGAGTTCTAATCCTAGACATGGCAACTGTGTGTGTGTCACCGTCTGTGTAGATAGCAATGCTTTTTAAGCTAGTCACACTCACTACAATTCAAATGCCCTACTTTGTCAAGGCTGCTGATGTCATACACTGTGAAATACACTTTTGGAAAGCTGCAGACTAGTAATCTCTGTGGTGCGTCCTATACCTGTGTACTGCTGTAGTGTAATTAACTAGTTAGGTAGGTGTTCTAATCCCAGAGATGGCAAGTATGTGTGTTTCAATGTCAGTGTAGGAAACAATGCATTTTAGCCTAGCCACATTCACTACAATTCAAATGCCCTACTTTGGCAATCCTGCTGATGTCATTCATTGTGAAATACACCTTTGGGGAAGTAGTACCCCAGTACTCCCTGTGGTGTGTCCTATAACAGCTGCATGATGTGGTGTGATATATAACTCTGGTAGTGGTTCTATTCCCACACATGTCAGTTGTGGAAGTTTTGTGTATGTTTCAATGTCTGTGTAGAGAGCAATGCATTTTACCCTAGCCACACTCACTACAATTCAAATGCCCTACTTTGACAATCCTGCTGATGTCATTCATTGTGAAATATACCTTTGGGGAAGGAGTACTCCAGTCATCCCTGTGGTGTCTCCTATAACAGCTGCATGCTGTAATGTGATATAGAACTCTGGGAGTGGTTCTGTTCCCACACTTGTTGGTTGTGGATGTTTTGTGTGTGTTTCAATGTCTGTAGGGAGTAATGCATTTTAGCCTAGCCACACTCATTGCAATTCAGATGCACTACTTTGGCAATCCTGCTGATGCCATTCATTGTGAAATACATATTTGGGGAAGGATTACTCCAGCAATCCCCACAGTGCATCCTATAACAGCTTTATGCTGTAATGTGATATAGAACTCTGGTAGGGGTCTATTCCCACACATGTCAGTTGTGGATGTTTTGTGTGTATTTCAATGTCTGTGTAGGGAACAATGCATTTTAGCCTAGCCACACTCACTACAATCTGAATGCCCTACTTTGGCAATCCTGCTGATGTCATTCAATGTGAAATACACCTTTGGGGAAGGAGTACTTCAGTAATCTCTGTAGTACGTCCTATAACTGCATAGTGCTGTAGTGTAATAAACTAGTTAGGTAGGAGTTCTAATCCCAGACATGACAGATATGTGTGTGTGTGTGTGTGTGTGTGTGTGTGTGTGTGTGTCTGTGTTGGTAACTTGTATCCTGTGTGGAGGTGGGTGTGGGTGTGAGTGTGTAATAACTGGGCTCAATGTAGAGTGGGTTTTGCAAATTTCTTATATGGTGGCCCTAGTATGTATCGCAATGTCCACCCTACAGGGATAACAGATGTGAAATAGTCGAGAGGCTGAGGTGCAAATCCATACCCATACATGTGACATCAAGGCCAGGCAAACAAAGTTAGCAACCGTAGTATTACCCAGTGAACACTCTCAACCCATGTCTTATACACACATACTTGCCTAGGCAACAGCTGCTATGTTGATAGCATCCTGCATATTGCCCACTGATAGTAACTATGGTGTGATTGCAGTGTGCTACAGAGGGCATGGCATCCTGTCCATCTGTCCAATAGGCATGTACATGTCGACAGCACACCTTCCCCATGTTCCTCACTGGACACCTGCACACCTGTGGTGCCATCAAATCTGACCCGCAAAGGACATACCATGCCTGAAAACATGCCTTGTATGGACAGATGCCACTGACACCAGGGAATTCTGGTATCATGCTATCAATGTAGGTGCAGGGTAAACCTGCAGTCCATTACCAGTTCCCGCCACACGAGGCCAAGACTGGCACATCTGATGATAATCTGTGTACACAACATGGGTCAGACACCCCAGGTACAGTTCCACATGTCACTGTACATGCATGTGGGAGGTGTCACATCCCAGACACCATCCATATCATGGACTAAGGTACACATACATGGCAAGCAATGCACAGCATTGGCCACACAAAATAGTCACCCAGGTGACTGGATGGTGAATACAATACCCATCTGTGCGGGCAAATCCAAAAACTACACCCCTGAGCCACAATGCAGACCATTGTCATGTGGGCTGATACCAAGGTATACCCATCACCTAGCCTTGTATAGCTGTCTGGCACAGTCGACCACTATACACCCATGAAACAATGCACTCATGCATGTCAGTACTGGCACCCTGTGTGTGTGTGTGTATGTTGTATGATTACATTCACACTCACTACAACCCCCACTAGCATACTGAAGCATGCTGTCCAATGTCAGACACCTCCACATGCCCTTTGCCCATAAAACCTCTGTATGACACCTGTGGTGCATGTGATACATGCCCAGTAATGTGTTGTGGCAATCTCACTAGTAATGAGTTGTATTCCTGGTCCTGCCACGTGTGTCAATGTGTGTGCGTCCTTGTGAGTGTGTTGATACTGGTACCTGTTCTTGCGGACAGGCACGTGTACTACACCTACCATATAGCTACCCTATCCCTGTTGCAGATGCCACTCACCATCACATATATGTTTTGAAGGCTCCTCAACATGTAACCTATGTGGTGCATCTGATAACTGCATAGAAATGTGATAGCACTGCATAGTCATCAGGGGTTTGATACCCTGTGCTGGTAGGTGTGTGCCACATGCATGCTTAAGTTTTACTCTCCCATTCCTCCCTGACTTTACTTTGCCTCTGTCTGCCTCTCTCACTCCCTCTCTGGTGGATGTGTAGACCTACACCTGCTTTGCTTAGGCAGCAGCATGTGTATTGTAAGTGATGCTCATGATCAGCTGATGGCCTCTGCATGAATTGCAGCCCTCCTCTAGCTGATTGCATGTGGAACCGCTGTGGTAACATTCCCATAGCCAATTGCATAGAAACACACTCCAATATCTAGGAACATCATATTGGTGTTGGGCCCTTTTTCCACTGTGAACAGGAACTAGATCTGTTGTTTGGCAAACACCATCACAGATGGATTGGGGATTTTCCAATAACAACATACACTGTTGAAACAGGCCAACACACAGGAGGAGGGTGTGCCTGTCTTGAATACAGACTGCAAGTACTGCTATACAGCAATTGGAGTAATGTTGGTTTTACAGGGTGTGTGTGGATATGGCTGTCCTACATGTTTCAATACCTGTCATGTCATAGCTATCTTTATGAAGAAACCCCCATCTGCAGACTGGGCAGTGTGTGGTATCTTTTGTTTCTTGTGTTACCCACAGAGCACCTATCTGTGAACTGCAAAAGGTAGTGTGAGGATTGCAGTCTGTAGATGGTGACAGCCATGAGAGTTACTGACTTCATATCCCTCATAGGACATATGTTGCAACAAACCCTGTTACAACAGTAAATGTATTAGGTTATCACAGCAACATCTCAGTATTGGCCCTGAGTTTGTGCCTCCAGCCACAGCTTTGGCAACGTTTGTACATATGTCATACAGTAAGAGGTGCATATATGCTGTACACCATATTTAATGACATTATATCTGATAACAAGCCAGTGAGATAGACTGCTACACATGTTATGTATAGTAGGGGTTATATTTGATGACATAACCTGGACATTCTGTGGTTGTGTGTACAGTACTGAGGTCTGTGTACTTATGGTGATTGTCGACAGTATGTGCATTGTTAATATGTACCTTGGCCTGTGTACAGACTGTGGTAGATGTCATTGCTCTTGGTCCTGTTCTATCTGATGTTACATGCTGCTTCACTGTATGTTACCTTATCAGCTTACATGTTTGTAGGGCGAAACACACACATGTCCCATACCAGAGACAGGCATCGGACCACACTGTGCAGCAGCCCAGTATATGTAGGGGTAGTGTGTGAGAGGCACATATGTGGATGGTGTTGAACAGATAGTCCATATACTGTAATATTACGCTAGCTTACCATATGTGGCTGTGGCTATGTTCACATTGATTGTGGTTATGCACTTTCACACAGGTGTCTGTTACTCTGTGCTGTGAAATGCCTGTAGAGCCTGCTATATATGCAGATACATGTGTATTCCCCCATAGGAAATATAGGCCAGTGTTGAGCCAATCTGCCTGTAGCATAAATTGGGTTAATGCAGGCCTACTGCCTCCTGCCATACAGACTGTTCTGTTTGTCAGTGTGCATGTGATGGCATCAGTTATGCCTTGTTATGTAACAGTTACATCCCACTGTGTCAGCTGAAGTCTTTACCAGCTATTGATTGTGTACATAGTGTAAATAGAGGCTGCTGAACTATACACCTGCATTACTTACTATTGATTGTTTGGTATCCTGTGGCCCAGTCTGTTTTTACTATTGTACTATTTGAAGGTCTTGGCTTGGATAGCAACTTTTGTGTACTTTTCCAGACTACTGTATTAGTATAACTGTTTCACAGTTGTATTATTCTGTTTATATGGATGTCAGTGTCTGAACAGCTATATGATATGGCATATAAAACTGTAATAGTACACAAATAAAGTTTTCCATTTATGCAAACCTGTGTGTGGTGTTATACCTATGACCTCTCTTTGGGTATATGTTGCAGGCAACAATTGTCATTTGTATGGGTGGCTCATACAGTGTCTAGTTGTTAAGGTGTCAACTGTAGCCATAGTGGCTGTTCCATATTGTGTGCACCTTCTACATATGTATCTTACTGTACAAATATCTGCGTGTGTATTTGCAGTCACATATATATCTATATATATATATATATATATATATATATATATATATATATATATGTGTGTGTGTGTGTGTGTGTTTGTGTATATCTGTATCTGCATATATGTGTCTGTGTATATGTATCCTGGGGATGTTGATAGCTTCCACACTGTACAATTCCTATGGGAGCCAGACTGTACTGCATGGCATGTTACCCATACCACCCTGACATCATAAAGGTGGGAAGTAGTACTGTTAACATCTTGTGCCCATGTTGTGTCAGTTCCTGGTTATGGAATCTGCAACACTTGGTAGTGTATTGCAGGGCAGACATGTTTGGCTGTAGGGGGGGGGGGTGTATGCCTATTTGTGCAAGACGTATATTGTTTGGGGCCTCTCAACCCCATTAACGGTGCATGTGGACATATATGTTGTAGTTATTTTCCCATTGTTATCTACAGATGTATGCCCATATATACCTATATATATATATATATATATATATATATATATATATATATATATATATATATATATATATATATATCTGCTTACATAAATATAACTATGTCCATATATACCTACATATATATATATATATATATATATATATATATATATATATATATATCTGCTTGCATATATGTAACTAGCCGTATATATTTAGACATATAGATGTAGACATATATATATATATCTATAGAAGTAGGCATTTTCATGTATATATGCTCATATATATATTCATATATATGAATACATATATATATATATATATATATATATATATATATACATATATACATATATTGCATCTGTTTAGATATATTTAGATATTAAAATGTTTACACACACACATACATCTAAATGTTGGCATACATTCTCTGTACTGTTGACTGACTCGGCTGGATGATATGTTTGTGAATACAGCAAGGCTATGTATATCTGACATGGCTTAGTGGTAAATCACTTTGTCTATGGTGTGCAAGGTCCTGAGTTTGACCCTTGAAGAGTCTGTTTATTTTGTTGCTGGGCAGAACAAGGGCCACTGAATACGGAGTGATTAAGGCACTTTTGAGCAGTTGTAAGTGGGTTAGCACGGAGTTAACCTCTGCTAACTTCCAGTTACAGTTTCTTGTACTGAGTAAGCTTCTAAATTGCTTAACCAGTGTAGGCATTGCTTACCCCATGCAAACAGGCTGAAACCCACTTACTGCTGCTTAAAAGTGCTTACTCCCGCTTTCCTCTGCACTAATTTCTTTAAAAGAAAAGAAAAAGGGGTTGATAGGAAAGTGGTGAAAAAAGGGGCACAAAGAGGGTAAGACAGTAGATAAACTAGACAGGGATGTGCAGGAAGGGTGTAGGGAAGGTCCATAGCTGCCCATTTCTTCTACAGCAACAGCTGTGCATATACACTGAATTTGGATGTAGATTTGGACACTCAAACCCCTGGGAGGGGGTGAGGACAACAATAATAAGTTGTGATACCAATTAGACCAGATTACTTGTGTCCAGTGGGCACGTGTGCAAAATGGACAGCTATGTATGGAGCAAGATTATTTTGTGGGAGCAGATTGCCCTTTTTTTTTCAGGTGAGAGTGGGATGTTGGGGAGGGGTAGTAGGTATATTTGGGGAGGTAGGTTGGGTAAGTTAACAGACAAAACAAACAAGACACATACAGGGGTGGTATATGACACATGTGGATGTAAACACCTTGATGGGGAGGAATGTTGGTAAATCAGAAGCCCATGAGCCCCCCAGTGGAAAAGTGGGACTGTGGTCCCCACCCATGGGCAGTCACCACTGTACCTTCACAGCCCCAATGGTGGCTGTGCTGGGGGCTGAGTCACAGAGCCAGACTGATGCTCTAGTTGTGACACACGGCCTTGAGCTGGCATAGAAGATCACCAAGCTGCTGGTTGATCTCTCTACGCACCACGACCCTGACCTGGCAACGCGTGACAGGTTCCTGTCCACGCCCACTCCCAGGGGGAGGTGAGCTCCATCCTCTGAGGTGGTTCCACCTGAAGGTGGTGGAAGACCAATGGACAGGGAGGTCCCAGGTTGGGCCCCAGACATGCTGGTGACCGGTACCACAGCCATCTGAGGTGGGGCAGATGGGTCTGCTGGGACCAGCCTTCCCAAGTGTGCTATATTGTTTAGATTTCATCATCATATGTGGGTTAGTAATAGTCAACACATTCCAGGGTTAGGTATAACAGCATTCATAGATATTCCCATTAACCCAGACATCCGATTCGGAACAGTTGCATAACAATCAGAAAACATGCATATATGGGACCACAGTGGTAATAAGAACAGCATGCAGGTACATTGATGGCACCATGCCACTAATGTTGGAATAATTCAATATGGCAAATGCATGGGAACAATTAAAATATTTATCAAACAATTGGACATTATCAGAACATAGGTGTCATTACATACCAGTTGAGGTGGATATGTTGATTATTGTTGGATATATGGTGGGGGGAGAGAAAGATGTCAATTAATTAGTATTTTCCTATAGTCCACATTACTTTCCTAGTCACTGCTGTTATCTGTACCTTACAAGTCTTACTACACTACCCTATAGCCTTAGTTTGGACAGTGATATGGCTGTCGTCATCATTACACATGAACTGGTTTTACCTGCAGTATACACCTCTTACCTGGTATACCTGTGGAGGGAATGTTTGTTAACACTAATTGTTTCTACACATACTCCCAGATTCTGGGTTGATGTTGTGCACATAGCTATCCATCTCTTTCTGCACAGACTCTGGCCATGTGTTGACCACATGCTGGTGTGCCGGGACATATCTATAATATTGCCTTTAGTGACCTGATACACACACACATTTATATATATATATATATATATATATATATATATATATATATATATGCACAGTGTGGGTGACAGTGATCAGTGATACTTTATTATTCAGAAAAACTGCAACACTCATAATTCCCTACAATACCAGAGTGAACAGTACCAGTACAGGTTATAATGGTCTTTATTTCTCAGCACAGTGTTCGTCTCTGATGTACCTGTGGGAGCAATGTTTGTTAGCACTACTTGACTGCACCACACAAACTTCCAGATTACCATTAGTATTATGCACATACATCTCACTCTGTTACTGTACACACTCTAGTCACAGCTTGACAACATGGGAGTGTAGATAGGACATACTTGAAATATTACTCTCCTAACAGTTTCGGGGATTGCTACAGTGACAGGTTTGTTCTCATAGATGTTTGATAATCACTTGTATTCCCCGTTTGCTGGCTAAACTTCTGGGATCATCCCACAGACTTACCAGAGGAACAAGGAGACAGGCAGCAGATATGCGCTCATATACTGGACATTCTGGCCTCATCTGCTCAGTTGTGGGGTATGATTCTGTATGCAGCCTACATCAACTCCCAGGATTCAGACCGTGACTGTGTCTGCTGCAATGTAAACACTGTCCATCACAGTTGTGTCTGCTATATAGATATTGCTGTATATCTCCTATCTGTTTTCTGTCTTATTAATCCCCTGTGCTTTTGCATTCTGACCTTGTATTACAACACTCTTATACAGATCTCATAGACAGTAATATTATGTAGGACAGTGTGGGTGACAGTGATGTGTAATACCTCATTATTCAGACCAACTGCATCTGTCATGATGCCATACAATACCAATGTAAATGGTACCAGTACAGGGTATCATTCTTGTATTTCTGGGCACAGTGTTAGTATCTGGCAGACCTGTGGGGGAATTGTTTTAGATTCCACATTACCATTATGCACATACATCTCACTCTGTTACTGTACA
This sequence comes from Protopterus annectens, assembly GCF_019279795.1. Taxonomy (NCBI): domain Eukaryota; kingdom Metazoa; phylum Chordata; order Ceratodontiformes; family Protopteridae; genus Protopterus; species Protopterus annectens. Next base: position 994,455,522 of record NC_056739.1, on the reverse strand, counting down.
CACTCTGGCCACAGCTTGATAAGTTGGGGTGTATATGGGACATACATGGCTTCTTAATCTCATAAGGTTTTGGGGAACTGCTAGCGTGCCAACCTTGTTCTCATAGATATGTGTCAATCAGTTGTATTTCCTGTTTACTGCCTATACATCTGGGATCATCCCACTGATTTCTCAGAGGGACAGGTTGATAGGCAACAGATATGGGCCACTTTACTTGACATTCTGGACATATCTGTACAGTTCTGGGGTATGATTCTGTATGCAGACTACTACCACTCCCAGGATTTGAACCATGGCTGTGTGTGCTAAACAAAACAACAGTTCACATCTCGGTCGCATGTGCTGTTTGGGTTTTGTTGTCTGCATTTTCCCTGTTTTCTGTCTATGTGTCTCTCAGTTGTGCTACATGGCCGCTGGGAATTACACCAGTCATATACAGACATTCCTACACATTCAATTTGGGGTGCATGGTATGGGTAACAGTGCTTAATACAACAGTACTATAACATGATTGCAAATCTACATTACCATATGATACCAGAGTATACACATGCAGTCCAGCAGTTAGACCTTTATTGTCAGGCTGTTACACTTTTATTTATATACATACTATATGAGACTCTTCCTGCCATATTCTCCAGTGTATGCAGTACTTGCCTTGAACAATACAGGTTTTATAAAGGCAATTGATTTACTACTACTTTTAGTTTTTTTTCCTATGACAGTAAATGCATGAGTAGTACTGACCTGCCTCGCATCACAATCAAGCCAGGCGACTGATGTGGGCCTCCTGGTTTGCGATCCGCTCCTTTGCAACTGTGGGGGACATAAGAGGAATATTTAGCCATACCTACCCATGATATACCTGAGCTGGCAATTATTACACACATAGTGGGGTGATACTTACAGACAGCTGGAACATCCCCTGCCACTCTAGCCTCTTGGATCCACTGGTCCAAGAGGTCTCTCTTACGCCGCTGCAGGTAGGCATAGTGATGCCTAACCTGCTCACCAGTTTGGGGTATGCCAGTGGCACTGGTGAGGTCATGGGCGAGACAGTCCCAGGCCTCCGCCTTATATTGGGAGCCCTGGTACTGGCCCTGCAGCAGTCTCTGATCATGGTCTTTGACAAGGAGTCCTGCCATGACTCTGACTCCTGGATGCACCAGTGCTGCGCCTGAAAGCTCACGCCTTCTCCCCTTACTGCCATTGTGCCTGCAAGGGGAAGCTATAACCAGTTATGAGATGTATTCCCGCCTCTTGGGTTTAAGTAGGGCCAGTTTCACCCACTTTTCCATGATTGGCCGGTTTTGAAAAAGCTAGGCTATGGGCAAACCTGCTTATCTAGGGTTAGCATTGTTTAAAGGGGTATAACACTGGGCACATTGAGTTAGCTGGCCTACACATTGCTTACACCTCCTAAGCTGGCCTGTACAATGTTTAGCATTGCTTACATTACAGTTTGCATTATAACTCCTTTTTTACATTGAGTTATTATTCATTACACCTTATATGTATGCCTGGTATCCATGATTCATGTGTACGTACACTGTATGGGGACCTGTGTTTTATTGGGAACATCAACATTCTCTTACAATTGCACTTGACTTCTGGGCTTACTGCTTCACTCCAGTTCACATATTTATGTTATGTAGTGGGTTAAGGCACATATGTCTGTATACTGATTCCTTTCACAGGTTCAGTTTGGTTTTACTATGGTGAAGACTTGCTTGCTGATGCCTCATTTTTCTGTGCTTCTGTGATGGCTTGGTGGTTAACTGCTATGATTGTGGTGTACAGGGTCCTGGGTTCGAGACCTGCATGGCTGTTTAGTTTGTTGATGGGCAGAATAAGGGCTTTTGGATACAGAGTGATTAAGGCACTTTTGATCAGTTGTAAGCAGGTTTGCATGGGTTGGCACAAGGGTAAGCAATGCTAACCTCCGGTTACATATACTTACAGTGAGTTAGCTTTAGAATTGCTTAACCTGAGTGCCCATTGCTTACCGCCATGCAAACAGGCTTACGCTCACTTACTAGTGCTTAAATATGCTTACTATTGCTTATTGGTGCTTAAACCTGCTTACTAGTGCTTTATTCATTATGACACTGACACCTCACATGTGCATTTACTGCAGTACTCCAGTTCATAAATATATGTTATTTAGTGGGTTATGCAACAAAAATATTGGTCATAACGTGCTTTGCCATGGAAAATGGAATGTGCTGCAATGGGACTCGAACTGGGAATGGTTGCCCGTAAGGCAAATGCTCTGCCCACTACACTATTGCTATGCCGCTTCATTTGCATTTATTTTCCTTGTTATCCTCTTCAGCCATTTAAGCTGCATTAACTGTAGCTAAGCGATGGGCACACCCGCGCACCTACGGTTAGCTTTAATCGGATTTAAAAAAAAAAGGGTTTGTTCATTCTAGTTGTCTATACTTTTGCTGTTGTACACAAGGGGGACTGTTGGTGGAGATATGCGGACACCTATGAGGGGTCTCGCTCATTTTTTACCCCTTTCTGCTATTCTTCATTGTGGGGGCATGTATATTCTGAGTGCTCTGCTCTCAGACACTCCCCCTGTATTCTTACACACTCCGTGTAAGATTTGGAGCTCAGACAGCGTGCCTCATTACTGTGCATGGTGCACTGCTGTCCTGCTCCTAAACGGCCACCTCCGTGCAGGACTAAGCTAGTCCTGCATGGAGCAATAGCAAATCCAGGGGTTTGACAGAGTTGCTTTTAATTTCAGTAGGATATATACTATTTTGATTATTATAAACTTGCTTCTGGAGTTAAATATTCACATTACATGAAAGTTAAGCCCCCAATAAAGGTGGCAATCAATTGTCTAATATAAATATTTGTACTTTAGGACATGGTTTTAACAAATCACAGAAAACAATTTGAAAACGTGTGTGACATAAAAGATAAGTCAAATGCTCAGATGCAGATAATCTAACATTAGAGTAGCTGTCCCTAAATACTGTAGATTTAGTCACACTTTGAGAATGTTGAGAGCATTTTAAGATTTCACTGAAGAGTTAGAAATTGTTGTAACTCAAACACTTATCCTCAGGTCAAAGTGACCTTTAAATATGTTTTATTTCATAACAACAACCTGCCAGCTCATAACAGAACAGTTAAAAAGTAAAACATAAAATCACATTCTATTTTCCAATTGGAATAAGTCCCCCTCAAACTACCCCAGTACAAGACACTCCTGACTGAAAGGATGTTACCCTGAAAAACTTACTTGCTACAAGACTTTGAAGTCCAATCTGCAATTGGAATAAGGTAGTCCCCATCAACTACCCCAGTATAAGACACTGCTGACTGAAAGGATGTTACCCTGAAAAACTTACCTGCTACAAGTCTTTGAAGTCCAACCTGCAATTGGGATAAGGTTAATACCATAACATGTATAGTACCCTAACACTCTACCTGTGTACTGTTTCATGCTGCCCTGGGTCTAAAGGCACCTCTAGGCTCCCTCCATATTGTGTAACCTAGCTAGATTTTCCCCACAGATCTTACCTCTTTAACCTACAAATCTACCCTGCACACAGTAATTTCATCTGGCTCCCCTGCACATAGCCCATAAAATATACCCTGCAGCTCTTAATTAATCTCTGCAAGGGGACATTCTATAGCTCAAAAATAACCCATACATTTGGTGTAAAATGAAACCAGCAAAATACAATCAAAAATACATTTGGAGTGTAATTAAACTAGTACAATACAGCCAAAAAGGTACATTTGGAAAAGAAACAAGTAAGCCCTGGGATATAATTGGAGTTAGTGTTAGCCCCGCTGCACTCGCGCTTGCTGTGCTCGGGCTCACTCTGCTCTCCTCCCTGCCCCCTATTCTCACGCACCCCCACTAGTGCTACATTTCAACTAAACTTAGCCAGTCCCCTCATGCTAACCACCAATCACTGAATCTGCCCCACCATGTACCCATTTCCTTATCTTCCACTATTCCACATCCTTTTATGCACAATCTTCCATCTAACTACCTTATAATTAATAATAACACCTCTCATCATCCACCACATCCACCCCATCCCGAGCAGATCTCCCCCTCATGACCAAACCCAACCAAACCATGCCCAAACTACCCAAACCCACATACATACATACATACACCTCTTACTATTGCTCCTAGGTGTATCCACCCTCCCACTGCTAACTTCTATCACCAACCACCAAAAACAACTTAATTTTATCCACATGCCAAGAAAAACTACTTCCACTAACATTATTACAGCACACCCTTTTACTCAACTAGTCCCATATCACTACCAAACCTTCTTTATTCACCACTATGCACACAGATTACAGCCATCACAAAACCAGTCCCAAACAAGTATAACGAACTTTAAGACCCTAAACAAATTACTCAAACTCTATTTTTACCTCAGAACCTAACTCATTAGCTGTAGTGAAATACACCCAAACCCAAGCCCACAAAATCTAGGAGCCCCAACCCTCAACCTGAATGATACCCTACTCCACCGAGACAAAACCATGCTCCTCATTTTAAATATAAATGTCAGAAGTATACTAAACAAAGTCCATGACCTTCATGCACTACTCTCCTTTTATCAATCTGAGATAGTCATACTAACAGAGACTTGGCTTAAACCAGGCAACCACAGCAATGAAATCACTCCACCAGGTTACAATATAACTCATAGTGATAGAATAAGTAAAAAAGGGGGGTGTTGCTATAGTGTATAATTCTCACCTCATCCTTGAGAAAGTAGACATAACAACCCCAGACCTTGAACTCACTCTAACAAAACTAAAACTTAATGATAGTAAACACATCAACATCATAGGATGCTACATCCCTCCAGGCAACAATATCCCCTTTACAGAAAAACTCCCAGAATGGATAACTAACTCTCTCCCCCAGGAAAGCATAGCATTAGGAGAACTTAATACTGACTGGCAAAACTGTTCCAGTCATAACCCACTCTCCCATATTAACCTACATGGCCTAAACCAACTCATCACTTCTCCCACAAGAACAGACAAGAGAACCAAACACCATTCCACTCTAGACTGGAAACTCGTATCCCACCCATCACTGATATCTGTAGCAGGGTGTCTACCAGACATCCTGAGTGGCCACCAAGCCACATTCTTACTCAGATCAAAATCACCACAACTGACCCAAATATCTACATGCCTAATTAGAAACAAAAAACACTTTAACCACTCCAACTTTATAAACGACCTAAAAATGTGCAATTGGACCCCCCCTAAAAAACCTACCTCTTGATGAAGCTGTACTATATTTTAATACTACCTTCTTAAACACCTTTAACCATCATGCCCCCTCCAGAACAACAAGAATTAAAGCTAAATATGCCCCCTGGTTAACCCCAAACACAAAATCCCTTCTCAAAAAAAGAAACAAGGCCTGGACCAACTACCTCAACAGTAAATCCCAATTGAACAAACAAATATATGTTGAACTAAGTAATAAAGCCAAAAAACTCACCAAAACAGACAAACCATCTTACTACCAAAAGTTACAGGATAAGCACAGGAACAACCCGCAAAAATACGGGGCAGCAATTAATTCTATTCTACAACCAGGTAAAACAACTACCCCAACCCCCAAAATAGATAACAACCAAGAAGACATCCCCACTCAATTTAATAAATACTTTACAGAAACCATCCAGACCCTTGCAAACAACTAACCCTATGACAACATCCCCACCCCTGCAAATCCACCCCACCCCAACTAACAATTGCCCCAAGTTCAGCTTCCACACAGAACCAACCAAATCCATTGAAAAACTACTCCGCAAGCTCAAACCAACATCTCCAGCCGCAGATAAATTACGCTCTGAATACCTCCACCTGGCTGCAAAAGCCATATCATATCCTTTCTCCATCCTAATTAACAGATCCATCTCCAAGTGTGTAGTATCCAAGCTATGGAAAATATCACATATCATCCCTCTACATAAAGGGGGAACCTCCCTGGAACTCAATAACTACTGCCCTATTGCCATACTACCCCCTTTATCTAAAATTTTAGAGAGGGTAATACACAAGCAACTAATGAAATATCTCCAAGAAAATAATCTAATAGCAACACAACAACATGACTTTAGACCCTTCCATAGCACCACCACTCCACTAACAGAATTCACCAACATTGTCAATACTCACAGAAACAACTGACTCCTTGTATCTGCCACCTTCTTTGACTTCTCCAAAGCATTTGATATGGTTAACCACAATAAACTCCTTCTTTCACTAGCAACTCTAAACCATACCACCCCTGCCATCTCTTGGTTCAAAAACTACATAGAGGAATGGAAACAAGCTGTTATGTGGCAAAACCAATCTCCCCCTCCCTACCAGTCTCCCTAGGAGTACCCAAGGATCCATCCTGGGCCACTTTTTTTTACCTTCTTCACCAATCAGCTCATCAGCTCCCAAACAGTATTCCTAAAGCCTCAATAGTGCAATATGTAGATGATACCACCATAATATGTGCAGCCAAATCAATTGACATGCTTCACTCCCTAACACAAGAATGGTTTTCCCTAGCAGAAACTTGGATTACAAACCAAAGGATCATTGTGAACCCAAGTAAAACAAAGCTAGTACTCTTTAGCTCCCACAGAGTCACACCTCCCACTGATTCTTTGTTCATCTCCTCCTTTAACAAGACCAGAATCATCCCCACAAATCATACCAAACTCTTAGGGGTTGAAATAGTTAATCACCTTAGATTTGACCTACATATTTCTATAACCATAAAAAAGTACAAGAAAAACTTGGCCTACTGTATCGCAATAAAAAATTCCTCACTGACCATTCCAAAACTACAATAGAGAGGACTCACCTACTATCCACCCTACTTTATGCCTCCCCTGTGCTTACAAATCTTCACAAATCTGACCTAAACAAACGTGATAGTTGTTATAGTATGATAGCCAAATTCACTACAACCTCACATCAGAACACATCACTGCGAATGCCTAAAAAAAACTCAATTGGCTAGAACTACCACTACTGCTTCAACTCAATCAACTATCAGTAGCCCACAAAATAACTCTGAAAACACCACAGCCCTACAAAATCTATTGCAACCCTATATAACCGCAAGCCCTTGAGGTCCAGCACACAAAACTTCCTCAAAGTAACCAAGTATAACAATGAAGCTGGTAAGTTTGTCTACAGCCACAGTATAGCAAAAACCTGGAACTCCCTTCCTGCCCACATAACTGACAACAAATCCCCATCACAGTTCAAGAAACTTGTTAAAACTCACTTTTTGAATAATCGACTGTGATCCTGTATCCCCCCCTGGCTAATGTCTCATTAGAACACATCAGCTAATTTAAGTAACTCTGCTAAGCCAACCAATCATAGTACTGTACCCACTTAGGACTGTTAATCTACTGCTCATCCCATCTCTCCAGGAGTTAGGGAAAACAACCGCAGCAATGTTGAGCTCTCCATAAACAGCTAAAACCAGGAGAAGACATATTGTAAATCAATTTGTTATCCTTCTCAACTATAGCGAGCATCATCTGCTCTCTCGGAGCCTTATTCTACATCTCTCTGCTTTTACTCTGATAGTAAATCTATCACAGGAATCCTAAATTTTGGGAATATCTTCTAAAATTTAATATTCTATTGTAGAAAATGAATGTATCCTATCTGTTAGTTAATATGTATGTCAAAGTCTCTTCTGTAGAAATTGTATGTCAAACGTCTGTCCTTAAAACTATGTTTTGTAAAAAATTGTTCTCTTGGAGCTTTTCTCCCCGGGCCTCCACTGAAAATAGACTCGTAATTCAGTTGGACTCTCCTGGTCAACAAATGTAAAATAAAATAAAATAAATAAATTAGTGTCAAAAGTCAGAAAAAGAACCATTTGCGGAAGAAAAGGGAATTCGGGAATTACTCAGCACATAAGAAAAGCTATAAAAAACTATGGTGATGTTTATGGAAACAGAAAATAAATAAAGAGTGATTCGGGTAACAAGTAAATAAATAATAACAGAACTTGACAAAGTATGAGAAAATGTAATTTGGGATAGAATCCATTAAGCATAATGAGGGCTTTAGTGGTATTAGAAGTATTAAGCACATTAATCATTAATATGTCAAAACAGGTAAAGGGAAGACTCTAACAGTGAAAATGCATCTACTACTAATACCAGGTGAAGACATATAGTGAATCAACTTGTTATCCTTCTCAACTATAGTGAGCATCATCTGCTCTCTCGGAGCCTTATTCTACATCTCTCTGCTTTTACTCTGATAGTAAATCTATCACAGGACTCCTTAACTTATATATATATTACAATTATATATATATTACAATTATATATATATATATATATATATATATATATATATATATATTGGTATATTAAAAAGTTGCTTTATCACTTTCTCTGCTTTTGAAAGTTTAGAAGATTTCATTCTCCCTACTGCAGTATTGTGATTTACTATCAGGTTGCAATCACCTGCTATTATTAACATCTCCTCAAGGAACTGCACACATTTTAATGTTATTAATTGTGCACCTGGGGGAATGTAAGCTTATGGCAGAGCCATTGTAGTCCCCTGCATTTCTCTATCTACCCACCTATGCAGCCGTCCTCATTTACCATTTCTCCTTTGTCCATCACTCCTAGTCTTTTATCTGCTAACAAAATCATATCTCTCCTTCTGACCCCTCCCCCTTATAACTGTGCCTCACCAGCATTCTGTAGCCCTTCCTCTCTAACTTGCAATGTCCTTCATTACTCAGATCAATCTCTTGCAGTGCTATTAATGTGTCTTTATCATGTTTAATTGCATTCAGTATTCCATCCCTGTCACTGAGTGTATGAGCCCACTGACATTATATGGTATGAAATTTAATTTCCTCTCAACCATTTTGATACTCATTTCCTCTTTTTTCTTTCCCTGCTCCCCTCTTTACAGTTCAGAGTACCTGGGCCACTTTCAGTACATACTCCATACAATGTGTCCTGCTAAGAGTGTCCTTCTTACCCAAATGTTATCCCTGTCTATTTCCCAGTTTACCTTTCCTGTTTCTTTCTTTTTATCCTTTATATTCATTTTTCTACCTCAGTCCACTGACTTGCTTATTTTTAATCACTGGTCACACTATTGTTATAAAAATAAAATGAATAACCATATACATATTTATGCTGCTTATTAGGAGGCCACATGTACCAAATCTGGTAGTAGACTATTTGTGTCATTGTCCTCTAATTCACAGAGATGGTGCAACTAATGCACATCTTCAGACAAGCTAGACTTAGCCACCTCTCAACTTTTTTATTTTACATTGCCCGTACATGTTGAATTCCTAGTTTCTCCTCCTATCTATTTCAAACATAGCCCCTATTTCAGACCATTATTCATATTTCTTCTTAGATCCCTTCTGAAAATTTAATTTACTCTCTATTTTTGTCTTCCTTGTCTATTGACCTTATTATGGCATAATGCCAGGTAAGAGCAAAATCATTTCTTTACTCCTCGTAAATATGATCTGTCATATTTGCTCTGCTTCTAAGTCCATTCCCTACGTCTCAAAACTTCCCCACAAATATCCCTGATATTCTCAAGTCTAATTTAATGTTGTCCTATACCTATCATTCCTCTCTCCTGAAAGAATGACCCCTACCCCCTCCTTGTTAGTACTGTACCACGTCTTGTGTGCTCTTGGTGCCTGCCCTTTGGAATCACCGTCATCATCATCATCATCATCATCATTGTCATCAACAACTTTTTTGCATGATTTTTACACGGGGTCAGGATGTCACAACAAATGTCGCCATCTCTTTCAGCTCAAAGCCACTCTCCTACCTTTTTTGACACTCATGCTTGACTGTCCCAGGTGTTCTCTGACACAATATCACCATCTCTTTAATGGATGACCTAATTTCCTCGTGTCTTTTTCCTGTCTGTCTCAAATCTTCATCACAAGGCTGTCTTCTGCTTTCCTGCACATGTGCCCAGACAGCCATAATAAGTTCTTTTTGACCTTAGGAGCTTCTTAAGCTTTTGCTCTATTTCATCACCTGTTCTATAGTGTGGATCCTAGCACCCATCTCAGACACTTCATTTACATCACCTCTAGCTTCCCTCACTGTTCTGCCTTCACTGCCCAGGTTTCTGTGCCATACTGTACTTGTGATCACACCAGTACTTTGTACCATTTAATTTTCAGCTTCTTTGGATTCTTCTGTCACACACCACCCTGACACTCTGTGCATATTAGCTGCAACCCCCCTGCTTCTAGCTTTGATCTTCTCAGTCAGACTAACTTTCTGCTCAACCACCTCTCCCAGATAATTGAAGATATTTTTTTTTTGTTCCAATATGTCCCCTTCTATCTCACTTCTTAGCTTTTTATGATTTGCCGATTTGGTGTCAATACATCTGTGGTACCTGTACTCAGCTTCATCCCGTGTGTCTTCGGTTTTGCATTCCATTTCCCCTGTCCTTTGCTGAGGTTCTTGTGCAGAGTTTGCTGTAATGCTACACTGTCTGCATGCTGCACCTTTGTTGATCTGTCTTCAGGTACCTGTTTGTTAATGTATTCCATCACCAGCAGGAACAGAACTGGGCTCATAGCTGAACCCTCATACACACCCACTCCCACTGGAAACTCTCCTGTGACTCGGAACACCATTCATACTTGATGTCATTCAGTCATTATACAAGACTGTGCTAACTCTATTAATGTTTCCTGGGACTTTGAGCCATTACAGGACTATCAAAATCAGCTATCTTAGAATCATGTTGTGCATTTTCACTAAGTCTAGGAATGCCTAGTTGACTCTTTCCTCATCTCTACCTTCTTCTTAACTATCTATCTCACCTCAAACATTGTGTCATTTGTGTTGCATCCTGATCTGAATCCAAAATGTTCATCACCTATCTTATTTTCTGCTACTCTATATATTCCTTTATCATTCATCCACTCCAGAACATTCATGCAATGTGACAGGAGTTTGATACCTCTTTACTGCCCACATTTGTAAATGTTCCCTTTGTTCTTGTGCGCTGGCACTAGAAAGCTAATTATATACTCAGCTGGAATACACGTTTCTCTCCATTCTGTATGAGTGCCCTTAGGGACCACTTCTCCCCTAACTCACCCAATATCTATTTTAAATCTGCTGTGACCTCAACTGAACCTGCTGCTTTCCCTGACTTAATTTTCTTTGGTGCTGTTCTTACTTCTTCTGGGGTGGGTTCTTCCTCTTCTTGCAAACTGGGGTTTTTGTCATTCTGAGGCTGTTAGAAGTACTCCTTTGATCTGTCTTTGATGTCCTGTGGGCTGGAGAACAGGTTATTGCTGGCATCCCATATGAGGGGTGTCTGATGACTAGCTTCTTTATCGTTTTGTCTTTGTCTTGAAACCTGATAGAGTGTCTTTGTGCCATTTGCTGAGTCACTTTCTAGAAAATGGTAGAGTGCCTTTGATACCTTTTTCTTTGCTATTGCAACTGGTCTTTTAGCCACTTTGTTAGCCAGTCAGTATTTCTTCTTAGCCTGGTCCATCTTTTCTGTTTCGCTCTTATTCCTGCACTTCTTCTTTCCATCTCTAGCTTTCCTTATGAAACTTATTTCCATACCTTGCTTGGCCACATATCTGTTCTATAGTCATATTACATGCTGTTTTGTGGTGTTGTCTTCAACTTCGTCTATTTCCTCTTCTTCCTAATGTGCTAGATCATTGAGTATTTCCTTGAGCTCATGCACTTTCTCAACTCCCAGGTCATCAGCCTAGTCTCTTTTGACATTAGAGCTTTCTTTGAATACTGCTTGCAGCAAATTGTGGCAACCAGTGGTTCATGCTCTGAGCTGACTGCTTCACTGGGGATGACTTTGCAATTGCTGATTCTACCCCAATTCCCTTTCCTTACTAGGAGGGAGTCTACCTGAGTTGCATGTTGACCACTCTTGTATCTGATCTTGTGAGTGTCTCTCTTGCTGAACCTTGTGTTGTCCACCATAAAGCCATTTGCCACACAGATGTATAGAATGACCTCTCCTTCTTTATTCCTGTTGCCCCACCCATGTGGATTCAAGCAGTCTCCATATCCTCTTCTGCCTGTGCCAATATGAAAATTCAGGTCCCTATTATCAACATCAACTCATGTTGTCCTGCTTTATCTAGTAGGTCATGCAGCTGTTGTTTGAATGAACTCCTTCTCTCTCTCTCTCTCAGTCGAATCCCTGCTGAGGTACAAAAATTGAGATTATGAATATTGCCCTATTCTTACCCTGGAGTCTGAATGCCATGAGGCTATCACTAATTCAGGTAATGTCCCTCACTGCTTTCTGAATCCTGGCCCTCACCACAAGTCATACAACATTTCTAGTCTGTCTTTCCCCTGAGCAGTAGATTCTGGATCCCTGGGCAAATGTCAACACCGCACTGCCCTTCCATCTTGTTTCCTGGATACAGAGGATGCCCAGCCTCTTCTTACCATCATGTCATCCACTTCCAAGTTGCAGCCTGTGAGTTAGCCTATATTAAGTGTAGCACTCCTTAGTTCAAATTGGCAGGCTGATAAGTTTTATATCCAGCTTTTGCTACATAGAACTATCCCAAGTAACCCACTCTGGGCAACTGGACTCCTGACTCCCAGTAACTTATTGACCAAGGATAATGGGCTTTATGGCACGCACACACTGGGCAATAGGTGAACCTCCCACCTGCAGGATGGTTCCTGAGCATAGGTCTGAGTAGGCCAGTTCTTCAATCCACTTTTGAGTGGGAAATACCCATGCCTATTTTTGAAGACATTGGTCAATGTGGCAAAATCACATAGAGCCAATTTGTTACACCATCAACTGGCCAACTCTGACATGGTGGGCAGTCAGTGATCATGTTTTCCTGTCTAGGGGATTCTGCCCACCACAGATGATGCCCAAAGCACAAGACAGATAATGTCCAAAGCAGTTTATCTGCACAAGTCTTCCCATGATAGGCACCATCTAGAGTCTATGCTGCTGCCTTCATCTCCATTCTTGGGTGAATTTAAGATGGAAACACAAGGCATATTTGGCAGGTGGAAGGTACCCTTCAGAGACAGAAGGAGAACATGCAAACTACACACAGGCATTGTTCAGAGTTCAGGATCAAACCTACTACCTTGCGCATGGAAGAGAAAGACCTTACCCATCATGTCAGCTAAGGATTATTGTGTCAGTGGTGCATCTGTGTGTTTTACCATGGAATCACTTATGACTAGGACATTATCAGATGTATAGGTTTGGCCTTATTTCCTTATGGGCTTTGCCTTTCCAGCTAGGTGGTTCCTTTTTTCTTCTGCTGACAGTTATTTCTATATAAGCTGTTTACTTATAAGTCTGTTGCTGAGTATCCTATTTACCCACCATACTTCTTCAAGGCCTTTGTAGTTTGGACAGGGATGTCTCAAGTACTTCAGGTAATATGGCTTATTTGCTGAATTAGGACATGGTGGGCCTTGTTGTATGATATGATTGTCAGTACTACCAGCAAGGACAGTACTGTCGATACGTTTAGGTGAGAGGCTGGATTCCAACGTTAGTAAATGCTTGCACCTCTCAAGTAGGTTTACCTAGTGGAAGAAGCAAATAGTGATCATTAAGCATGAGGCAGTTGTTACACTGCCTTAGGGTGCTTAGAGCCATCAGGATGGCTATAAATGACTTCTGGGACTGTGATCTCATGATTAGTAGTATCTGGTGTGTAAGGGGTGTATTGTTTTTAATGTAGGCAATGGAGGTTGTTTTGTTTTTTTTTCTCAAGTGGAGATAAGGTTTGTTAATGAAGTAGATGTAAAGATACAGCAAACAGGTTTCACAAAATAAAATACTGATTTAGACAAGCTGGTATGGTTTACATAGTCAGTAGGTACATAAGTGCCTTAGAATGGCTTGGCAGGTGCAGTTTAACTGACACATCTAGAGAACTACATTTTGGTGTCTGGTATAGTTACTGTAATTTAAAGTGTAGCTCAGCTTAGGCAACAAGAGAGCTACAATACAGTCAGTAGCAGCAGCAGCAGTATGTAGTTATAATTATACTCAGGACAGCAGCAGTGCCTGGCTAAATGCAGTCTCATGGCAAGATTATCTGACAGTGTTGCTGCAACAGCAGAGGGCTATATTACAGTGAATCAATAGCACCTGAATGGCAAATGAGGCTGACTGTTATTATCTTACTGAGTAAACAGCAATTTGCAAATATAGAATAACAACGCAGTAGCACAGTTTCAAATACCGTATGACAACTAGTAGTCAGGTTCACTCATAGCAACAGCAGGAAACTGCAATTACAATGCAATCAGCAGCAACAAATACTGATTCAGAATCTGTAAATCTTGTGGATAATGTTAGCAATGATTGTCAATTTGGTGAATAGCACAACGGTAGGCAATACCAAATACAGTGAATTAGTGGTACAGAATGCCAAATGCAAGTACAGTGAAGCCAGCAGAATGGCAAGATACAACTTAAGTAAATTAATATCACAAAAAGATGATACAGATGCAGTGAAAACAGCAGAATGGTAATATGCAGTTTCAGTGAATGAATCTGTAGTGATTAGTAATACACAGAATTGAATGATGTGAAGCAACACTCTAATAAAATGCAAATGTACAAGGATAATTTACAGTTTGGCTATAGCAAGAAATGTATAGGGTCACTGTGTGCATAGGTACACAACAGCATGCAGCTGTCCACAACTGTGCGATGTGTGCAACAGTTGTCCACTACAAGTGACTAAGTTAATAACATGGTGATTAGTGTCAGAAAAGGTAGCACTTTTTATACATACATTTACTGAAGACAGGTGATTAATGCAACCTTGAAAGTGGTATCAAGATTATCATATAATGTTCACCGTCTCCCATATATGACTCCTGAATATAGCATGTAATCTAAAATAATATAATAATATAACAGCAAGATGTTGTAGCTAGTGCCATTGACATTCATAGCTGAGGTATCCAGCCATAAGTACAGCCTGGTACTTCATACTTACATGTTGGGATTTTTTACTGGATGTCTACAATCATTGATGATGAAGCAGAAACATGTGTGGGATGAGAAGTCTGTAGAAGGGAATGCGTAACATACCAAGGCTGTTTTGTGATTTTTTTTTAATGTCATTATACTTTGATAAACATTAGCCTAGCCTAACTGATGCACACTGGGCCTGCTGTCACGATGTAAGACAAGTTTCTGATGTAGTCAGCACACCACATTTATGTTTTAAACTTCCACATTCTCACACTGAATACTATGCCATTAGAAGGCATGCAGTGATGCTCTGCTGTAGAAGCTACCATTGCATTTTCTTAACCTTCCCCTGAGAAATATACATCCTGTTATGATGAAGTGTGAACAATGTTGCTGGGCAGCACAGCTCATGTAACAGTGTTACACCCCTCTCAAGCATCTTCTGAAGAGATATACTGATGGACTTCTGTCTACCCTTGCAATGTTCATTGACCATGGTCAGAGTGACTGATGTACTCCTGTTATATAGGAACACTGTGTTATAATGCTGAGTGTCAAAGTACTCATATTAACTAAGAACACGGTGCTGCACTGCTGAGTACCTGAAAGATTCATTTTATGTGTGAATATGGTGCTATGCTGCTCAGTGGCTGATGGACTCCTGTTATGTAGGAACACTGTGCTGAACTGTGATTTCCTGATGTACTCCAGTTATGTAAGAAGACAGTGCTACACAGCCTGATGTACTCCTGTTATGCAGAAAGACTATATTGTACTGCTCACCATCCATAATTTTATAACCAATGCACAACATGTTTTTTGTGTCAGTCCCTGTACTACAACTGCCCTCATTGGCTTCACTGACTTTGTCAATCAAAATAGAAACAAAGGCAATTTGGTCTCCTCCCTCTTCGTCGACTTGTCAAAAGTCTTTGACACTGTATCCCACCAAAAACACCTCAGTGAACTACCACCCTTGATCTTAGTCAGTAATCGTTTTCATGGAGCCATAACTATCTAGTTAGCAGACAACACATTGTTAAATGGTAACAGGAATATTTCCTATTCCTGCCTGTAACAGTGGGAGTACCACAAGGATGTATACTGGACCTACTCCTATTCAACATCTTTACAAATAAATAACACACTGCAACCTGTCTGGTCACCATAGTACAATATGTTGAAGATTCAGACATCACCTTTAGAATACCTGGCTCTGCTCATGCACAAAATCAGGCTAAGTCTTTTCATAAAATCCCCCTATAGACATCTAAATCAAAACAGTATCTATACCTTTCTAACGCGCCCGTATCTGCTATATTCCCTTTTTCTCGCTATCTATAAACCTAACACTACTGCCTTCCATTCTCATGTTAAAAAACTTCTTTCCATCTATTTTACCAATTGTCTTATCACCTTGCTACTGCCTAAGAGCTTTTTAATATTAAACTTTCAAACTCATTAACTGTTTACAACTCATATAGGTGAATGGCTTCTTCAATTGTTTTTTTTCCTCCTTTATTATAATCCATGTAAATATATTCAGTTGTCACTCTAGTTAGCTAATGTAACTGCCAGTCTGTTGAACCCTGGAATGCCACTCCTTAGACAATCATGTCACAATGCATGCCAACTATGTAAGATCTACATGGCTGATATTTTCCCTGAATAATGTTAACTTTGTTTGCAATTCATATAATTCTGTAATCTAACCTAGTTTTCTATTACATTTATTGTTAAGGCTTAACTGTAAAACAAGATACGTATGTGAATGTTATATGGAGTATTTCTTCTATGTAGAGCTTTTCTCCCCAGCCCTCTGCTCAAAAAAGGATAACTACCCAGTTGGACTTTCCCAGTTAACAAAAACAAAATAAAATAAATAAAAATAAATTAAATGTATTATTTTATAGAAACACTGTGTTAAACTGCTGATTGTTAGATGTACGCCTGTTATGTTGCAACTACACTGTGATTTCCTGACATACACATGTTATTTAGGAACACCACACTACACAGATGAGTGTCTGACATAATCCTGTGATCTAAGAACATTGAGCTACACTGCTGAGTGCCTGATGTACTCCTTTATGCAGGAACACTGTTGTATACTATTGAGCGCCTGATGTACTACTGTTGTGTATGAACATTGTGCAATACGGCCGCATGCTGGATGTACTCTTCTTATGAATGAACATGGTGCACTGCTAAGTACCCGATGGACTCACGTTATGTAAGACACTGTGCTACATTGTGAACTCTTGATAAACTCCTGTTATGTAAGTATACTGTGCTGCACTGCTGAGTGCCTGGCATACTCCATTTTATGTAGGAACATGGTGCTACACTGCTGAGTGTCTGAGGTTCTTCTTTTATGTATAAACACTGTGCTGCATTGCTGAGTGTCCGATGTACTTGTGTTATGGAGAAACAATGCTGCACTGCTGATTGCCTAATGTACTCCTGTTATTTAGGAACATGGTGGTACACTACTGAATGCCTGATGTAATCCTGTTAGATAGGAACACTGTGTTATACTTCTATGTGCCTGACATACTCCTGTTATGTAGGAACATTGTGCTATGCTGCTGATTGCCTGATGATCCCATGTTATGTAGGAATACTGTGGAACTCTGTGTTATATAAGAACACTGTGATAAATTGCTGAATGTCTGATATACTTATGTTATGTACAAACATAGTGCTATACTGCTGAGTAAATGATTTAATCCAGATATGTAGGAACACTGTGCTGTACTGCTGATTACCTGATGTACTTCTATTGTGTATAAACACTGTACTGCACTAATAAATGCTTGATGTAGAAATGCTGTTCTACACTGTTGAGTTCCTGATGTGCTCATGTTATACACACACATTATGAAGGTACACTATGCTACACTAATGAGTGACTGCTGTACTCTTGTGAAAGAACATTGTATACTGGCTGCTTGATGTACTCCTGTTATGTAGAAACAATACTGCACTGCTGAGAGCCTGATGTACTCCTGTGATGTTGGAACAATGTGCTCCACTGCTGAGTACCTGATGCATTTCTGTAATTTATGAACACTGTGTTACAATGTTGATTGCTGATTGCTGGATGTGCTCCTGGTATTTAGAAACACTGTGCTACAATGTGATTTCATGATGTACTCCTGTTATGTAGGAACACTATGCTATACTGTTATTTCCTGATGTACTCCTATTATGTAGGAACACTGTGCTACACCGTATTGTCCTGCTATACTCTTGTTTTCTAGGACCACTGTGCTTCACTGCTGAGTGTTTGATGTTCTCTTGTTAAGCAGGAACATGGTACTGCACTACTGGGTGTCTGATGTACTTTTGCTATGTAGGAGCACTGTGCTGCACTGCAATTTCCTGATGTACTACTGTTATGTAGGAATAGTGTGCTACACTGTACTTTTCTGATGTACTTCTGTTATGTAGCACTACTGTGCTACACTGTTATTTACTAATGTCCTCCTGTTATGTACGAATACTGAACTGCACTGTGATTACCTGCTATTCTCCTGCTATGTAGGAATACTATGCTACACAGTGGTTTACTGATGTACTCCTGTTTTGTAGGAATACTGTGCTACGCTGTGATTTCCTGATGTTCTTCTGTTATGTAGAAATACTGTGCTGCACAGTGATTTCCTGATATTCTCCTGTTTTATAGGAACACTGTGCTTCACTGCTGAATGTTTGATGTTCTCCTGCTAAGTAGTAACATGGTGCTGCACTGCCATTTGTCTGAGGTACTTTTGCTATGTAAGAACACTGTGCTACACTGTGATTAACTGATGTAGTGCTGTTATGTAAGAATACTGTGCTACACTGTGATTTACTGATGTACTCCTATTATGTAGGAACACTGTGCTACACTGCAATTTCCTAATGTATTTCTGTTATGCTGGCATACAGAGCTACACTGTGATTTCCTGATGTACTCCTGTTATGTAGGAACAATTTGCTACACTGTGATTTCCTGATGTACTCCTCTGATGTAGGAGTACTGTGCTGCACTGTGATTTCTGATGTACTCCTATTATGTAGGAAAACTGTGCTACAATGGGATTTCCTGATGTACTCCTCTTATGTACGTATACAGTGCTATGCTTTGATTTTGCAATGTACTGCTGTAATGTAGGAACAATGTGGTACACTGTGATTTCCTGATGCACTCCTGTTGTGTAGGAACACTACACTATACTGTGATTTCATGATGTACTCCTCTCATGTAGGACTACTGTGCTACACTATTTCCTGATATACTCATGTTATCTAGGAACACTGAACTACACTGTGATTTCCTGGTGTACTCCTCTTATGTAAGAACACTGTGCTACACTGTGATTTCCTGATGTACTCCTATTATGTAGGAGAACTGTGGTACACTGTGATTTCCTGTTGTACTCCTGTTATGTAGGAATACAATGCTAAGCTGTGATTTCCTGTTGTACTGCTGTGCTGTAGGAACACTGCTACACCATAATATTCTTGATATATTCTTGTTTTCTAGGAACACTGTGCTTCACTGCTGAGTGTTTGATGTTCTTCTGTTAAGTAATAACATGGTGCTGCACTACCGAGTGCCTGATGTACTCTTGCTATGTAGGAACAGTGTTCTACTCTCTGATTTCCTGATGTAATGCTGTTATGTAGGAGTACTGTGCTACACTGTGATTTCCTGCTATACTCCTTTTATCTAGGAACACTGTGCTACACTGTGATTTCCTTATGTACTCCTCTTATGTAGAAACATTATGTTACACTGTGATTTGCTGATGTACTCCTATAATGTAGGAATGCTGTGCTACACTGTGACTTCCTCATGTACTGCTGTTATGTAGGAATACTGTGCTAAGGTGTGATTTCCTGATGTACTCCTGTTATGTAGGAACACTGTGCAACACTGAGATTTCTGGACATACTTCTGTTTTCTAGGAACATTGTGCTTCACTGGTGAGTGTTTTATGTTCTCTTGTTAAGTAGGAACATGGTGCTGCACTTCTGAGTCCTTGATATACTATTGCTATGTAGAAATACTGTGCTACACTGTGGTTTCCTGATGTACTCCTCTGATGTAGGAGTACTGTGCTTCACTTTGATTTCCAGATATGCTCACGTTATCTAGGAACACTGTGCTACACTCTTATTTCCTGATGTACTCCTGTTATGTAGGAAGACTGTGCTGCACTGTGATTTCCTGATGTGCTCATCTTATATAGGAGTACTCTGCTGCACTGTGATTTCCTGATGTACTCCTATTATGTAGGAACACTAGGCTACACTGTGATTTCCTGATGCACTCCTGTTATGTAGGAATACAGTGCTACACTGCAATTTCCTGATGTACTGCTGTAATGAAGGAACACTGCTACACCATGATGTCCTGATATACCTGTGTTTTCTACGAACACTGTGCTTCACTGCTGAGTGTTTGATTTTCTCCTGTTAAGGAACAACATGGCGGTCCACTGCCAAGTGCTTGATGTACTCTTTCTATGTGGGAACTCAGTTCTACAATGTTATTTCCTGATGTACTCCTGTTTTGTAGGAGTAGTGTGCTACACTGTGAATTCCTGATGTACTCCTGCTATAGAGGAATAATGAGCTACACTGTGATTTCCAGATGTATTCCTGTTATGTAGGAGTACAGTGCTACACTGTGTTTTCCTGAGGTACTCCTGTTATATAGGAATAATGCACTACATTGTGATTTCCTGATGTACTCCTGTTATGTTGGAGTACTGTGCTACACTGAGATTTCCTGATGCACATCTGTTATGTAGGAGTGCTGTGCTACACAGTGATTTACTGATGCCCTTCTGTTATGTAAGAATACTGTGCTCCACTGTGATTACCTGGTGTCCTCCTGTTATGTATGAATACTATGCTGTGATTTCCTGATATACTTCTGTTATGTAGGAGTACTGTACTATACTGTGATTTCCTGATGTACTCCTGTTATGCAGAAGTACTATGCTACACTGTGATTCCTTGATGTCCACCTGTTATGTAGGAACACGGTGCTACACTGTGATTTACTGATGCACACCTTTTATGTAGAAATAGTGTGCAACAGTGTCATTTCCTGATGTACTCCTGTTATATAGGAATACTGTACTACACTGTTATTTCCTGACATACTCTTGTTATGTAGTAGTTCTGTGCTTCCCTGTGATGTGATGTACTTCTGCTGTTCATGAGTACTGTGCTACACTGTAATTTCCTGATGTCCTTCTTTTATATAGGAATACTGTGCTACACTGTGATTTCCTGATGTACTCCTGTTATGGTGGAGCACTGTGCTGTATTGTGATTTCCTGATGTACTCCTGTTATGTAGGAGCAATGTGCTACACTATGATTTCCTGATCTACTCCTGATATGTAGGAGTACTGTGCTATACTGTGATTTCCAGATGTACTCCTTTTATTTAAAAGTACTCTGCTGCACTGTACTTTCTTGATATTCTCCTGTTATGTAGGAACACTATGCTACACTGTGATTTCCTGCTGTACTCCTGTTATGTAGGGGCACTGTGTTACACAGTGATATCTTAAAGTGCTTCTGTGATGTAGGAAGAATGTGCTAAGCTCATTTCCTATTTTACTCATGTTATGTAGGAACACTGTGC
Organism: Protopterus annectens; assembly: GCF_019279795.1. Taxonomy (NCBI): domain Eukaryota; kingdom Metazoa; phylum Chordata; order Ceratodontiformes; family Protopteridae; genus Protopterus; species Protopterus annectens. The sequence continues at coordinate 994,433,835 of NC_056739.1, read as the reverse complement.
TACACTGTGATTTCATGATGTACTCCTGTTATGTAGGAATATTGTGTTTCAATGTGATTTCCTAATGTACTCATGTTATGTAGGAGGACTGTGCTATACTGTGATTTCTTGATCTACACCTGTTATGAAATATCACTGTGCTACACTTTGGTTTCCTGATGGACTCCAGTTATGTAGGAGCACTGTGCTACACTGTGATTTCCTGATGGACTCCTGTTAAGTAGGCATACTGTGCTATACAGTGATTACCTGATGTACTCCTATGTAGACCTACTGTGCTATACTGTGATTTCCTGAGGTCCTCCTGATACATAGGAACACTATGCTGCACCGTGATTTCCTAATGTACTCCTGTTATGTAGGAACACTGTTCTACAGTGTGATTTCCTGGTGTACTCCTGTTATGTAGGAAAACTGTGCTACACTGAGATTTCTTAATGTACTCCTGTTATGTAAGAGTACTGTGCTACACTGTGAGTTCCTAATATACTTCTGTTATATTGGAACACTGTGCTACATTAACTTGAAAAACAAAGATAGCGAAAATGTGTGATAGCCACAATAAATGCACAAGTATCTTTTAGCGCTTTCTTTCACTTTTATTACGACGTGAACGTCTTCAGAAAAAAGTGTGGTTAAGACTGTGCTACATTGTGATTTCCTGATGTACTCCTATTATGTAGGAACACTGTGCTACACCGTGATTTCCTGATGTACTCATTATGTAGAAGCACTGTGCTACACCGTGGTTTCCTGCTATGCTCTTGTTTTCTAGGAACACTGTGCTTCACTGCTGAGTATTTGATGTTCTCTTGTTAAGCAAGAACATAGTGCTGCACTACTGGGTGCCTGATGTACTTTTGCTATGTAGGATCACTGTGCTACACTGTGATTTACTGATGTCCTCCTGTTATGTAAGAATACTGTGCTGCACTGTGATTACCTGTTATCCTCCTGCTCTGTAGGAATACTATGCTACACAGTGCTTTACTGATGTACTCCTGTTATGTAAAAATACTGTGCTACACTGTGATTTCCTGATGTTCTCCTGTTATGTAGAAATACAGTGCTGCACTGTGATTTCCTGATGTACTCCTTTTGTGTAAGAATGCTGTTCTGCACTGTGATTTCTTGATATTCTCCTCTTTACTAGGAACACTGTGCTTCACTGCTAAATATTTGATGTTCTCCTGCTAAGTATGAACATGGTGCTGGACTGCCATGTGCCTGAGGTACTCTTGGCATGTAGGAACACTGTGCTACACTGTGATTTCCTGAAGTAGTGATGTTATGTAGAAATACGGTGCTATGCTGTGATTTCCTGATGTACTCCTGTTATGTAGGAATACTGTGCTACACCTAGATTTCCATATACACTCCTGTTTTCTAGGAACATTGTGCTTCACTGCTGAGTTTTTTATGTTCCTCTGTTAAGAAGAAACATGCTGCACTACCAAGTGGCTGATGTAGTCTTGCTTTGTGGGAATACTGTGCTACACTGTGATTTCCTGATGTACTCCTCTGATGTAGGAGTACTTGCTACAGTGTGATTTCCTGATATACTCGTTATCTTGCTAAACTGTGATTTCCTGATATAATCATGTTATCTAGAAACACTGTGCTACACTGTGATTTCATGATGTATTCCTATTGTGTAGGAACACTGTGCTACACTGTGATTTCCTGATGGACTCCTCTTATGTAGGAGTACTGTGCTACAGTGTGATTTTCTGATCTACTCCTATTATGTAGGAACACTATGCTACATTGTGATTTCCTGATGTACTCCTGTTATGTAGGAATACCGTGCTACAGTTTAATTTCGTGATGCACTGCTGCAATGTAAAAACACTGTGCTACACCATGATTTCTGGGTATACTCCTGTTTTTTAGGAACACTCTGCTTCACTGCTGAGTTTTTGATTTTCTCCTGTTAAGTAAAAACATGGTGCTGCACTACCAAGTGCCTGATGTACACTTGCTATGTAAGAACAGTGTGCTACACTGTGATTTCCTGATGCCCTTTTGTTTTATAGGAGTGCTGTGCTGCACTGTGATTTACTGATGTCGTCTTGTTATGTAAGAATGTTGTGCTGCAGTATGATTGCCCTGATGTCCTGCTGTTATGTAGGAATACTATGTTACATGGTGATTTCCTGATGTACTTTGTTATGTTGGAGTACTGTGCTATGCTGTGATTTCCTGATGTATGCCTGTTATATAGGAGTCCAGTGCTGCACTGTGATTCCCTGATGCGCTCCTGTTATATAGGAACACTGTGCTACACTGTGATTTCCTGATGCATGCCTGATATGTAGGAATACTGCGCTACACTGTGATTTCCTGATGTACTCCTGTTATTTAGGAATGCTGTGATAAGCTGTGATTTCCTGATGTACTCCTCTTATGTAGCAACATTATGCTAAAGTGTGATTTCCTGATGTCCTCCTGTTATGCAGGAACACTGAGCTAAACTGTGATTTCCTGATGCACTTCTGCTATGTAGGAAAAGTATGCTACACTGTGATTTCCTGATATATTCATGTTATCTAGGAACATTGTGGTACACTGTGATTTCCTGATGTTTTCCTCTAATATAGGAAAAATTGTGCTATGCTATGATTTCCTGATGCACTCGTATTATGTAGGAACACTGTCCTATGCTGTGATATCCTGATGTACTTCTCTTATGAGGAGTAGTGTGCTACACTGAGATTTCCTGATGGATTCCTATTGTGTAGGAACACTGTGCTACACTGTAATTCCCTGATGTCCTCCTGTTAGGTAGGTGTAGTGTGCTACACTGTGATTTCCTGATGTACTCCTGATATATAGGAATACTGTACTACACTGTGATTTCCTGATGTACTCCTGTTATGTAGGAGTACTGTGCTAAACTACGATTTCCTGATGTACTCCTGTTATGTAGGAACACTGTGCTACACTGTGATTTCCTAATGTACTCCTCTTATGTAGGAGTACTGTGCTACACTGTGATTTCCTGATATACTCATGTTATCTAGGAACATTGTGGTACACTGTGATTTCCTGATGTACTCCTCTAATGTAGGAACATTGTGCTACACTACGATTTCCTGATGTACTCATATTAAGTAGGAACACTGTGCTACACTGTGATTTTTCCTGACATAGTGCTGTTAAGTAGGAATATTATGTTATGGTGACATTTCATGATATACTCCTTTTAAGTAGGAACACTGTGCTACACCAATTTTTCCTGATATACTGCTGCTTTCTAGGAACATTGTGCTTCACTGCTGAGTGTTTTATGTTCTTCTGACAAGTAGGAACATGCTGCTGCACTAATGAGTGCCTATTGTACTCTTGCTATGTACGAACACTGTACTACACTGTGATTTCCTGGTGTACTCCTATTATGTAGGAATACTGAGCTACACTATGCTTCCCTGATGTCCTCCTGTTAGGTAGGTGTAGTGTGCTACACTGTGATTTCCTGATGTACTCCTGTTATACAGGAATACGTCACTACACTGTGATTCCCTGATGTACTTCTGTTATGTAGAAGTACTCTGCTACACAATGTTTCCTGATGCACTTCTCTTATGTAGGAGTGCTGTGCTACCCTGTGATTTCCTGTTGTCCTAATGTTATGTAAGAATACTATGCTACTCTGTGATTTCCTGATATACTCCTGTTATGTAGGAATACTGTGCTACACTGATTTCCTGATGTACTTCAGCTATGTAGGAGTACTGTGTTACACTGTGAATTCCTGATGTACTCGTGTTATGTTTGAGTACTGTGCTGCACTGTGATTTCCTGATGTCCTCGTGTTATGTAGGAACAGTGTGCTTCACTTTGATTTAGTAATGCACTCCTGCTATGTAGGAACACAATGCTACAATGTGATTTCCTGATGTACTCCTCTTACGTAGGAATATTGCCCTTCAGTGTGATTTTCTGATGTACTCCTGTTATGTATGAACACTGTGCTACACCAAGATTTCCTGATATACTCATGTTTTCTTGTTAAACTGTGCTACACTGTGATTTCCTGATATACTCATGTTATCTAGAAACACTGTGCTACACTGTGATTTCATGATGTATTCCTACTGTGTAGGGACACTGTGCTACACTCTGATTTCCTGATGATCTCCTCTTATGTAGGAGTACTGAGCTACAGTGTGACTTTCTGATCTACTCCTATTAAGTAGGAACACTGTGCTACACTGTCATTTCTTGATGTACTCCTGTTATGTAGGAATACATTGCTACCATGTAATTTCGTGTTGCACTGCTGCAATGTAGAAACACTTTGCAACACCATGATTTCCTGATATACTCCTGTTTTTTTAGGAACACTCTGCTTCACTGCTGAGTTTTTGATTTTCTCATGTTAAGTAAGAACATGGTGTTACACTACCAAGTGCCTGATGTACTCTTGCCATGTAAGAACAGTGTGCTACACTGTGATTTCCTGATGCCCTTTTGTTATATAGGAGTGCTGTGCTGCACTGTGGTTTACTGATGTCCTCTTGTTATGTAAGAATGTTGTGCAGCAGTGTGATTACCCTGATGTCCTGCTGTTATGTAGGAATACTATGTTACACAGTGATTTCCTGATGTACTTTTGTTATGTTGGAATACTGTGCTATGCTGTGATTTCCTGATGTATGCCTGTTATGTAGGAGTCCAGTGCTGCACTGTGATTCCCTGATGCCCTCCTGTTATGTAGGAACACATTGCTACACTGTGATTTCCTGATGCACGCCTGATATGTAGGAATACTGTGCTACACTGTGATTACCTGATGTACTCCTGTTATTTAGGAATGTTGTGATAAACTGTGATTTCCTGATGTACTCCTCTTATGTAGCAACATTATGCTAAAGTGTGATTTCCTGATGTCCTCCTGTTATGTAAACACTGAGCTAAACTGTGATTTCCTGATGCACTTCTGCTATGTAGTAAAAGTATGCTACACTGTGATTTCCTGATATATTCATGTTATCTAGGAACATTGTGCTACACTGTAATTTCCTGTTGTTCTCCTCTAATGTAAGAAAAATTGTGCTATGCTATGATTTCCTGATGTACTGGTATTATGTAGGAACACTGTCCTACACTGTGATATCCTGATGTACTTCTCTTATGAGGAGTAGTGTGCTACACTAAGATTTCATGATGTATTCCTATTTTGTAGGAACACTGTGCTACACTGTGATTCCCTGATTTCCTCCTGTTAGGTAGGTGTAGTGTGCTACACTGTGATTTCCTGATGTACTCCTGCTATATAGGAATACTGTACTACACTGTGATTTCCTGATGCACTCCTGTTATGTAGGAGTACTATGCTAAACTATGATTTCCTGATGTACTCCTGTTATGTAGGAACACTGTGCTACACTGTGATTTCCTGATGTACTCCTCTTATGTAGGAGTACTGTGGTACCCTGTGATTTCCTGATATACTCATGTTATCTAGGAACATTGTGCTACACTGTGATTTCCTGATGTACTCCAATTATGTAGGAACACTGTGCTGCACAGTGATTTTTCCTGACATAGTGCTGTTAAGTAGGAATACTGTGTTACGTTGGGATTTCATGATATACTCCTATTATGGTGGAACACATGGCTACACCATTTTTTTCTGATATACGGCTGCTTTCTAGGAACATTGTGCTTCACTGCTGAGTGTTTTATATTTTTCTGTTAAGTAGGAAAATGGTTCTGCACTACCGAGTTCCTGATGTACTCTTGCTCTGTAGGAATACTGTGCTAAACTGTGATTTTCTGATGTACTTTCTTATGTAGGACTATCGCACTACACTGTGATTTCCTGATATACTCATGTTATCTAGGAACACTGTGCTACACTATGATTTCCTTATGCACTTCTTTTATGTAGGATTGTCGTGCTATCCTGTGATTTCCTAATGCCCTAATTTTAAGTAAGAATACTATGCTACACTGTGATTTCCTGATGTACTGCTGTTATGTAGGAGTACTGTGTTACACTGTAATTTCCTGATGTTCTCCTCTTATGTAGGAACAGTGTGCTTCACTTTGATTTAGTAATTCACTCCTGGTATGCAGGAACACAATGCTACACTGTTATTTCCTGATGTACTCCTGTTATGTATGAATACTCTGCTACACTGCCATTTACTGATGCACTCCTGTTAAGTAGGAGCACTGTGCTACGCAGTGATTTCCTGATATACTCCTGTTATATAGGAATGCTGTGCTACATGGATTTCATGATGTACTCCAGTTATGTAGAAGTACTGTGTTACACTATGATTTCCTGATGTCCTCCTGTTATGTAGGAACAGTGTTTCACTTTGATTCCCTGATGCACTCCTGCTATGTAGGAACATAATGCTACACTGTGATTTCCTGATGTACTCCTGTTATGTATGACTGCTCTTATACACTGCCATTTCCTGATTTACTCCTGTTATGTAGGAGTACTGTGCTACACTGTGATTAGCTGATATACGTATGTTATCTATGAACATTGTGCTGCACTGTGATTTCCTGATGCACTCCTGTTATGTAGGGATATTTTGCTACACTTTGATTTCCTGACATACTCCTTTTATATAGGAACACTGTGCTACACCAAGATTTCCTCATATATTCCTCTTTTCTAGGAACATTGTGCTTCACTGCTGAGTGTTTTATGTTCTTCTGTTAAGTAGGAACATGCTGCTGCACTACCGAGTCGCTGATGCACTCTTGCAATGTAAGAATACTGTGCTACACTGTGATTTCCTGATGTGCTTCTGTTATGTAGGAGTACTGTGCTACACTGTGATTTCATGATATACTCATGTTTTCTAGGAGCACTGTGCTACACTGTGATTTCCAGATGTACTCCTATTATGTAAAAATACTGTGCTACACTGTGATTTCCTGATGTACTCCTGTTATGTAGGAATGCAGTGCTACACTGTGATTTCCTGATGTACCCCTGTTATGTAAAAACAATGTGCTACACTGTGATTTCCTGATGTACTCCTCTTATGTAGGAGTACTGTACTACACTTTGATTTCCTGATGTATTCTTCTTATGTAGGAATACAGTGCTATGCTTTGATTTCCTGATGTACTGTTGTAATGTAGGAAATCTGTGCTACACTGTGATTGCCTTATATTCTCCTGATATGTAGGAACACTATGCTACATGTTGATTTCCTGATGTAATCTTATTATGTAGGAGCACTGTGCTACACTGTGATTTCCTGTTGTACTCCTGTTATGCAGGAGCACTGTGCTACACCGCGATTTCCTGATATACTACTGTTTTCTAGCAACACTGTGCTTCACTGCTGAGTGTTTGATGTTCTCCTGTTAATTAGGAACATGGTGCTGCACTACTGAGTGCCTGATGTACTCTTGCTATGTAGGAACACTGTTCTACACTGTGATTTCCTGTCATCCTCCTATTATGTAGAAGTAGTATTGGGGTGGTGGTGCTGCGGTAGCGCTGTCACCTCACAGCAAGACGCTGTCCGGTTCGACTCTCAGCTAGAGCATCTACTGCGTGGAGACATGCGTGAATGGGCATACCTTCGTTGAAGGTTGTGCGTTAGGTCTGACAACTCAGCACGTAAAAATCAAGTGCCAATCATTAGCGGACTGGAGTTCCGCTGTGGCGACCCCTAACCAGGAAAAAATGAAAGACACAACAAAAAGTATGCTACACTGTGATTTCCTGATGTACTCCTGTTATATAGGAATATGGAGCTACACTGTGTTTTCCTGATGTACTCTTGCTATATAGGAATACTGGGCTACACTGTGATTTCCTGATGTATTACTGTTATGAAGGAGTACTGTGCTACAGTGTGATTTGCTGATGCACTCATGTTATGCAGGAGTGCTGTGCTACACTGTGATTTCCTGATATACTCCTGTTATGTCGGAATACTGTGCTATACTGATTTCCTGATGTACTCCGGGTATGTAGGAGTACTGTGTTTCACTGTGATTTCCTGATGTCCTCCTGTTATTTAGGAACACTGTGCTACTCTGTCATTTCCTGATGTGGCCCTGTTATGTAGGTATACTGTGCTGTACTGTGATTTCCTGATGCACGCCTGTTAAATAGGAACACTGCGCTACACTGTGATTTCCTTATGTACTCCTCTTATGTCGGAACGTTATGCTACACTGTGATTTTGTGATGTACTCCTACAATGTAGGAACATTGTTCTATACTGTGATTTCCTGATCTACTGCTGTTATGTAGGAATTCTGTGCTAAGCTGTGATTTCCTGATGTACTCCTGTTATATAAGAACACTGTGCTACACCGAGATTTCCGGATATACCTCTGTTTTCTAGGAACATTGTACTTCACTGCTGAGTTTTTTATGTTCTGCTGTTAAGTAGAACATGGTGCTGCACTACCAAGTGTCTGATATACTCTTGCTATTTAGAAATACTGTGGTACACTGTGGTTTCCTGATGTTCTCCTGTTATGAAAGTGTACTGTGCTACACAGTGATTTCCTGATGTACTCCTGCTATATAGGAATACTGCGCTACCCTGTGATTTCCTGATGTACTCCTGTTATGTAGGAATACTGTGCTACACTAATTTCCTGATGTACTCTGGTTATGTAGGAGTACTGTGTTACACTGTGATTTCCTGATGTCCTTCTTTTATGTAGGAACACTATGCTACTTTGTAATTTCCTGATGCACTCCTGTTGTGAAGGAACACTATGCTACACTGTGGTTTCCTGACATACTCCTGTTATGTATGAATACTGTGCTACACTGTGATTTCCTATTGTATTCCTGTTATGTAGGACCACTGTGATACACTCTGATTTCCAGATGTACTCCTCTTATGTTGGAGTACTGTGCTACACTGTGATTTACTGATATACCCCTGTTACCTAGGAACACTGTGCTACATTGCGATTTCCTGATGTACTCCTCTTATGTAGGAAGATTGTGTTACAGTGTGATTTCTTGATGTACTCTTGTTATGTAGGTGCACTGTGCTACACATTGATTTCTTAATATACTCCTGTGTGTAGTAATACTGTGCTACATTGATTTTCTGATGTACTCCGGTTATGTAGGAGTACTGTGTTACACTGTGATTTCCTGATGTCCTGCTGTTATGTAGGACCACTGAGCTACACTGTGATTTCCTGATGTGCACCTGCTATGTAGAAACACTATGCTACACTGTGATTTCCTGACGTTCTCCTGTTATGTATGACTACTGTGCTATACTATGATTTTCTGATGAACTCCTCTTATGTAGGAACACTGTGCTACACTGTGATTTCCTGATATATTCATCTTATTTAGGAACGTTGTGCTACACTGTGATTTCCTGATGTACTGCTATAATGTAGGAACACTGTGCTACACTGTGATTTTTCCTGATGTAGTGCTGTTATGTAGGACTTATGTGTTACGGTGTGATTTCGTGATGTACTCCTGTTATATAGGAACACTGTGCTATACTCATTTTTCCTGATATACTCCTGCTTTCTAGGAACATTTTCTTCACAGCTGAGTGTTTTATATTTTTCGTTAAAGTAGGAAAATGATTCTGCACTATTGAGTTCTTGATGTACTCTAGCTTTGTAGGAATACTATGCTACACTGTGATTTTCTGATGTACTTTCTTAGGTAGGAGTACCATGTTACACTGTGATTTCCTGATATACTCATGTTATCTCGGAAAACTGTGCTACACTGTGATTTCCTGATATACTCATGTTATTTAAGAACACTATGCTACACTGTGATTTCATGACATATTTCGATTATGTAGGAACACTGAGCAATACTCTGATTTCCTGATGTACTCCTCTTATGTTGGAGCACTGTGCTACAGTCTGATTTCCTGATCTGCTCCTATTATGTTGGAAAACTGTGCTACACTGTCATTTCCTGATGTACTCTTGTTATGTAGGAATACAGTGCTACGTTGTAATTTTGTAATGTACTGCTGTAATCTAGAAACACTGTGCTACACTGTGATTTCCTGATATACTCCTGTTTTTAGGAACACTGTGCTTTACTGCTGAGTGTTTAATTTTCTTCTTTTAAGTAAGAACATTGTGTTGCACTAGCAAGTGCCTGATGTACTCTTGCTATGTAAGAACAGTGTGCTGCACTGAGATTTCCTGATGTACTCCTGCTATATAGGAATAGAGAGCTACACTGTTATTTCCTGAAGTACTCCTGTTATGTTGGAGTACTGTGCTACACTGTGATTTACTGATGCACTTCTGTTATGTAGGAGTGTTGTGCTGCAATGTGATTTACTGATGTCCTCTGGTTATGTAAGAATACTGTGCTGCAGTGTGATTACTCTGATGTTCTCCTGTTATGTAGGAATACTATGTTATACAGTGATTTCCTAATGTACTCCTGTTATGTAGGAGTACTGTGCTATGCTGTGATTTCCTGATGTATGCCTGTAATGTAGAAGTCAAGTGCTGGACTGTGATTCCTTGAGGCCCTTCTGTTATGTAGGAAAACTATGCCACACTATGATTTCCTGATGTACTCCAGTTATGTATGAATGCTGTGCTACACTGTGATTTCCTGATGTACTCCTGTTATTTAGGAATATTGTGCTAAACTGTTATTTCCTGATGTACTCCTCTTATGTAGGAACATTATGCTAAAGTGTGATCTCTTAATGTACTCCTGTTATGTAGAAATACAGTGCTACACTGACTTCCTGATATTCTCTGGTTATGTGGGAGTATGTCCTCCTTTTATGTAGGAACACTGAGCTAAAATGTGATTTCCTGATGCACTCCTGCTATGAAGGAAAAGTATGCTACACTGTGATTTCCTGGTGTACTCTTGTTTTGTATGACTACTGTACTACACTGTGATTTCCTGTTGTACTCCTATTATGTAGGAACATTGTGCTACACTGTGATATCCTGATGTACTTCGCTAATGAGGAGCACTGTGCTACACTGAGATTTCCTGATGTATTCCTATTATGTAGAAACACTGTGCTACACTGTAATTCCATGATGTTATCCTGTTAGGTAGGTGTAGTGTGCTACACTGTGATTTCCTGATGTACTCCTGCAATATAGGAATACTGCACTACACTGTGCTGTTCTAATGTACTCCTGTTATGTAGGAGTACTGTGCTACACTTTGATTTCTAGATGTACTCCTGTTATGTTGGAACACTGTGCTACACTGTAATTTCCTGATATATTCATGTTATCTAGGAACATTGTGCTACACTGTGATTTCCTGATGTACTCCTCTAATGTAGGAACATTGTGATACACTATGATTTCCTGATGTACTCCAATGATATAGGAATACTGTGCTACACTGTGATTTTTTCTGATGTAGTGTTGTTATGTAGGAATACTGTGTTATGGTGTCATTTCCTGATGTACTCCTGTTATGTAGGAACACTGCTACACCAATTTTTCCTGATATACTCCTGCTTTCTAAGAACATTGTGCTTAACTGCTAAGTGTTTTATATTTTTCTGTTAAGTAGGAAAATGGTTCGGCACTACCGAGTTTTTGATGTACTCTAGCTATGTAGGAAAACTGTGCTACACTGTGATTTTCTGATTTACTTTCTTAGTTAGGAGTACTGTGCTACATTGTGATTTCCTGATATACTCATGCTATCTTGCAAAACAGTGCTATACTGTGATTTCCTGATATACTCATGTTATCTAGGAACACTGTGCTACACTGTGATTTCATGATATATTCCTATTGTGTAGGAACATTGTGCTACACTCTGATTTCCTGATGTACTCCTATTATGTAGGAGTACTGTGGTACCCTGTGATTTCCTGATATACTCATGTTATCTAGGAACATTGTGCTACACTGTGATTTCCTGATGTACTCCTATTATGTAGGAACACTGTGCTGCACTGTGATTTTTCCTGACGTAGTGCTGTTAAGTAGGAATACTGTGTTACGTTGGGATTTCATGATATACTCCTGTTATGGTGGAACACTGTGCTACAACATTTTTTCCTGATATACTGCTGCTTTCTATGAACATTGTGCTTCACTGCTGAGTGTTTTATATTTTTCTGTTAAGTAGGAAAATGGTTCTGCACTACCGAGTTCCTGATGTACTCTTGCTATGTAGGAATACTGTGCTACACTGTGATTTTCTGATGTACTTTCTTATGTAGGACTACCGCTCTACACTGTGATTTCCGGATATACTCATGTTATCTAGGAACACTGTGCTACACTATGATTTCCTTATGCACTCCTTTTATGTAGGAATGCTGTGCTATCCTGTGATTTCCTAATGTCCTAATTTTAAGTAAGAATACTATGCTGCACTGTGATTTCCTGATGTACTGCTGTTATGTAGGAGTACTGTGTTACACTGTAATTTCCTGATGTTTTCCTCTTATGTAGGAACAGTGTGCTTCACTTTGATTTAGTAATTCACTCCTGCTATGTAGGAACACAATGCTACACTGTTATTTCCTGATGTACCCCTGTTATGTATGAATACTCTGCTACACTGTCATTTTCTGATGCACTCCTGTTAAGTAGGAGCACTGTGCTACACAGTGATTTCCTGATATACTCCTGTTATATAGGAATGCTGTGCTACACTGATTTCATGATGTACTCCAGTTATATAGAAGTACTGTGTTACACTATGATTTCCTGATGTCCTCCTGTTATGTAGGAACAGTGTTTCACTTTGATTCCCTGATGCACTCCTGCTATGTAGGAACATAATGCTACACTGTGATTTCCTGATGTACTCTTGTTATGTATGACTGCTCATATACACTGCCATTTCCTGATTTACTCCTGTTATGTAGGATTACTGTGCTACACTGTGATTAGCTGATATACGTATGTTATCTATGAACATTGTGCTGCACTGTGATTTCCTGATGCACTCCTGTTATGTAGGAATATTTTGCTACACTTTGATTTCCTGACATACTCCTGTTATATAGGAACACTGTGCTACACCAAGATTTCCTCATATATTCCTCTTTTCTAGGAACATTGTGCTTCACTGCTGAGTGTTTTATGTTCTTCTGTTAAGTAGGAACATGCTGCTGCACTACCGAGTCGCTGATGTACTCTTGCAACGTAAGAATACTGTGCTACACTGTGATTTCCTGATGTGCTTCTGTTATGTAGGAGTACTGTGCTACACTGTGATTTCATGATATACTCATGTTATCTAGGAGCACTGTGCTACACTGTGATTTCCAGATGTACTCCTATTATGTAAAAATACTGTGCTACACTGTGATTTCCTGATGTACTCCTGTTATGTAGGAATGCAGTGCTACACTGTGATTTCCTGATGTACCCCTGTTATGTAAAAACAATGTGCTACACTGTGATTTCCTGATGCACTCCACTTATGTAGGAGTACTGTACTACACTTTGATTTCCTGATGTATTCTTCTTATGTAGGAATACAGTGCTATGCTTTGATTTCCTGATGTACTGTTGTAATGTAGGAACACTGTGCTACACTGTGATTGCCTTATGTTCTCCTGATATGTAGGAACACTGTGCTACATGTTGATTTCCTGAAGTAATCTTATTATGTAGGAGCACTGTGCTACACTGTGATTTCCTGTTGTACTCCTGTTATGCAGGAGCACTGTGCTACACCGCGATTTCCTGATATACTCCTGTTTTCTAGCAACACTGTGCTTCACTGCTGAGTGTTTGATGTTCTCCTGTTAATTAGGAACATGGTGCTGCACTACTGAGTGCCTGATGTACTCTTGCTATGTAGGAACACTGTTCTACACTGTGATTTCCTGTCGTCCTCCTATTATGTAGAAGTAGTATTGGGGTGGTGGTGCTGCGGTAGTGCCATCGCCTCACAGTAAGACGCTGTCTGGTTCGACTCTCAGCTAGAGCATCTACTGGGTGGAGGCATGCGTGAATGGGCATACCTTCATTGAAGGTTGTGCATTAGGTCTGACAACTCAGCACGTAAAAATCAAGTGCCAATCATTAGCGGAGTGGAGTTCCGCTGTGGTGACCCCTAACCAGGAAAAAATGAAAGGCACAACAAAAAGTATGATACACTGTGATTTCCTGATGTACTCCTGTTATATAGGAATACGGAGCTACACTGTGTTTTCCTGATGTACTCTTGCTATATAGGAATACTGGGCTACACTGTGATTTCCTGATGTATTACTGTTATGAAGGAGTACTGTGCTACAGTGTGATTTGCTGATGCACTCTTGTTATGCAGGAGTGCTGTGCTACACTGTGATTTCCTGATATACTCCTGTTATGTCGGAATACTGTGCTATACTGATTTCCTGATGTACTCCGGGTATGTAGGAGTACTGTGTTTCACTGTGATTTCCCGAAGACCTCCTGTTATTTAGGAACACTGTGCTACTCTGTCATTTCCTGATGTGGTCTTGTTATGTAGGTATACTGTGCTGTACTGTAATTTCCTGATGCACGCCTGTTAAATAGGAACACTGTGCTACACTGTGATTTCCTGATGTACTCATCTTATGTAGGAGTACTGTGCAATACTGTAATTTTCTTTTTTTTTCAAAACAGGTTTATTGTTTTAACATACAAGAGAAATATAACAATTTTATGCAAGTAATTAAAAATAGATATGATTATAACATTCAACAAAACAACTAAAGTATTTACAAAGACATCCACTACAATCAGATCAATTAATTAAACTAAAATACCATGCTATTGAAATTAGGATTTTTTTAACAAATTTTGTAAATTATCCCATACAATATAATAAGATGTTTTTCTAGTTGTTCTTGGCCTAATTGTGTTTATTTCCATATGGCACACTATATTCATAACATTTTTAAATTCATTGAACGAAGGAGGTGTATCTGAAATCCAATTTCTGGTTATTATTTTCCTAGCAACTGCTAGAATAGACCATAACAAGGGAAGCTTAACCTTTTTAACACTTTGAGGTACAGGTGTGTTGAATAATATAAGAGATTTAGAAATAATGAAATTATCTGTAAAAAGAGCCTGCAAAAATTCATTAATTGACTTCCAGTATTCTTTCAATTTTATACAGTCATAAAACATATGAGCCCAGTCAGCATTAATTTCTACATTACATCTCTTACATAGATTATCTTTATTATTTATTTTATTCATCATCAAAGGTGTATAAAAAGATCTATGTAAAAATTTCCATGTATAAAGTCTCCAGACAATGGAAGACGTAGTTCTATAGGCAGATTCCAATATATATTGTTTATCTTGTTGACTTGGTGGGTCCCCATTAATAGAAGTGAAATAATTCCAGTATGAATCTACACTGTAAAAAGTTTCTTGTCTGATAATTTTACGTATGTATGAAAGTTTACCTTTATCAGAAACTTTATGTTGTAAATTTAATATCAAGTAATCAATCAGTGTTGGAATAGATTCTTTAACTGTTATAGACATTAGATCTATTTTATTAATGAGATGTTGTCTAAAGGTCTGAACCTCTAACCAGCAAGTTTCTCTTTTTGTTTTAAGAAATCTAGATTTTTAACTTTATTATCAGATATCAACTGATACCAGTACTTTAGATCATTATCTATAGCTAAATGAGTTCCTTCAGAAGTAGATGACAAAAGCATACCCTGAGTATACATTATAGGGAATATAATAAAATTCCATTCCCCATACTTAGGGTGCATGAATATAAAGTTACGATAGCTAATAATAATATTTAATGGGTAACAAACCATATGTTTAGGTGTAATAGGTGAAGTACAAAATTCCTTTAGTAACCATAACATGGAGTTATTTACAATCATATTTTTATGTGTTAAGGAGATTTTCATGAAGTGCATACTAATTAGCTCCCAATAATCTTTCCATTTTGTGACATATGACTGATCTATTAATAAAGTAATAACTTTTACAATAGAAGAGATAGTATATAAATTAAAGTCTGGAAAAGAAATACCCCTTGAGACCAGCTATTCAGTATGTTTCTTTAATGCAATCCTAGGTCTATTAGGTGCCCATAGGAAATTTAACATTAGTGTATTCAGTTTCTTGATAATTATTTTTGTAGGTGGAAGTATTATTGATTGTATTAAGTATAAAATCTTGGGGAATATTATCATTTTAATAATTGTAAGTCTCTCCTCCATAGTAAAAACATATTATTCCAGGTATTAAAAAGATTTTGTATATTAAGAAAACAGGTATTATAATTATTATATATAATAGATTTAATATATTTAGATAGTATTATACCTAAATAAGTTATCTGACCTGAATTGGGTACATATTTAGTAAAATCACTAATGAGAATATTTTTTCGTGTATATATAGGTAGTATTTAAGTTTTTCTTCATTGAATATTAAACCAGAAATACTTTTAAAATTCATCATTTTATCAAATAGAGACTGCATAGAAGAATTAGATCCTGCTGATGTAATTAGAACATCATCTGCAAAAGTTGAATTTTGGATGTTGTATTTTCATCTATTTCAAAACCCTCTATGTCAGTACTGTTTCTGATCAAATTAGCCCAAGGCTCCATTACTAAAGTGAATAATAGTGGAGAAAGTGGACATCCTTGTTTTGTACCTTTAAAATGGGTATTTTTTGTGAAACATATGTTCCTACCTTAATATAAGCCAATGTTCCTTTGTATAAATGCTCAATTAGATTTACAAATGCATCTGAGAGGTTTGTGCACTTCAGTAAGGTAAACAGATAGTCCCAACTTACTGAATCAAATGCTGAACTTATATCAAGACTAATAAGTGTTAAATCTTTCTTTTTCCTATTTGCAAAATCAATTAATGTTAAAATTCTTCTTATATTATCAAAAGTATTTCTATTTACAATGAAGCCTGTCTGATCTATATCTATAATGCCGGGGATGATTGTCTTCAATCTATCAGCAAAAATACTCATAAACATTTTATAATCAACATTAAGTAATGAGATGGGCCGATATGAAGTACATCTAGTTGGATCTTTATTAGGTTTTAAAATTGGCAAAATAAATGTATATTGCCAAGATGGGGGGGTTATTAACTCAGTTTGGGCCAAAATAAAAACCTTATGTATTAATGAATATGTACTTTTAGAAAGGATTTTATATATCTCTGGTATAATAACATCATTACCTGGTGCTTTGTTTGATTTAAGCTTATTTATTTGTGTAATAACCTCTGTATATGAAATACTTTTGTCCAATAGTTTAATCTGTTGTTTATTAAGCT
The DNA here is from genome assembly GCF_019279795.1 of Protopterus annectens. NCBI lineage: Eukaryota > Metazoa > Chordata > Ceratodontiformes > Protopteridae > Protopterus > Protopterus annectens. The sequence goes on along the minus strand of NC_056739.1, from coordinate 994,416,609 downwards.
TTTTATTCATGTTTGTGGTTATAAACTCCTTTATTTTATCTTTAGGTTCCATGTTAATGTTATTATGGTTAATTTTGTGAAAGTGATTTCTAAATTCATCTAGTATTTCTGGTATACTAGAAACATTCTTCTTTTCCTTAGAGAAAAGATTTCTTTGATATGGTTTTGTTTATTCAACCTTTTGTTTTATTTTTAAGTCTATGTAAGTATTTGGGGCTTATTGAATAAGACAAAACTTGTATTTCTCTAAAGTTATTTTAACTTTATGAGTTAAAATTTCTTTGTATTTCTCATTTAGTTTGTTTATTTCTTCAATAACTTTCTTGTCCATAATATTTTCTTTATTATTATGTTTATAAGAGTCTAATTTACTTTGAATATCTAACAATTCCTTATCCCAAGATTTCCTTTTATTATTATACCATCTGATACTTTGTCCATATAGATATGATTTTAAGGCATCCCAAACATAGACAATGGAGACTTCAGGAGTATTATTTATGTCTAAAAAATGTTTTACTTCTGAAAGTATATATTCTTTATAGTCTTTTAGTTGAGTTAAGTATGCTGGTATCCTTTTGATCTGAACATTATGAGTATTTTTTATCATGAATTCAAAAACAATTGAATTATGATCAGATATAGGACATGAAATGATTTTGGAATTAATTAAATCTGTTACCATCTGGTTAGAAATAAAGACCCTATCTATTTTTGAATAAGTTTTGTATCTGTTAGAAAAAAAGGTGTATGGTAATGATTTTGAATCTATCTGATTATTAATATCATTCAAATGATAAGAATTAGCAAAATCATTTAAATGTTTTGCATTAGATAAAATTCTTCTTTTTCCTATAGTGGTAGTATCACTTTCATGTAGTATACAATTAAAGTCACCAAGCTAAAATAATATCTCCTATAGAGAATGATATGATCTTATCAAGATGATGTTTCACTGTATTAATACCAATTCCAGGTATCCAATATACATTAATTAAAGTGTAAGTCTTCCCATTAATTTGTATTGTAACCATACAAAACATTCCTTTGTCATCCTGATAAGACTTAATGGTTTTAGGAATGGGCATACTTTTATTCCATAAAATAGCCACTCCTCTTTTTTCTGAGTGTGCTCTGAACTAACCAATACTGTATATTTGTTTGTGGCTAGTTTATCAATATCTTTTTCAAGAGATGGGTTTCTTGCAGGAAGACTAAGTTGGCCTTATGTAAATTAATGTATCTTATTAGGCTTGCCCTTTTACATGGATTATTCAATCCATTAATGTTTAAAGAAATTCCTTTTAAAGATGTCATTTGGCATTTTTAAAACTTAAGAATCTTATGATCAAAATAACAAATAACAACATAAGTAATGTTACATCTCCTCCTTTAGGTGTATCTTTAAATATAGCTGTATTTATTGAATCTCTTATGGGATTTTGTATAGGATTCAATTTTGTTTGTAGTGACAATGAGTGTACAAAATATATTGTGGATGTCAAAACTATATACATATAACAATGAACAAGTGAAAATAATGTAAGGATTAAACCTTGCATCCAGCCTGGAGTTAAAAACTCCAACTTAGAGTAGTATTTACCACTCAAGTTAACCCCCTACCCTAAGCAGCAGTACCTCAGCTACCACCTTATCAATTTAATACTGGTTATATTTAACTTAAATTAACAGCTTTCAATTCAATTATCTAGCAAGACAAGACTACATATTTGATAAAACAGCATCATATAAACTAAAATAAACTTTTTTTTTTTTTTAAAAGCTATTCATACTACTATATACATCTATGTAATATAATACACTTGTATTCAAATAGCATTCAAATAATCTTGATATTAGGAACCAAGAGGAGAGAGAGAAATAAAAGACGTGAAAGAGGGAGAGAGAGTGAAAGAAAGAGAGAGAGAGAGAGAGAAAAAAAGGAAGGCATATTTACATATTAATTTATTCAAAGTATGTAAAATAAGTTCTAACATTCATTTAAATCAAAAACTTTGGCTAATATGGTTCAGACATTACATATATTAAGATGCATCTATTTTCTGTAATGTAAATGCAGTCAACAGCTTCAAAAAAAAACCTTGAATTGCTTGTATATGAGCATTTTACTCATACTCATTATTGTCAATAGAATAAAATATTATATTTATAGAAATTGTTATAAATCATACTGCATAGTTATGAAAATTCTCAGAAACACTTGCATTATTGTAAAAAAGCCATCTGTATTTTGTATGTCTATACTACTGCTTTAAAATATATCACATGACAATTTCTTCCAGAATAGAGTTATAAAGTTATTTATGCTTGTCAATCAGATTAATTAAATGAGTTATAGTAATGTATATGTTTGAAACATAAGTTTTAACACAGATTAGTATGCTGCAGTCAAGTAGATTTTCAAAAACACTTGAATAAATGTTTCATTTTCTATGCCTTCTAAAATAAGACATTTACTTACTACAAGAAACTGCATCATTTAAAATCATTATAACTGACATATTTTATGAATTATAACATAGATATTTAAGTAATTATATAAAATAACTCACATTTAGATGTTAAAGAGTTCATTTTCCTTCACATAGTCGCATTTGCATCAGTTCTACTTCCTGGTAGAGTGTTCTTCTTGAATCTGTGATGTGTCAGTGTGATATCTGGGTCAAAGGTCAAACTGACTGCTTTCAGCTTCTCTGTGAGAATTCTGAGAGTTGAAGCTTTTAAAACAACTCGAGGACACTGTTCATGAGGTAGCCCACATCCCAGATTGTCTCCCTTAACATTTTGGTGGGAAACTTGTTAAAAACTAGTGACAAACATTCATTTAGCAGTGTAAATGCATCTAAACATGACAAAACCTTCGCAATGTATTTTACAGGTTATTACAGCCTCTATGTAAGTGAAATTAAGCCCAAAGTTATTAATAAGTAATAAAACTCAATATTTATGTCCCAACTCAATTTTTATGCAAATCTTATTATTTACTGTGTCTATATGATCAAAAGCATTTCTATATATTAATATGAATAAAAAAAAATAAAGAGAAAGAATAAAGAAAAGAAAACGAGAGTAGAAAATAAAAGAGTGTAAAGCAGAAATAAAAAAAATGTAAGAGAAAGCTATAAGATGTATATACAATGGAATATTACTTACTGTTTATATTAATAGAGTTAAAAATAAAACATATTATTTACTATTATTTAGTTCTAATTATTATTAGTTAAAGCATGACAGATTATTTACAAACAAGCATAAGCAGTATAATCAAGAAAGTATAATTAGGAATAGCATTTGAAGAACATATAAACTTTTTACAAAGAATAAATATGTTATTATTCTATTAATCATATTTTCATTACTATTCTCTCCTGCCCTCCCCACTCTTTACCCACTACATAACCTAAATAGAATGTCATTGTTTAAACAAAAAAAAGAAGAAAAGGAGAAAAAAAGAGAAAAAAATGTATCAAATTACTGACCTTACTTCTCTTTTTCAGAAAGAGAAACAAATTGAATAATAGCTTGTTATTAGTTCCTCAGATATTTTGACTGGTTATGAAACAAAACATTTCTTTGCACACAGAGAATAACTTTGATTAAATCTTTTCAGAACATTTGTGGCTTTCTGGAAATGCAGGAACTATATTTAAAAAGATTAATAATGAAGTAAAATGATGAGAGAAGAAAAGAAAAAACACATAGAACAAATAATTTGTTCTTTAGTCTCTTCTTCTTCTCTGAAGTCTTCCACGAAGTTTCAGTTGCCAGTCTCTTTAATGAAGGACTAGCCCATTCCATTTCCTCTATTTTATCCAAAATCTTATTTTTTTTGATAAACAGTAAAGCAGAGTCTAAGTCATCAGAAATTTTAGGACCATCAGGAAGGAAGATTTTTAGCTTGGCAGGAAACAGAAGGTATGTTTTAAACTGTGCTTTTTTAAGCTCCCTTATTAGTGGCAGAAAAACTTTTCTTTTAGCTATTACCAAGGAAGAATAGTCATTGTCAAAACATACAGTTGTCTCATTAATCTTAACAGGAGCTTTAGCCCAAGCAGATTTAAGAACCATCTCTTTATAAAAAATGATAGAAATCTAACTATAACTGATCTAGGATAGTTTTTGTTAGAGTTAGTATTAGCTATAGATCTATGTGCTCTTTCGATACCAAAAGAGAATGCTTCTGATAAGTCTAAAGTTTTAGGGAGCCATGTTGGTAAAAAAGAAGTAATATTGTTACCTTCAATATTTTCTGGCAGTCCAAAAATCCTAATGTTATTGCACCTAGATCTATTTTCCAGGTCATCCAGCTTTGTTTGTAAATGTGTATTTTGTTTCAGCAGAAACTCAGTGTTGATTTCCTCTTCTTGGATTCTATTTTCCATGTCATTCACAGCTTCTTCTATGCCTGTCATCTGGATCTTCTCTTGTTGCAGGTCTATATGTAACAAGTCTATTTGTTTTGTAGTTTTTTCTATGAAGGTATCTATTTTAGTATCCATTTTATCCATCTTAGCAGTAAGTTGCTGGATTATAGTTATCAGAGACTGAAGTTCTTTCTTGATGCTGGAGTCTTGAGAATTTGTCTTACTGGAACTCATTTCAGACTGATAAACTGACAGGAAAATTTTCAAAGTGATTTCTGACAGGAATATTGTTACAATTTCCTTTCTTTTTTAGATATAGTTCAAAAACTATATAAAACAAACATATTTAGAAGGAAAATTACTTCAAAAATTAATTATTTAAGTAATTAATTCCTGTCAGTGTAATGAAATTGGTGGAGCTGAAGAAATCTGCTGCTATCCTGTGTTCATCCTTGGCCACGCCCCAATACTGTGATTTTCTGATATACTCATTTTATCTAGGAACACTGTGCTACACTGTGATTTCCTTATGTACTCCTCTTATGTCGGAACATTATGCTACACTGTGATTTTGTGATGTACTCCTACAATGTAGGAACATTGTGCTATACTGTGATTTCCTGATCTACTGCTGTTATGTAGGAATTCTGTGCTAAGCTGTGATTTCCTGATGTACTCCTGTTGTATAAGAACATTGTGCTACACCGAGATTTCCGGATATACCTCTGTTTTCTAGGAACATTGTACTTCACTGCTGAGTGTTTTATGTTCTCCTGTTAAGTAGAAACATGGTGCTGCACTACCAAGTGCCTGATATACTCTTGCTATTTAGAAATACTGTGGTACACTGTGGTTTCCTGATGTTCTCCTGTTATGAAAGTGTACTGTGCTACACAGTGATTTCCTGATGTACTCCTGCTATATAGGAATACTGCGCTACCCTGTGATTTCCTGATGTACTCCTGTTATGTAGGAATACTGTGCTACACTAATTTCCTGATGCACTCTGGTTATGTAGGAGTACTGTGTTACACTGTGATTTCCTGATGTCCTTCTTTTATGTAGGAACACTGTGCTACTCTATAATTTCCTGATGCACTCCTGTTGTGAAGGAACACTATGCTACACTGTGATTTCCTGACATACTCCTGTTATGTATGAATACTGTGCTACACTGTGATTTCCTATTGTACTCCTGTTATGTAGGACCACTGTGATACACTCTGATTTCCAGATGTACTCCTCTTATGTTGGAGTACTGTGCTACAATGTGATTTACTGATATACTCCTGTTACCTAGGAACACTGTGCTACATTGCGATTTCCTGATGTACTTCTCTTATGTAGGAAGATTGTGCTACAGTGTGATTTCTTGATGTACTCTTGTTATGTAGGTGCACTGTGCTACACAGTGATTTCTTAATATACTCCTGTGTGTAGTAATACTGTGCTACACTGATTTTCTGATGTACTCCGGTTATGTAGGAGTACTGTGTTACACTGTGATTTCCTGATGTCCTGCTGTTATGTAGGACCACTGAGCTACACTGTGATTTCCTGATGTGCACCTGCTATGTAGAAACACTATGCTACACTGTGATTTCCTGATGTTCTCCTGTTATGTATGACTACTGTGCTACACTATGATTTTATGATGAACTCCTCTTATTTAGGAACACTGTGCTGCACTGTAATTTCCTGATGTACTCATTTTATGTAGGAGTACTGTGCTACACTGTGATTTCCTGATATACTCATCTTATTTAGGAACATTGTGCTACACTGTGATTTCCTGATGTACTCCTATAATGTGGGAACATTATGCTACACTATGATTTCCTGATGTACTCGTATTATGTAGGAACACTGTGCTACACTGTGATTTTTCCTGATGTAGTGCTGTTATGTAGGAATTATGTGCTATGGTGTGATTTCGTGATGTACTCCTGTTATATAGGAACACTGTGCTATACCAGTTTTTCCTGATATACTCCTGCTTTCTAGGAACATTTTCTTCACAGCTGAGTGTTTTATATTTTTCTGTAAAGTAGGAAAATGGTTCTGCACTATCGAGTTCTTGATGTACTCTAGCTTTGTAGGAATACTATGCTACACTGTGATTTTCTGATGTACTCATGTTATCTTGGAAAACTGTGCTACACTGTGATTTCCTGATATACTCATGTTATCTAAGAACACTATGCTACACTGTGATTTCATGACATATTTCGATTATGTAGGAACACTGAACAATACTCTGATTCCCTGATGTACTCCTCTTATGTTGGAGCACTGTGCTACAGTCTGATTTCCTGATCTGCTCCTATTATGTTGGAAAACTGTGCTACACTGTCATTTCCTGATGTACTCTTGTTATGTAGGAATACAGTGCTACGTTGTAATTTTGTGATGTACTGCTGTAATCTAGAAACACTGTGCTACACTGTGATTTCCTGATATACTCCTGTTTTAGGAACACTGTGCTTTACTGCTGAGTGTTTACTTTTCTCCTGTTAAGTAAGAACATGGTGTTGCACTAGCAAGTGCCTGATGTACTCTTGCTATGTAGGAACAGTGTGCTACACTGAGATTTCCTGATGTACTCCTGCTATATAGGAATAGAGAGCTGCACTGTTATTTCCTGAAGTACTCCTGTTATGTTGCAGTACTGTGCTACACTGTGATTTACTGATGCACTTCTGTTATGTAGGAGTGTTGTGCTGCAATGTGATTTACTGATGTCTTCTGGTTATGTAAGAATACTGTGCTGCAGTGTGATTACTCTGATGTTCTCCTGTTATGTACGAATACTATGTTATACAGTGATTTCCTGATGTACTGTTATGTAGGAGTACTGTGCTATGCTGTGATTTCCTGATGTATGCCTGTAATGTAGTAGTCAAGTGCTGGACTGTGATTCCTTGATGCCCTCCTGTTATGTAGGAAAACTATGCCACACTGTGATTTCCTGATGTACTTCAGTTATATATGAATGCTGTGCTACACTTTGATTTCCTGATGTACTCCTGTTATTTAGGAATATTGTGCTAAACTGTTATTCCCTGATGTACTCCTCTTATGTAGGAACATTATGCTAAAGTGTGATCTCTTAATGTACTCCTGTTATGTAGGAATACAGTGCTACACTGATTCCCTGATATTCTCTGTTTATGTGGGAGTACTGTGTTACCCTGTGATTTCCTGATGTCCTCCTTTTATGTAGGAACACCGAGCTAAAATGTGATTTCCTGATGCACTCCTGCTATGAAGGAAAAGTATGCTACACTGTGATTTCCTGGCGTACTCCTCTAATGTAGGAACATTGTGATACACTATGATTTCCTGATGTACTCCAATTATATAGGAATACTGTGCTACACTGTGATTTTTTCTGATGTAGTGTTGTTATGTAGGAATACTGTGTTATGGTGTAATTTCCTGATGTACTCCTGTTATGTAGGAACACTGCTACACCAATTTTTCCTGATATACTCCTGCTTTCTAAGAACATTGTGCTTAACTGCTAAGTGTTTTATATTTTTCTGTTAAGTAGGAAAATGGTTCGGCACTACCGAGTTTCTGATGTACTCTAGATATGTAGGAAAACTGTGCTACACTGTGATTTTCAGATTTACTTTCTTAGTTAGGAGTACTGTGCTACATTGTGATTTCCTGATATACTCATGCTATCTTGCAAAACAGTGCTACACTGTGATTTCCTGATATACTCATGTTATCTAGGAACACTGTGCTACACTGTGATTTCATGATGTATTCCTATTGGGTAGGAACACTGTGCTACACTCTGATTTCCTGATGTACTACTTTTATGTAGGAGTACTGTGCTACAGTGTGATTTCCTGATCTTCTCCTATTTTGTAGGAACACTGTGCTACACTGTGATTTCCTGATGTACTCCTGTTATGTAGGAATACAGTGCTACATTGTAATTTCGTGATGTAATGCTGTAATGTAGAAACACTGTGCTACACCATGATTTCCTGATATAATCCTGTTTTTTAGGAACACTGTGCTTCTCTGCTGAGCGTTTGATTTTCTCCTGTTAAGTAAGAACATGGTGTTGCACTACCAAGTACCTGATGTACTATTACTATGTAGGAACAGTGTGCTACACTGTGATTTCCTGATGTACTCCAGTTATGTACGAGTAGTCTGCTACACTGTGCTTTCCTGATGTACTCCTACTATATAGGAATAATGAGATACACTATGATTTTCTGATGTATTCCTGTTATGTTGGAGTACTGTGCTATTCTGAGATTTTCTGATGTACTTGTGTTAAGTAGGAATACTGGACTAAAGTGATTTCTTCATGTTCTCCTGTTATGTAGGAGCACTGTGCTATACTGTGATTTCCTGATTTACTCCTGTTACGTAGGAACACTGTTCTCTACTGAGATTTCCTGACATACCCCTCTTATGTAGGAGCACTGTGCTACACTTTGGTTTCCTGATCTACTCCTGTTATGTAGAAGGATTGTACTACACTGTGATTTCATGATGTTCTCCTGTTTTGTAGGAACAGTGTGCTATACCATGATTTCATGATATACTCCTATTGTCTAGGAACACTGTGCTTCACTGCTGAGTGTTTGATGATCTTCTATTAAATAGGGACATGGTGATGGACTACCAAGAGCCTGATGTACTCTTGCTATGTAGGGACACTGCTCTAAACTGTGATAGCCTGATGATTTCCTGTTATGTAGGAGTAGTGTGCTACACTGTTATTTTCGGATGTACTCCTTTTAAATAGGATTATTGCTCTACACTGTCATTTCCTGATGTACTCCTGTTATGTAGGAGTGCTGTGCTACACTGTGATTTCCTTATGTTGTCCTGTTATGTAAGAATACTGTGCTACTCTATGATTACCTGTTATCATCCTGTTATGTAGGAATAGTATGTTACACTGTAATTTCATGATATACTCCTGTTATGTAGGAGTACTCTGCTATACTGTGATTTCCTGATGTACCCCTGTTATGTAGGAGTACTGTACTACACTGTCATTTCCTGATGTCCTCCTTTTATGTAGGAACACTGTGCTACACTGTGATTTCCTGATATACTCCTGTTGTCTAGGAACACTGTGCTTCACTGCTGAGTGTTTGATGCTCTCCTGTTAAGTAGGAACATGGTGCTGCACTATCAAGTCCCTGATGTACTTTTGCTATGTAATAAAACTGTGTTACACTGTGAGTTCCTGATGTACTCCTTCTATGTGGGAATAGCCTGCTACAATGTGATTTCCTGATGTACTCCGGCTATGCAGTAGTACTGTCCTACACTTTGTTTTCCTGATGTACTCCTGTTATTTAGGAGTAGCCTGCCACCTGCTGTCCTCCTGTTATGTAGGAATTCTGCTCTGCATTGTGATTTCCTGATACACTCCTATCTAGGAACACTGTGCTACACTGTGATTTCCTGATGTACTCCTGTTATGTAGGAGCACTGTGCTACACTGTGATTTGCTGATGTACTGTTATGTAGGAGGGCTGTGCTATACTGTGATTTGCTGATGTACTCCTGTTATGTAGGAGTACTTTGCTATATTGTGATTTCCTGATGTACTCCTGTTATGTAGGAGTACTGTGCTATACTGGGATTTCCTGATGTACTCCGGTTATGTAGAAACACTGTGCTACACTGTGATTTCCTGATATACTCCTGTTATGTAGGAATACTGTGCTACACTGTGATTTCCTGATACACTCCTGTTTTTTAGGAACACTGTGCTTCACTGCTGAGTGTTTGATGTGCTCCTGTTAAGTAGGAACATGGTGCTGCACCACTAAGCATCTGATGTACTTTTGCCATGTAGGAACACTGTGCAACAGTGTGATTTCCTGATGTACCCCTGTAATGTAGGAATAGTGTGCTACACTGTGATTTCCAGATGTACTCCTGCTATGTAGTAGTGCTGTCCCACACTGTTATTTCCTGATGTACTCCTGTTGTTTAGGAGTACTGTGCTACACTGTAATTTCCTGATGTCCTTCTGTTATTTAGGAATTCTGCTCTACACTGTGATTTCCTGATATACTCCTTATATCTTGGAATATTGTGCTACACTGTGATTTCCTGATGTACTCCTGTTAGATAGGAATGCTGTGCTACATTGATTTCCGGATGCACTCCTGTTATTTAGGAGCACTTTGCTACACAGTGATTTCATTTCCTGTTGAATTTCTGTTATGCAGGAGTAGTGTGCTACACTGTGATTTCCTGATGTACTCCTGTTATGTAGGAGTACAGTATGATTTCCTGATGCACTCCTGTTATGTAGTAGTGCAATGCTAAACTGTGATTTCTTGATGTACTCCTGTTATTTAGGAGTTTGGTGCTACACCTTGATTTCCTGATTTACTCCTTTTATGTAGGAGTGTGGTGCTAAACTGTGATTTCCTGATGTACTCCTGTTATCTAGGAGTGCGGTGCTACACTGTGATTTCCTGATGTCCTCCTGTTATGTAAGAATACTGTGCTACACTGTGGCTACTTGATGTCCTCCTGTTATGTTGGAATACTATGCTACACTGTGATTTGCTGATGTACTCCTGTTATATAAGAGCACTGTGCTATACTGTGATTTCTTGATGTACTCCTGTAATGTAGGAGTACTGTGCTATACTGGAATCTCCTAATGTACTCCTGTTATGTAGGAACACTGTGCTACACTGTGATTTCCTGATATACTCCTGTTATGTAGGACTATTGTGCTACACTGTGATTTCCAGATATACTCCTGTTTTTTTTTAGGAACACTGTGCTTCACTGCTGTGTGTTTGATGTTCTCCTGTTAAGTAGGAACTTGGTGCTGCACTATTAAGTGCCTGATGTACTTTTGCTATGTAGGAACACTGTGCAATGGTGTGATTTCCTGATGTACCCCTGTTATGTAGGAATACTGTGCTACACTGTGATTTCCTGATGTACTCCTGTTGTTTAGGAGTACTGTGCTACACTGTAATTCCCTGATGTCCTCCTGTTATTTAGGAATTCTGCTCTACACTGTGATTTCCTGATATTCTCCTTATATCTAGAAATACTGTGCTACACTGTGATTTCCTGATGTACTCCTGTTATGTAGGAATACTGTGCTATACTGATTTCCTGATGTAATCTGTTATGTATAAATACTGTGCTACACTGATTTCCTGATTTCCTGATGTACTCCTGTTATGTAGAAGTACTGTGCTATACTGGGATTTCCTGTTGTACTCCTGTTACATAGGAGTACTGGGTACACTGATTTCTTGATGTTCTCCTATTATGTTGGAGCACTATGCTAGACTGTGATTTCCTGATATACCACTGTTATGTATTAGCATTGTTCTGCACTGTGATTTCCTGATGTTCTCCTGTTATTTAGGAACACTGTGCTACACTGTGATTTCCTGATATATTCCTGTTATTTAGGAATACTGTGCTACAATGTGATTTCCTGATGTACTCCTGTTATGTAGGAATACTGTGCTAAACTGTGATGTCCTGATATACTCCTTTTTTCTAGGAACACTGTGCTTCACTGCTGAGTGTTTGATGTTCTCCTGTTAAGTAGGAATATGTTGTTGCACTATCAAGTGCCTGATGTACTTTTGCCATGTGGAACACCTGCTACACTGTGATTTCCTGACATACTCTTATTATGTAGGAATACTGTGCTACACTGTGATTTCCTGATGTAACCCTGTTATGTAGTAATGATGCCCTCCTTTTATGTAGGAATTTTGCCCTACACTGTGATTTCCTGATGTACTCATGTTATCTAGGAACACTGTGCTACACTGTGATTTCCTGATGTACTCCTGTTATGTAGGAATACTGTGCTGCACTGATTTCCTGATATAATCCTGTTATGTAGGAGTACTGTGGTATCCTGTGATTTCCTGATGAACTCATGTTATGTAGGAATACTGTACTAAACTTATTTCTTCATGTTTTCCTGTTATATAGGAGCACTGTGCTATACTGTGATTTCCTGATGTACTCCTGTTATGTAGGAACACTGTTCTCCACTGAGATTTACTGACATACTCCTCTTATATAGGAACATTGTGCTACACTTTGATTTCCTGATTTACACTTGTTATGTAGAAGTATTGTACTACACTGTGATTTCCTGATGTCCTCCTATTTTCTAAGAACACTGTGCTTCACTGCTGAGTGTTTATTGTTCTCCTGTTAAGTAGGAACATGGTGATGCACTACCAAGGGCCTGATGTACTCTTTCTATGTAGGAACACTGTTCTAAACTGTGATATCCTGATGAATTCCTGTTATGTAGGAGTAGTTTGCTACTCTGTGATTTCCTGATGTACTCCTTTTGTATAGGATTACTACACTACACTGTCATTTCCTGATGTACTCCTGTTATGTAGTAAAAGTGTCCTACGCTGTGTTTTCCTGATATACTCCTGTTATTTAGGAGTATTGTGCTAGACTGTAATTTCCTGATGTCCTCCTGTTATGTAGGAATTCTGTTCTGAACTGTAATTTCCTGATATACTCCTGCTATGTAGGAATACTGTGCTACACTGATTTCCTGATGTACTCCTGTTAAGTAAGAGGACTGTTCTACACTGTGATTTCCCAATGTACTCCTTTTATGTAGGAGTACTGTTCTATAATGTGATTTCCTGATGTACTTCTGTTACGTAGGGGTACTGTGCTATACTGGGATTTCCTGATGTACTCCTGTCATGTAGGAGTACTGGGCTATACTAATTTCTTGATGTTCTCTTGTTATGTAGGAGCACTGTGCTATAATTTGATTTCATGATGTGCTCCTGTTATGTATTAGCACTGTTCTACACTGTGATTTCCTGATGTATTCCTCTTATGTAAGAACACTGTGCCACACTATGATTTTCTGATGTACTTCTGTTATGTAGGAGGAATGTGCTACATTGTGATTTCCTGATGTACTAATGTCATGTAGGAATAATGTGCTACTGTGTGATTTCCTGATGCACTGCTCTTATGAATGAACACTGTGCTACACTGTCATTTTCTGATGTACTCCTGTTATGTAGGAGTACTGTGCTACACTGTGATTTCCTGATGTACTCCTCTTATGTAGGAACACTGTGGTACACTGTCATTTTCTGATGCATTCCTATTAGGTAGGAGCACTGTGCTTCGCTGCAATTTCCTGATGTACTCATGTTATGTAGGAGCACTGTGCTACAATGTCATTTTCTGATCTAGTCCTGCTATGTATGACCTCTGTGCTACACTGTGATTTCCTGATGTTCTTTTGTTATGCAGGAACACTGTGCTTCACTGCTGAGTGTTTGGTGTTCTCCTGTTATGCAGAAAAATGCTACTTTACTTCTGAGTTCATGATAGACTTATGTTATGTAGAAACACTGTGCTGCACTGCTGAGTGTCTGATGTACTCCTTTTTTGTAGAGGCATTCTGCTGCACAGCTCGGTGCCTGATGTACTTCTTGTATGTAGGAACATTTTGCTACAAGGATGACTGCCTGATATACTCGGATTTAAGAACATTTTTCTGCACAGCTTATTGCCTGATGTAATACTGTTAAGTAGAAACACTGTGATTTCCTAATGTACTCCTGTAATACAGGAACACTGTGTTGTACTGCTGAGTGTCTGACATGCTCCTGATATATAAGAACACTGTACTGCAGTGTTGAGTGTCAGGTGTACTTCTGTTATCTAGGATCACCATGCTGCACTGCCAAATGATTGATGTATTCCTGTTATATAGGAACTGAGTGATCAATGCTGAGTGCCTGAGGTACTCCTGTTATGTAGGAAAGTTGTGTTACACTGCTTATTGCTGGATGTACTCCTGTTTTGTAAGAACATGGTGCTGCACTGGTCAGTGTCTGATGTATTCTTATTATGAGGGAAAACTGTGTTACACTGCTCTGTGCTGCAACAGTGCTGCCTTTTCCTTTAAATGTTCTGTGAGTTGTTGGACCATGGGACACAGTGCTTCACAGCTGTTTTTTGTAGCTTACTAATGACCTCCAGTCCCAGTTACCTTGAGTCTCTTCACTTGCAGGGAGCACAGTGTTGCCATACTGCATTGCCAACTTATACTTTTACACTAGCTCTTGAACCTTACCTGCACCTAGTTTAATATGTCCTAACTAAAAATATGAAACTTTAATCCTGTCCACCTTGTGTAAAACCACTGTTTACTTTTAGTGTACAAAATGCTGTTGCCTTGTTACTGTGTGGGGTATCTGCTTATCACACATTGGTATGGCTCTCAGTCCACCACTGGTGTGATTGTTGCACAGTGCAGCTTCACTGGGCACTACTCTTACTGACCTCAGTTATACATTGAATTATATTCTGCTGCACCCCAGCTTTATTAACCTAACACTGCAAATCCTTATACCAGTCACCAGACGTACCGTGCCTCATACACGCTGCAGACGGCTGCTTTGAAACTCACTCAGCAATGTTTTGCAAACTTCATATCTAAAATCACTGGATAATTATTTTATTAACTGTGTGACTGAGCAGATATTTACAGGTTCCTTATGATACCCTATAGCTTTTCTTTCTTTCAAAATCATGGAATGTAAACAGCCCCAGTTAGGATGAAACCAGATTGCTTCAAAGTGTTTTTTACAGAACTAGATAAATCTAAAGGTTTCTTGAGATATATTACTTTGTAGAAGGACTTCAACTTCACCACAAACCCAAAGATAGGCAGAATGGAGTAAAATAGGAAGAAAGTGAACTGACCATTTTTTTTGCACTACCTAGTAATAAGGGTAATAAACAGATGATATGTTACTACCATACAAGTTAGGGCAGTATAAAAACTGAAAGCTCAAACATAATGAATATACAATCAAAATTTGAGAATATGGGAAAGAGATCTAGTGTTTATGACAGAAAGTTATGGTGCAACATAGAAGTATTTATTAGAAGTGGGTCCCTAACATTCTGCCTGATTGAATGAACGCAACAAAGTGAATAACAAAGACTGCAAAAGAAAGACATCTTGATATTGGGCCAGGATAAGAATCCATGTTGTCTAAGTGCGAAACATATACTTCAAGGGAGAAAAGGTAGATATTAAGTGTGAAAATAGTAAGTAACAGCTGTAGAAATTTGTGAAGTGAATGATAATCTAGATGAAAAGTATAACACAGGAGGACTGAGAAACATAAAGATAGTAAAGATATACTGCACAAAAATTGTTATGTCACTTTAAGAAATATGCTACTAGGAGTGCTGTGCAGAGAACCTTTACATATCTAAATTTCTAACGGAAAACATGAAAAAGAGAGGAAAGAAACATTTAAATTCTACATCTGGAAAGTTTCTTATCAGATGATTTGAGTTGAACTTAAATGTTTTTATGCAGCAAATGAAACAATTGCTGTCTTCTCTGCCTTCTGACCAAAAGCGCCCGCAGGCAGGTGGAAAGGGGTGCACTTACACCCCCCCCCCCCGGAACTGGCTGGATAGGATATTAATTTTCCTTTAATTAAAAATAAATACATTGGCATTTTTCTTCTTTAAGAAAGGACTTGGCATTCTTTTTTAAGAAAGGACCTGCCCCATAATGCATCATGCCTGTGCATGTGTTGTCGTCCGCGCACAATTTGAAATGCTTCACAGGAGAATAAGGTGTGTTGTCATCCACGTGCAATTTGAAATGCTTCACAGGAGAATAAGGTGCGTTGTTGTCCACGTGCAATTTGAAATGCTACACGGGAGAATACGTCTAGGAGTTCTGCTTTGATCATTCAGATTTAATCATGTGTAAGTTTTCGCTACATTCAGTGCTGCTTTTGCTGCCAGGTCATTCATTCAATGCTGCCTTTGCTGCCAGGTCATTCATTCAAGTGTAATGCTGCTTTTGCTGCCAGGTCATTCGCGTGTGTGTGTGTGTGTGTGTGTGTGTGTGTGTGTGTGTGTGTGTGTGTGTGTGAGTGTGTGCGCGCGTGTGTACATGTGTGCACATGTGTGTGCGTGTGTGTGTGTGTTTGTGTGTATTTGTAAGAGGGAGGTAGGTGTGTGTGTGTGTTTGCAAGAGGGTGGTAGGTCTGTGCGTGTGTGTGAGTGAGTGTGTGTGTATGTGTGTGAGTGTGTGTATGTGTGTGTGTGTGTGTGTGTGTGTGTGTGTGTGTGTGTGTGTGTGTGTCTGTGTAAAAGGGAGATAGGTGTGTGTGTTTGTTTGTAAGAGGGAGGTCGGTGTGTGTTTGTGTGTGTGTGTGTGTTTGTGTGTTTGTAAGAGGGAGGTAGGTGTGTGTGTTTTTAAGAGGGAGGTAGGTGTATGAGTGTGTGTGTGTGTGTGTGTGTGTGTGTGTGTGTGTGTGTGTGTGTATGTAAGAGGGAGGTAGGTTGTGTGTGTGTGTGTGTGCGTAAGAGGGAGGTGGATGTGTGTGTGTTTGTAAGAGGGAGTAGGTGTGTGTGTGCGTGTGTGCTTGTAAGAAGGAGGTAGGTGTCTGTACATGTGTGTTTGTAAGAGGGAGGTGTGTGTGTGTGTGTGTGTGTGTGTGTGTGTGTGTGTGTGTGTGTGTGTGTGTGTGTGTGTGTGTGTGTGTGTGTGTGTTTGTGTGTGTGTGTGTGTGTGAGTGCGTGTGTGTTTATAAGAGGATGGTAGGCATGTGTGTTTGCAAGAGGGAGGTAAGCGTGTATGTTTGCAAGAGTGAGGTAAGGGTGTGGGTTTGCAAGAGGAAGGTAGGTGTGTGTGTGTGTTTGTGTGGAAGTAAGGGGGGGGTCATACCTCACAATTATCTAGATTCTTGCCTCATATTTTCAGTTTGTTTCTCATAAAATTGTGTTTTTTCTGGCAAATCACTGAGGATTGAAGTAAAAAAATATTGGCAGACATTTGGGTTTTAGACTTCCTATCCTCTGAAAATGCATACTAATGCAAAACTTGTTGCTCTATCTACTTTCTAAGGAGGTCAGGGTATGTATATGTGTGTCATAACTCTCAGCTGTACAGATTTTTACAATGTCCAGTTTTCTGCCTTATATTTTGGTCTGTTCCTGACAAAAATTCTGTTTTTTTTTTGACAAATCACTGGGATGAGCTAAGGATTAAAATTACTAAATAATGACATGTATTTCAGCTTCAGACTTCATCCTTTAGAAAATGCATTTGAACACAAATCCTGTTATTCTAGAAACTTTCTAAATATGTCCCTAGTTTTGGGCCTTTGTCCCCAACATTATAAGAGGCTCTGTTCAGATTTCTTGTGCTAAGAAATTGAGAGGTATTGTGTGTGTGTGTGTGTGTGTGTGTGTGTGTGTGTGTGTGTGTGTGTGTGTGCGTGCATGCGTGCGTGCGGGTGTGTGTGCATGCATGTGTGCGTGTGTGTGTGTGTGTGTGTGTGTGTGTGTGTGTGTGTGTGTGTGTGTGTGTGTGTGTGTGTGTGTGTGTGTGTGTGTGTGTGTGTGTGTGTGTGTGTGTGTGTAAGAGAGAGAGTGAAATGCCCTAGTTAGAGCTAGCAAGTGAAATTTATTTTTAAGTGCATTTTCAAGGAATTGTGAGCTTCAAGGGAAGAGAAATTTACTGCTGTTCATGCTGTCTGCTTAAAATGTGCAACTATTTTGTTTATCAGACTGTTGTGATATTGAATTTTAAAGCAGTGTTAGTAGCACAGCAGGTAGTATACATGTGTCATGATGTAGAGGACTGCAGGTTCTACTCCCACAGCATGTAAATTTGTATTTTAAGGTGGTGGGGTGTTGCAGTCCTGAATATGTCCTCCTTTGCATGAAATGCTAGTAACTATGAACCTGTTTATCAGCTTGCCACCCATTCCCTATTGCAATATACCAGCTTACCATTTTTTTTTTAATGTAGCATAAGCAATTTATTGTTTAAGGGCAGCAGGCACTGAATTTGTAGATTAAACACTGAAATATAAAGTTGTTTTCTATCAACAACCTTTTCATTAGTTTCAGATCACTTTAATGTGGAATTATTCAGATGACTTTTACTCCTGCAGAGATTGTGCATATTGACTGATATTGGCGGATTGTAATGACAGACGTTTGAGTGGCCTTTTATGGTTTAAATGTTCTGAATTTGGCAGTTTGTTGTTATTGGTTTATATGGCTTGTTTCCTTGCTTACTGGAATAACATTCAAAACTATAAATTTAAAATACTGAAAAAGTGGTGCTGTATTATACAAGGGATATAATTCAGTTATTATATATTATAATTAATCCAATCACAAAGGTGAATCAAAGAACTTTGGCATGGTTCTAAAAATGTGTGCGAGGGGCCTATTATTTGAAAACAGCCCAAAGGTAAACTTAACCTGCCATTGGCCAGATGCATTTTCTTTGAATGTGGGTTTCAATTCTGTTTCAGTGAAAGTGAGTTTCAAAGGTAGATATGTTTTAATGCGAAGTCTGTTTTATTGTAAGACTATTGCTTTGTTTAGCAAATGTCTACCAGTGTTTGTGCTATAAAATTTGAAATAAAATTTGTAAATTAAATTTAAATATCTGTAATCAGTGTAGATAAAACAGTATGTAGACTGAGAGTTTTGAAAAGTGTTTATGGCAACTGGGGAGAAATAGCCAAGTAATGGGGCACTGGGATGGCTGTGGGAGTGAGGGGGTTATGTGGGGGGCTGATAAATTAGAGGGGCTATGGGTTTGCACCATCCTGCAAAAAATCCTGCATACTCCCCTGATTCTGACCATGAACCCCCACCTGAATAATTGGCCCATTCATACTCCACCATGCTGATGGTCAACCAGAAGAGGCCATCATTTAGGAAGCCATCAGGATGTTTCGGCTTTTTGCAGTTATATGCTACCCCCATATGCATTCAACAAATTTCCAGGGAGGAGAATTGCCCCCCCCCCCAGCAGTCCTCCTCCTCCCTGGAAATCATGAGCGGTAGTTTCTCCACTCTCTGCCAGAGAAATTCTATCAACTTAGTTTGCTACCAACTCTATGCAGTCCTCCTAAACATTCAGGAGAAGCATGTGGGCCATGATCTTTCACTCCTCACCCTCACTGACTTCTGCTAGTGCTGGGGCTGCTAATTGAACCCTGGTCATCTTTGTCACAATTAGGGTATCATCCTTTTGTACCATGGAGCCAGGTACACAGTTCTGAATTCCTAATAGTTGGTGGCCATGAAATGTTAAGCACAGTCAGAAAACAAAGGCCCTCTGAGGGTGACAGTACATGACACATTGGCTGCTAGTGGGAATAACAACCCTGATGTATATACAATTTGATAGAGCAGTGGCTGGGGTCTAACACATGATATTCTGTGTCAGTACAAGTGACATGCTCAGGAGTAACTCTGGCCAGATTCCAAAAGACTTGCTGTCAGAGAAACTCCGTCAGGCCTATCTATAAAGCAGGCTTACAGCAGGGCCCAGATTTCAAGTGTGCACAGTGGAATAAGTCACTTGCACCAATAACAATTCTTTTGGAATCTGTTCCCCGGTGTAATTCTACATTATAGATAGGTCTTATATCAGGGTAAGTCTCTTACACCGAGAACAAGTCTTTTAGAATTGGGGCAGGCTTACTCTGGAGTAAGTCACTTAAACTGAAAGTAAATCTTTACGAATCTGGCCTCATATGTTGTTTTGTGTATATTACATATGGCAGAATATAACTAAGTTTTTCTAATGTGCATATCTCTTCTAAGGTTAGAAAGTGGAATGGCTAGGCTTTGCCTACTGCACCATGTTAAACTACGGTGTCTAAATTTCTTTGTGCTTTTATTTTTTGCCTTTTTTTTTTTCGCTACCTGTGGACAGCAGGATTAGCCAACATATTATTTCCTGTGCATTTATTAAAACCTGTCCAGTAGTACATATTGTTAATTAATATGTCACTGAAGCCTCTCCTTTGATTATTCCCTTTCTAAGACTCAAATGAATTGTTTCCTTTATGGAGACATGGAAATATTTCTAGCCCTGCTTCCAGCTATAAGCATGGCTACTAGGCTGTGATTTTCTTCCACTTTATTTTTTTATTCTCTTTTTTATGGTCTGCACTCTGTAGGACAAATTCTGTTACTTGCAATGTGACATCTGAGTACCTTTTATATGCCAGTATACATACGGACAGTGCTTTGACATAATTAGCATGGTCAGTATTCCATAGAACAGAACATCCTGTAAACTCAACAGCTGCTTCTGCTCAAGAATTGAAAGGTCAGCTCTACACATTATTAGGAAACAGCATATTTCAAAATGTTGTTACAGTTTCTGACTTTGTTACAGAGAACAGACCAGAAAAGAACAGAACAAAATAAATTAAGGCATGTAAAGGAGCTAAACGCCTTACCTTTTTTTAATATGCTGGCATATGTGTATGCATACATTTACTTGTCAGTTAAAATTTGGACGTCAGGGAGCTGCCTCTAAGAACATCACTATAAAATAAAACAAAAACAAACACGAATGATGAGGACTACTATTATCTGATATGTTTTATTACATAATTTTCAGCTGAGACATGCCTTCTAGTGTTACTGATTCCACCATGCCTTTATTCTGCAATGTACAAAGCACTATGACCATGTTTCAGTACATTCTTCAAACACTTAAGAACAAGAGTATTCAGGACTCAAAATTTCTTCTCAGCAAGTATAATATATTTGTCTTCTGGAAAGCTACTCTCTACAATAAGTAGCTAAGCAGAAGCTGATTCAAAAATACAATGAGCATGAGCTGAAGAAGGCGATCAACAGGGATGGTCACAGTATATGTCAATGGTAGTATAATGTCATGGAAATGAGCAATGGTATCAAAATGAGTGCTTCTATGCATGCAGATGAGGGAAAACAATATAGCAGCTATAAGAAAGAAAGTCCAAAACATGACATGAAGTGCTCCCTCCAATGATATTGAATATGCTGAAATTCAAATGTTAATGCAGGGGAGTAGCAGGACTGTGTTGGGGGTATTCCCTGCTCTGTCAAACTGTATATTCAGCAGATTGTTATTGTCAATAACAGGTAGTGTATTATGTATGCACTGTCACCCTCAAAGGTTCTTTGTCATTTAACTGTGCTTAACATTTCATGGCCTTCATGTCACCAACATAATAGAACTGTGCCGTGTGAATAGAGACACCATACAGAAGCTGATAGACACATGCCACCCTCATCTGCTGGTCCATGGATGGGATGGACTACATGTAGCAATAGATACTAAGGTTTGTGGGGACCTTTCAGTCACCAACAAGAAACAAAGTGGGGGTATCTTGGGAATCAGCCTCCAATTCCTCAATTCCATGATACAGCATGTCGGGGACATATATGGTTTCTTCATACCAAAAAGTAGAGTGCCACACTATAAAGGATTTTTATAATATTTCTAATTCGTCTCAGGTACAGGGGGCCATAGACTGTCTCCACATTGAAATACAGGCCATTCTGGGTATGCTGAGAAGAAGGTATGTAAAGGTTGCCTCTCCATCAACTAGCAGGTGGTCTCTAATGCACATCCAGACAGCCACTATGACTCCCATAAATGGCACGTGCAAGTTGTATCAATGGTATGTGAGGGGTGAATTTTCCCAGAAGCATCCTATTGGCAATTCCAGATGTGCCCTAGAGCCTTGGTTAGTGACACCTATCAGAAATCCATGACAGACAGTGGATACCATAATGGCCTGCCATAAGCCCAGGTCATCATGGAATATGTGTTTGGGCTGCAAAAGGCACATTTTCACTGCCCATCAGTATCTGGTGATACCCTGCAGTATGACCCTGGTACATGTACTAAGATACTCTCAGTATGTTACACAATGTAGTATTGAGGAAGCCATTGCATCAGGGAAACTATATGCATGGGGTTATCTCCCAATTTACCAGGCCTTGTATGGCGAAACAGATGTGGAGTTATTGAAGAACCAAGCAGTAGAGACTGAACATGCTGGATGGATCTGGATGCAGTACTTTTTGGTACTGGCCAAGAGGCAGTGACTGGAATATAGCTTTGGACCATAGTAAAGGACATAGACTACAGTAAACCTGATGCTTGCAAATCCACAACCAAACTGTGCTTACACATGCATAGGCTGTTCACACACCAGACACCGGGAACATAACTAACAAAATACAAGGGGCAGGCCACAGGTATCATCACTTGGACAAGTTGGGGAGTATATAGGAGTGTACAGTGTCTTCCCCAAGGAAATGTGCGATTGTTATAAAAGCTAAAAATAACCATTGTGCAGTGTTGGTCTGAGGTGGGAGTGGATAGAACTAATGTAATGTGGTCAAGAAAGGGCCAGTCACTGAGTGGGTGTGTTTGCACATGTGTGCTTGTGTTTTTTGTGTGTGTGTGTGTGTGTGTGTGTGTGTGTGTGTGTGTGTGTGTGTGTGTGAGATGGGGGTATGCTGAGACACAGCCTCAGTAGATGTTTTAACACTGTGGCTTGGTCATATGAACATGTCCAGGTCACCTAGGGAGGATATGCTGACATCTTCAGCATGCCCCCATCCATGACAGCTGCCTCTGCCTGAAGTTCTCTACATGACTGTGAGTGATGTCATGAACAAGACATAGCACTGGTGTGAGCACCACACACTCAAGGACACCCTCTCCTGTCCATATGTACCTCCACACAAGATGTTGATGCAGACATGGTGGTGCTGCATGGTCTTGTACATGCCTTTTATGTCCATGATGTCCACCTGCATAGAGCTAGAGATAGAGATGGACTGGCTGATTGGCTATGTGCCTCATGTCTGGCACATGTCCCTTGAAGAAGGAAGGGCCTGAAGTGCACCAGCAGGTAATAGAACATATTAAGAAAGTCTCTCTCTCTCACACACACACACACACACACACACACACACACACACACACACACACACACACACACACACACACACACAGGAAATTAGCTCTTGTAGTTAATTTTGCATACCCTGCAGTGCAAAAACTATTTCCACAATGACTAAGGTGTAGCTAGTCTGAGCCTCAATAGAGGTCTTGCATACTCACTGAGTTGCAGATATTAACACAGCTAATTTCAGGAAGGTGGTGCCGATGACATCTATGGCCACCTTATATACACCCAGATAGTCTTCCTCATGCACTACAAAGGTTGTGGTAGATATTTAGGGATGTGCAGCAGAGGATGTCACACTTCATTGTATACATTTGCCAGCATCAAACCTGTTCACCATTTGAATTCCATGTATCTTGTGTGGTAGCCAATGGCAGGGAAGCCATGTCCACATCGACTACAAGGTCCAGCACACCACTGTGGGAAAGAAATGAGTCTAATCCTCCATGCAGAACAGCAAGAACTCCTCCATCTCTGTCAATGATGGGTCAGCCAAAACCCCACCTCCCACTGACCTACCCTCCCATGAAAGGCAGGTATCATGATTCTGTGCATCTCAAATCATCTCAGTGGCCCTGCATTTAACCTGCTCAGAGTTTCAGTCTTGGCCACTGACAGCATTAATGTCTGACACAACATCCTGCAATGCACAGTCACTGTAGGGTCAGTTAGCCTTTTCCTGTCTGAACAACCATCTTCCATGGAGGCAGAGGGCCGCCTGCATTAAGATCTCCTTCTCTCCATGACATAACTTGTATTTTTGTGCATTCTCATTGCCAGGTATGGGCTGTATAAATTAAGAATATACAGTTTGGCTATACCACTAAGGAATGCTTGTTCAATGATACTGTAGTGTACTATTCAACTTGTGTCACTGTCATGCTGCTGTAAGTACACATAAGAGGTTGCCAGACTGGCATATCTGACTATATGAAAGAGTCACAAGCATATTCACCTCAACTCCCAAGCCTTGCCTTATACCTTCCCACATCTTTAAAGTGCAACAAGAACAGTCAGGTTGGTAAGCCCCAAGCTGTATGGCTGCTATGCCTCCCATGTAGAGTCAAAACTATTTAGGAAGAAGCTGACTGTCATGGCAAGCAGCGGCTGTGAACTGTATGCAAGTGCACACCATAGCCTGAAATGCAGTGTATGTTTAACTGGGCCAAAAAAGCTCCAAAATACTTACTCCAGTACAGAAAATGTTCAGTATACATGGGTAGAAAGCTCAGCGAGATTTGCTAACACTTGATGGGTGACCATGGTCAAGCATATCCCTCAGAATGTTCAGCATAAACATTTACCCTACTCAGCCATCGAACTGCAGCAGGTGATCCCCCTTCTGAGATATAATCAAGGTACACGTCTGCACTATTTAATGTCATTGCTTACAAACCTCAACACGTTATAGGTGGGCATCCTTAAACGCTGCCGTACAAGATAACTATGAGGTGAGCCTTTTGCAGCCTTTCTCATTATATTTAAAATACCTGGTTTGCTTTATTTCCTGAAATTGTCTTTTTGTTAGACTGTGTACAAACTATTAGAAAGCCATTTCTCCACAATATTTGCACATTTTACTCCTCCACAATCTGTTTCACACAGGTATAGCCAGTTTCCATTAAGTGTTGTATCTCTTCTGATGTGTTATGAGACTCTAAGCAGCTACAGTTTATATTAGGCCTGTAAGCAGAATAAATAAGGGCTCATATCCTGAAAGTTTTGGAATCACTTAAATTGCACATGGCAGCTGGAAGCAGTCACACATACCAGCTAACATAGAGCTGTGCACTCCCATAAGCATCTGCAGTGTGCATTGAGCATGCAAGGTGCAGTCATTCACATAAAGGTCATTTCCTTTCACGTTGTACACCTGGACGGATAAGAAAGGCTAAAGAGCAATGTCAGTCAAGATGTTCAAAACCATGCTAAGATAACACAATCATAATAGCACAGGTCATGTCATTCCCTGCGACAGGTCATACTACTGAGCTGTCATATGTCACATGACAATTTTCAAAACTTGAAATGGGCATGACTGCAAGATATTAGCCGTAATTCTCTAGTGTCAGACTTGAAGTATGTCTATGGTTGCCAATGGCACTGTTTTGGCAGGATGTCTTGGTGGTGCCCTATGAAATCCAAACTCTTCCTGTATTAGTTACATATTGAGTATTGGTAACCACTGTTTAGGGACATGTATGAGGGTCCCCATTATAAGGTGGATACCTGGTGTTGTCTCACCAGGGCTATTACTGGTGCCACTAGCATACTTTGCTCTGGAAAGCAGTGCAGGCACTACTGTAGTGACTTGTGGGGTAGTATTCAGAGCTTTCAGTAAGCATGATTTTTACCTGTATAATTTTTTAAGATCATCCTAGCATTGCAAAACATACATGAATTATTTCTCACAGGTAGCTTTTAAAGAGAATAGCCTCCTTTAGCAGAGGAGGAGGAGGAGGATGCAATGCCTTTCCATGTGCAGGAGTCAAATACACCAATCACTTGATATATAACTGAATTAATTATTCCTTCCTCAGCATTTTAAAAAGTGTTTAAATGTCTTATAGCAGTATCTATAGATCAGACAAGTTTATAATCTAACATGCTTCATATTATATTATTAACAGCCTATGTATTTATCTCACTTCATGTAGTCAGGTAATACATGATGTCACCACTCAGTTTATTGTTTTGCACATTCATTACATGATGCACACTTCAAGCCAGTAGGATGTACAGTGGCATAATGATGCGATTGTAAGACATAGGCTTAGTAGATGCAACACACCAGGTAGTCCTAAGCAGTTCATTTGGCACCCCCCAATACGTCATCTGCACAGCAATCTTAGGTAGCACATATCAGCATATCATGGAGTTCAAACTAGCCAGACTTGCTTTTTAGCTGGGTTTTGCAAAGTTATTAATGATGTAGATGTTGTTGCAGAATTTTATTCATATCTTCAAATAACACATGGACTTCATGCAATGTCTCCCTGTTTTCCCTCCCTCTTGGTTGTTATTTCTTCTTTTCATTTATTTTGTTCTGTTTATGATTTTCTCTCCCTTTATTCTGCATTTCTGTAAAAAAGCTACCACAGCAGTGCCAGTTTCAATGTCCCTTACTACCAATCCCCACAGATACATGGCACTCACAGCACCTGGACCAGTGCCAGCTAGGGCTGCCTCCCTGATGACTTCACAGGGTACATTTGAGTCCTCTTCATCTGCCCCTGGTGAGGATTCAACAGCTAGGAGTGCTTTTGGATCTACCAGGGTTCAAAGGCAGCTGCAGAAGTGGTGGGAGAGCTGGTGGACTGGCATATAGAAGTCTGTATTGGCTACCTGGAAAGACATCTTTCTTTGCCTCCTATCATATTCATTCCTGCCCTGTTTTTCTTATGTGATTCTCTCTGCTTATTTTCCCTTTTTTCCGACTGTCCTATGCTCCTATTTCTACCCCTTCATCTGGTCAAAAATAGATTTAAAGTATTCAGTGAACCTTTTATGGTTAATAGCTGCTTTTCTTGTCTTACCCCTTTTGTGCACATGCCCACATACTCTGGTGTGTAATTGCTCTATGTTTGGCATTTTTGATTGTCTCATGACGTAATAGCTGCTGTGGCCTTTTCACCCTCTCCATATGTCCTGCTTTAGGCATGGTCAAGCTTACTCATTAGCTGCTGTTTGAACTTTGACTTTTCAGTTTTAATTGATAATGAGATCAGAAGCATATTGCGTGCAGAAGGTAAACAGTGATCATCTCACCCCCATCATGGTGAGTATGTTTCTAAGTCCCAGGGTATGTATTTTTCAACAGTATGAAAAGCCAATGCAAAAATAATAATTTTAGTTGACTTAAAAGTAAGAGCAATTATTTATCCAGCTGGAAACCATGTAGGCTCAGTTCTTGTAAGCAGAAAAAACTGCTAGCATCAATTTCATAATATTCATCCCATCTGAAGTGAAAAATGCAATTACAAGAAGCCTGCATACTAAATTGTATGGAAATAATCAATCAATTAGTCAATCAATCAATAAATAAATAAATACATATTATAATATTAATATGTTTATTTGTCATTTAGTATATTAGCATGCTGTTTAGTTAGAAATAATGAGTTGTTGACAAGCCTTATTAAAACAGTACCAGGGTAACATACTTAAATTTTCGCATATTTTTATTTAAAGAATGATATGGTTTTAAACTGACATAGGTCATACAGAATGGATCTTGTGCAGATTACATTTTAAAGTTGCCTGTGTAACATTTCTGCATAAACTTGCAAACCAACAATTCTAGAAAATGGGAGGGTTGATGAATAAAGAAAAAAAATGGTGGGGAGTGGTTGCTGCATTGTATCACCTAGTAGAAGTGAATAGCATTCAGACTCTCTTTAGCCCTTTTAGATCCTGTTATGGTACATTTTATATTTCTATAATGACTGATGCAGTTCTGCAATACCATTTAATTCTGAGACAAAATTAATTTGGTTGAATTTAATTCTGCCCTGAAACTATATCAGAGTAAAGCCTTACTCTGTCAGTTAAGCAGAACCACATATTTTAAACATAATGCTAAAGAAAATCAGTATAATTAGTAAGCCATAACAGCTGTTGTGTTTATAGTAGGCAATTTTGTCGAGAAGTTGTTTCAAACATTGTCAGGCATGGGCTTATTAATCAACTCTGTTAACTGTGGTACCCATTAATCAGTAAGATGGAACAAAATGATTCAGCCCTGCATTAGAGCTTAGCCTTTGTTTCACTTCTCCTACATGTAATATGTAACACCTCCATATATATTTTGTTTTTCAGACAGCTCAACTCAAAAACATAGAATGCAGTTTGTACAATCAATGATTACTATAAGCAGCCTAACACATGGCAGACAATTCAGAGATGAACATTTTCTGAAATACACAAGCTACTACTTCGATGTACCCTGAGGGGAGGACAGTGTATGCACGCACGCGCATGTGTGTCTGTGTGTCTGTGTGTTTGTGTGTGTGTGTGTGTGTGTGTGTGTGTGTGTGTGTGTGTGTGTGTGTGCGCGGACGTGTGTGGGATAGTGAAGTCAGAATATAAATGCATAATGAAAAGGCAACCTTGGTTTAAAAATAAGTGTGGTCAAGCACCATAATAGTGTAAGGTAGGTTTCTGTTCCTACTTTTATTCCAGAAGATCAATAACATGGTAAAAGAATAAAAGCACAGGGAATTCAATGTAATAGTCATGGCAGAAACAATTGCAATTGCCAGACAGCCTCATACCTTACTGGTTGCTGTTTTGGTAAGATACAGTTCTAGTGATATTAAGTATGTCCATTGTGAAAGATACTGGTGGTGACTGAAATCTGTGACTGCTACTGAATACATCACACCACTGTGGCCCAGATACAGAGACGAGAGATGGACGTCTAGCCCACAAAGGACAAAAGTTGCAACTACAGTAACTTTACTTTTATGTAGGGCATTAGAAATACTTTCTGGTAGCTAGTGTAGAGGAGCAAGGCTCTGAGCTGTAAACAAAATGCTTCCTGTAGTCCAGCGTACGGGGTTTTATTCCTTTTACCTCCACTTTCCGACTGTATGAATCTGACCAAGTCACTTAGCTAGACAGTGCTCCTGGGTCACCTCTGAAATATTGATGTTAATCTATTGACAGCAGTTTCTTTGACAGCTGATAGATTGAAAGAAGTGTACACCTTCCAATAATACTCAAAAACATTTTTTACAGGCAAACCCCCTGAAATTATATATACCTAGTCTGAAGTCACACAACAGTGGAGAAAGAGGAGAAATCCACTTTTGCTGAAAGAGGTATCAGCAAAACTTCTCGAATCTATCAACAGTCAGTAGCTGAAATGTATCTCAAAAACAATCATGCGTTTGTCTAGTGGGCTTACTGAGTTAACAAATACATAAAAAACATCCCGTTTCCTTTTCAGCATGATACTGGAGCAGTGTGTGTTTGACCCATCAGTGAAAACAGCACAACAATGTACATGAAGCCTCTGTGCAAGGAGCACTAAAAACTCATAATATTCATAAGTGTCAGGACAAATTTTATGTATTTATTTTATTTATTTTACATTTGTTTACCAGGAAAGTCTGACTGGACACAGGTCCTTTTTCAGTGGAGGCCTGGTGAGAAAAGCTGCAGTTATAAGGATATTGTTAACATATACTAGCATACATAGAGTAGGAGTTACAGACATTTCAGCAGTTTAATAAACTACAGGATACCATTTCAATGGCAAAATAATATAAAAAGTTGAAGACATATTTCATTTCATGGGAAAAAGTCCCATTATAGATCACAATGTTACAGTTGTGGTTGAAAGGATTGAGAGGGTTATACACATACAGATGTAGTTGCTACACATGCCACTGAAATGATAAAGATGGTTATAGTCTTAACAGATGAAGTTACTACTTGCTGTGATATAAAATAAAAAAAGGTAGTAGATTGTTTGGGAATGTAAATGTAACCAACATCTGCATGCTACCATGTGCACCCTATGCACATGTCTTTGTGTTATGTTCACAAATGATAAGCTGGGATTCCTTGCACGAGACAAATAGTAACCAGCTTCTACTGTACTATTAAAATGACCGTATAAGGCATGCCATCCATTATGGTAGCTTATGTAAGATTGGTGAATATTGGGTGAGAAAATGGCTGTAACTAAGGAAATGATTCTTTTAAACTGTGACACTGAACTGCCTAGACATAGTAAGGTCTTATTAAGTTTAATTATGCTGTCTGCCAAAAAAAGCAATCACTAGAAAATGGAAATCAAATTCTAAACCAACTGTATTTGAAGTATTGAATATTGTAAAAGCGATAAAAAAATGGAAGAAGGATCTTTAGAAAAGGGAGGGGGCAAATTACATAGAAATAAATGGAAATTGTGGGTACAATACAAACAGAATACTGTCCAGGAGGAGGTGTGAGGTTTAAGGGAAAGCAGGAATTCAGCAATTTATGTAATGTTAGGCAGATGATAGTTACAAAAAAAGAAAGTATATAAGAAGCATAATGTATATAAATGAAACAAATGTTAACATGGTTTGTTTTCTTTTCTGTTAATTTATGTCTGCCTATGTCTTAAGTGATAATTTAATAAAGGTGTTTGCAAAAAAAAAAAAAAAAAAGCCTTGCGGTTGTTGACAGCTTGATGTCTGTCCCATGTTTGAATTTATAGGTCCAGGGCAGTCATCCAATCCCTAGTTCAAGTATGGTTTGATGGGCTGAGATTAATTGAAAGGGAGACTTTATCCCATATATGCATTTGATATATAGGAGTATATGAGGTACAAAAGTCTTCATTCTGAAGACAGTCCTGTCATCTGATCTTTATTATCAGCTGTCTATTTCTACTGTGATATGATCGACCTTGAATTAGGAAAAACAGTCAAATCACAGTTCTGAACCTCTAGGGTATTGTCTTGATCAGTTATTTGCACACCTCTTAATTTGAATAATCATTACATTAGACAATTATATCGATCATAATTAATATACGCTGGGATTCAATAAACTCCATGTAGGTTCCACGCAGAGCTTACATGGAGTGTATTCGCATATACGATACTGCTTATCGCACGGCATCGCACAGCCAAGTGCCATGAATATTAATGATGTGAGGTGCGCGTAAGCAAGGTTTTGTGGCTCATCCTGGTGTTCCTGTCACTGAAACCTGCATACTGACTGTGTATCATTCCACACAACCTTTTAGTGACAGTAATATAAAGGGCAATCATACATTTCCTGAAAGATAATGAAGCACAGAATAGAAATGCTATGTCACTATATATTGAGTGCAATCTACAGTGAGTTTGCAATAAACCACAGATTTTTCAAGGAACAGGCCAAAAATATGATGCAAATATCTGGACATTCTGCAAAACTGTGGACAGTTTCCCTTTTGTGTTTTAATTTCTTTCTTTTTTTTTTTTTCAGTGTTTGCACGATGTGCCGCTTGACATAAACATGTTTAGCTGTGCTTACCTGGGTTGCACAAAGCACAATAGCACACAAACAGGAGGAATGGAAAACCCAGGTTGTAGACAGGACCCAGACAGTGACACATATGAACTGGATGCCTTCAATTAATGTGCATCATGCAAACATGGTAAACGGTGTTGCACTACAATTAACAGTGAGAACCTTACAAAATTTACTAAGATAGGAGATATCATCTTACTAATCCTGTGGCAGCAGATGTTAAGTGTAGGTATGGAGTTCAGATGGTCCAGGGTTCTAGAACAGGGTGTGCACATGTTGTTTTATTCTTGTCAGATTGCAGATTATAGCAGTTAAGTGCAACAGACATGCAGATTATACAATTAAGTGCAACATACACAACTGTTTTCTTAATCTGCTTGTTTTAATAGCTGTAAGTGTAGGCGGACCATATATATGGTACACCTGACTAGGCCATTTACACAAGTGCCTGTATACCTAATAAGCTAGAAATTGCATTGTTTGTCACTGTTGAACATTGCTTACTATTGCACAAACATGGTGCCCACCAGTGGATACCCTCCCCTACCAGGTTTGTGCAATGGTAAGAAATGCACAGTGTTTTCAGATGTTCCAAAACCAAAATCTGCGCAGTCAGTAAGTGCGAGATGTGCAATAGGAGGGAAACAGTAGCAAATAAAATACAATTGGCAGGCATGTCCCATTAGACATTGAAAGTGAACTATGGCAGGCATATCTGGAGTTGCTGGAGAGGGTGTGCACTTTTATTTTATTATTTTTTTTATTTTTTATTTATTTATTTAACATTTGTTGACTGGGAAAGTCCGACTAGGTTCCACAGATCCTGTTTTCAGTGGAGGCCCAGGGAGAAATGCTCCAGAAGCATGTCTTTAGAATGTGGGAGGAAACCGGAGTACCCGGAGGAAACCCACGCAAATGCAGGGAGAACTTGCAAACTCCACACAGAAGGCACCCCAGCCGAGAATCGAACCGGAGAACCTCTTGCTGTGAGGCAACAGCATTAACCGCTGCACCACTGCGCCGTTGTTTTGGGAACAGCATTGGGGTGTCCAGGAATCCAAGATTTTTGTTGGACTCCTAGTTAAGGAGCATGGGTCCAGGTTGCTGCAGCGAGACTATTCAGGCATAGAATGTAAATCTGAAACCTGGAATAGTGTTGCCAGGGCCTTAACCAGTGCAACAGCTATCCCATGCACAGGTGAGCAATTCAGACATCATTTTGATGACCTCCGGAAGAGGAAGCGGGATACACTCCACCTTTGGATTGGGGAATGTCGGGCAGGGGACACTCCACAGATGTGTAAGTATCAATTTCAGTGAGTAATTGTAAGAGTTAAAAGCGGAATATAGTCACGACTGGTATACATAATGGTGTTCTGTTCTGTTTCTTCCAGAGCTGCTGAGGAACGAGACTCGAATGTTCCATCCCATGCCACACATCTACTAAGAATGCAAGCAGCATGTGATATGTATGCTTCAGAACAGTACTGTCTAAACAGTATTTTAATAATAATAATAATAATAATAATAATAATAATAATAATAATAATAATTTGAATAGTAATTTTGTAGCATTTAAAGTTAAGGACCACTTAATATTTAATAAAATTGGATCAGATTGAGGCATTTATATTACACTGTTGAAAACTCAAACTGTCGACAGAGTAATAATCGACACGAAAATGTCAAACCCCACGAACATCAAACACACACAAAAAAAAAAAACAAAAAAAAAACACTCAAACAAAACACAAATTGCTCTATTCAGGGGGTTAAGCCCCCCTGCACCCCTCACACCTCCCACTACTTAAATATACCAACTCAGAGATCGCACTACATTACAGTAAATGGAAATCTCCCCTTATGGAGATTTCTGTTTACACGTGCGATGACTTTCACTTTCGACATTTTGGTGCCGACAATATCAGCTTCAATATTGTCGGCCTTTGACAGGGTGAATTAGACCCAAATTGAGCATGCATATCCCAACTGTAAAAGAAACTATGCATGCCTTAATCTGTAGTATAAAGCAATGGTGCCATATTCTCAAATAACAATGAGCATGCATTTCTAAACTGTAAAAGAGAAGTATGCATGCAGTAGTCTGTAGGACAAAAGAACAGTACACTATTTTAGAGCAGTCATCGGATCCGGGTTCAAAAACCACACTTCCCAAATATATAATACTTTCATTATTGGAATGTAAATTCATATATCTATACCAGTGGCACAAATGACTTTTTGTAAACTCTATTCAGTATAATTGGAACATGCATATATGCAATATATGCATACATCAAGAACTGGTGGCTACAATCTGTACTATAGTGTGCCTCTATTATAAACTGCATAGTCTTAAAAGTAAGGAAGAAAATTGTTAGGAGTTTGCAGCGTTAAAAGTAAAGGTAACATAATAGATTCAAATAATTGTATCAATGCTTTGTATGTCATATATGAAGTTACTAATGTTCTCCCCTTTTTCTCTCACCCCAACCCTTTTCTTTTCTTTCTTTTTTTTTTTTTTACTTTTTTTGTTTTTCCCACAACACAGCAGGGTAGGATTGTCCCACGGGATCCACCTGCCCCCACTCCACTGGCTAGAGCACTGCTCAGCACGTGTGGTACAGGACCTGGTAGCACCACTTCTGCTGCCCCTGCACTACCTGGCCCCTCAGGTAATTCTGCCCCAGAGGATAGGCCTGTGTCTCCCTCCTGAAGCAGTGGCAGGGGGGGTGAGTTTATCACCTGTGATGAACCGCCAGGGATGGTGCATAGGATTGTGTGCTGCACTGTTGGCACATATCATGCCAGATGGACTGCCTGCTCTCCATCTTCGTGCAGAGCACCTCTAGGAGGAGCGGACATCAGGCACTACAGCCAGTGATGCAGTGAGGTGACAGTGATGCCATCTACTGATTGAGGACTAGATTCTCAGTGTCAGCCACCTCAACATGCATGGGACAGAGATTTCCCACCCTCTCCCCATCCATGGTGCTCACCCACCAGATGTGTCCTTCACTGTCCCTGTCTTTGTTTCATTTGCCTTGTCTGTCTGTAATTGCTTCCTCACCTGCCCAACTTACTTACTCAGACATTCCTACATCCCTTCCCCAACATTCCTCTCTCTCTCTCAAAAAAAGGGCACCTGTCGCACAAACAAAAAAAAATCATCCCATACATAGCTGTCCATTTTGCACATGTGTTTTTATGACACACATTATTCTTCCCAGTTCTCTATACAACAGATTGTGTTGTGGTTACCCCTCTCTCTGGAGGTGACAGTCCAAATTCAGCAAAATTTGTGCATATATGTTCATATTTTATTCTGGAAGAAATTGATAGCTATGGTTCTTTTCTATATCCTTCCTGCACATTCCTGCCTTGCTTTCACTTTGTCCTTCCC
Organism: Protopterus annectens; assembly: GCF_019279795.1. Lineage (NCBI taxonomy): Eukaryota > Metazoa > Chordata > Ceratodontiformes > Protopteridae > Protopterus > Protopterus annectens. The sequence continues at coordinate 994,381,987 of NC_056739.1, read as the reverse complement.
CTGCTTACTCTCCATTTCATCACTTTGCTATCTTCCCCAGGTGCCCATTGTTTAAGAGAGAGAGAGAGAGAGAGAGAGAGAGAGGAATGTTGGGGAAGGGATGAAGGAATGTCTGGGTGTGGTAAGTTGGGCAGGTGAGGAAGCTAATGCAGACAGACAAGAGAAACAAGACAAGATACAAGGATGATGAAGGACACATGAGGTGAGTGAACAGTATGTTTGGGGTGAAGGTGGGGACATTTCGAACCAATGGACGTCAAGTTGGGTGACAGTGAGAATCAAATCCTCACCCAGTGGACTGTTATCACTGTCACCTCACTTCGCCGATGGCTGCAGTGTCTGATGTCTGTGTCTCCTTGTATTATTTAATACAATGATAAAGAGCAGTGTCTCCAGGCAGCATAGGGATGCACCTACAGTGTGACGCACAATCCGATGCACCATCCTTGGCATTTCATCATGGGTGAAAAACTCATCCCCTACACCACTGCTCCTGGAGGCAGCCACAGCCCTATCCTCCAGGGCAGAATTACCTTAGAGGTTGGTTGTGCAGGGGGGGCAGAGGGGATGCTACCAGGTTCTGCACCAGATGTGCTAGACAGTGGTGCTGTAGCCAGTGGATCCTGTGGGACAGTCCTACCTGGCTGTGCTGTGGAATAAACAAAAAATAAACAAAACAAAATTTAAAAAAAAGAGAGAGAAAAGGGTGGGGTGAGAGAAAAAACAGGGAGAACATTAGCAACTTCATATGTGACATACAAAGCATTGATACAAGTATTTGACCGTATTCTATTACCTTTACTTTTAACATTATCAAATCCTAACAAACACCTTTGTTCACTGCTAAGACCACCCAGCTCCAAACAGATGCACAATGTACTACAAATTGCAGTAAGCAATCATTGATGTGTGCATACATTGACAAATGTGTGGTCCAAATAGAGTGATTACAGTTTACAACAAGCCAATGGTGACACTGTTGTACAGCTCTGATGTTACATTGCAATATTGATGAAACCTTAACAGTACTGTCTATTTAGGAAGTATGGATTTTGAAGGCACAAACTATGACTACTTTATAATAAGGAATTGTTATTTTGCCCTCCAGAGTAATGCATGCATGCGTCCCTATTACAGTTTAGAATTGAATGCTCAGTTTGATATAACTGTACAATTAACCAATAAATGTGTTGTAACTTTTAATGTTAAAATAACCCCACTGTTGGGATGCATACATATCACATGCTTCTCACATCCATGCCAATCTAGAGGCATGGGTTCACGCATTCAGTTCTCGATCTGTGATGGCTGCAGAAAAAACAGAACACAACAGAATACCATTAAGCATACCAATTCTGACTATATCCAGCTTTTAACTCTAATAAATAGTGTCTGTAAGTGATACTTACACATCTGTGGGGTGTTCCCAGTCCTACATTCCTTGATTCAATGGTCGAGGGCATCCCTCTTCCTCATCCTGAGGTCTCTGTAGTGATTCCTACATTGTTCATCAGTGCTGGGGATACTTGTAGCACTGGTCAGAGCTAGGCCAGACTATTCAATTCCTCTGCCTTGTAATATGAGCCATGATAGTCCATCTGCAACAGCATGGGCCGATGTTCATTCACTAGGAGTCCAATAAACACTTTGGATTCCTGGACACCCCATCTTTGAGCAAGAAATCTAAAAAGCTCTCCAGGAATGCCAGCCATGCCTATCATGGAGTACAACCAATGTAGAATGATGTTTTCCTGCCATTTGCAGGTATTGCACTTACTAGGAGTGTGCACTTTCTGGATTTGCAACATTTGAAAGTGTTGCACATCGCTCACCATCATTGCGCTAGATTGTGTATTGCTGGGCAATGTGTTTGCTCCACAGCCAATAGTATTAAATGAATGTATCCAGTGTATGTTTCTGCTGTCTGGGTTTTGTCTGCTACCAGGGTGGCCCGTTTGTCTAGTTTGTGCACTGCAGTTGTATATGCAAACAAAATGCGCATAGCCAAAGCCATTTGTGCTAAGTGGCTCATCGCACAAATAGTGCCCTCCCAAAAAACAAAGAAAAAAAAAAAGAAAAAAGTATAAAACATGGTGAATTAGGTGAAATGCAGAAAATCAATTTATGACATACACTGTATAAATAGTACACATGGAGTATGTCTACATAGGTCTGGATCCCAATTCTCACTGCAGTTGTCACAAAACAGGAGGAGGGTCTATCCGTCTTTGCCCCACAAACACCTCTGAAGAAAATACATGACGTAGTTCCTCACACAGCCAAGTGCAACTGAATGTATACTGATATCAAGGCTTAACCTGTTATTTGTAAATGAATTCTATGTAATATATTTGGATGTAGTGCACTTACTGATCACATAACCTGCTATGATTATTCCTTGCAAATATACAGCTGTGTCCTATGTTTCTGTGTTTCTTGGTCATTCATCAGTTATCTGACCAGTACTCAGAGATATGCATTGTGTAAACCAGTCATAATCATTTACTTTAAAATATGTGTGGATATTCACTGGGAACAATATACTATGCAGTTGTCATCAGTTTAATGGAAGGTTGGAGGCCACAAGTAAGAATATGCTGCTGTTGTTTGGGCCAACAAGTTAGTCAAAAGAAGCACATTCATTCCACCATCTAACCCACAGGTAAATGCATACGAACAAGTAGTGTGTAAAGAGGTGTACGAATTATATAACAACATTAGAAAAGACAACAAAACCACAGTAAACTTCCATGATAATTTAACTAAAGAAGAAAGAAGTACATTAGAAAAGATAGTATGCAATAAAGACACACGTATCATGAAACCTGACAAGGGAGGCGGGATTATTATCTATGATCAAAATGTATACAAGAGAGTGGTACAGGATATATTAATTAATTCAGGAAATTATGAGGAGTCATCAGTTAACCAAGTTAACATAGGACACAGACATATTGATATAGTCGTGGAAGAATACTTATTAGACCACAGAATAAACGAAGATATTTACAAATTTATAAGAAATGAATATCCTATACTGGCTAGAATAGTTTGCATTCCTAAGATCCATAAGAGTGTGACTAACCCCCCTTTTAGACCTATCATATCTGGATCAAAGTCCAAAACATTCAACATGGGGGTGACCATCGATCAATGGACGAAACATGTCTATGGAAACGTACCACATCTTATAAAAGATTCCTGGCATTTTCTGAGTAAGCTTACAACTGAAATATGGGATAAAGACATTATATTTATTACCATAGATGTCAAAGACCTTTTTTCTTGTATCCCGATAGATATCGGACTGGAATATTTTAGTAACAGTCTGAGGAAACATTCTGCCCTCTCTTGGGATAAAATACAATTGATAGTGAGTATGATGAGTCTTATTTTGAAACATAATTATATAGAATTCCAAGGAAAATTGTTTCGACAAACAAGAGGCACTGCTATGGGAGCATCTTGTGCACCCATATACGCCAACCTTGTCATGTTGGAATGGGAAGAAACATTTTTGTTTCCCAGTGAATACTATAAAAACATTATCCTATACACCCGCTTTTTAGACGATTTATTTATAATTTGGAAAGGTAAAAGGGACACAATAACCGAGTTTATACAATATATTAATAACACTACGGAATTTTTAAAATTTACACACACAGTTGATGAAAAGGGAATTGCATATCTAGATACACACATAAGTAACAACGGGGAAAGATTTACCTCTAAATTATACAGGAAACAAACCCATTCTAACGATTACATCCATTTTGGAAGCTGCCACCCACCCCACATATTTAAAAACATCGTGAAGGGACAGTGTGAGAGGGCAGCACGTATGTCATCCACTCGAGAGCAAATGACATACGAATTAGAGTATATACATGAATTATTCATGAAAAGAGGTTACCCCAAAAACATGTTAGATGATATAATCCAGTATGTTAAGCTGCAATGGGGTAAGAAATATTATCCATTATTAGGACATGAAGAATTCAACAACAAAACAAACAAAATATCAGAAAGAAAAGTATGTGTGATTATGTACAATATGTATAGTAATCCAGTCAAGGAAATTCTATGTAGATATTGGAAACTATTAACAAATATGGAAGATGTAGGTAATCTAGTTGGACTATACCCACAAGTCGTATACAAAACAGGTAAGAACCTTAAGAGAATAGTAGAAAGTGGGGACTATAAATATAACAAAGGTAACAAAGAAAGGGATGCAACAAAAAAATGTGGAACATGTGCACAATGCACACATATAAATGAAGATAAATGTATTAAATTAGATAATGTTATCAGAAGTACATGTAGATTTCAGGCAGGCAATTGTAACAGTCAGGGAGTTGTATATTTGGCGAGGTGCACAATCTGTTCTGCCTATTATGTAGGCAAAACGGAAAGAAAACTAAAAACACGCATCTACGAACATATGTACAAAATTAAGAAAAAAGATGACAAAAACGCCCTGAGTAAACATGTAAAAGATAAAGGTACTGAACACACATTTAAATTTGCAATTCTTGAAACAGTGGATAGAACAATAGGTAGGGGCAATTGGAAAGCTAGGTTAGGGGCATTAGAAAGTAAATGGCAAATTTGTTTAGACGCCACTACCACCCCCGGACTAAATGATTATATTAGTCTAAAACCTTTTTTGACATTAGGTGAATAATAAATTATATTACATATATTTTAAACCAAAGTTTAGGAGGAACATTATGTGTAACAAGAAGCACATTCCTTGTTTTAGCATTGTATTTTAGCAGTAAGCTTCTTTTTAAATTTTGTATAATTGTACATAGTTGTTTTGTAATTAAGCAGAAGTAATTGATGTGATTATTTATTTATCATTTATTATTTATTATTATATAGATTTGGTGCCAAAATGGGTATAAAAGGGATATGAGAGTGTTTATTTATAGGTTCTGATGAAGTCTGACGTGTACAGATGAAAGCGCTAAACCTGTGTCCAGTTTTGTTATGACAGAAGTAGTGTACTAGTGTGGAATAAACATTTCGTTTTTACAACAGTGTCTTGAAACGTTTGTGCAGCTGAAATCCAGCAGCAATAGAGTGTGTAGACGAGCCCTGTTCGAGCTAAGAAGCAGCAGTTATCGGCTTGGATTTTTCAGTAACTTTTACATTAATTAAATGTGGCCTGAAAACTCTTCTCTATCTCAGCCTAGGCCTATTGACAGCACAGCAGCATTGCCTGCAGCCTGTAGCACATACAAATGGAGTTAAGCAGCAGCAACTCCTAGCATTCTGTCTTTGTAGACTTTCTGTGTCTGTACTCCACTACTTTTGAAATCAACAGGAAAAAACAGCATGTAGTCTAAATGGTTGCTTTATAACTTCTTGAATAACTCCAACAGATTGGTTGATAAGCATGCAATTCAGCTGCTTATGCTATAATTAGCATCTATGAAACACAGCCTAGACAGATGCAGTTCATTAATAATCTACTCCATTTTAAAAAGGCAAATGGGTAGCTAGCCAAACTGATGGTGAGGATACTTGCTACTTGCTTCTTTTGGGGTCACAGTTGAGTTACTGTTATAGCACATACAGGGATATTTTTCCCTTGCTACTCTCCTTGCTTTATATCCTGCCTGTTGTTAATATTTCACATATGTCATATATGCTATGTTTTTCCAGTGGGTACCACTGACTGCCTACCATAACTGTTTTATTTGGTAAACTTTACTTTCTAGTTATATGATAGCTATGTGTATTATCATTCTGTAGTGTTTTGGGGCCCAAAATATCATTGAAGTGCAGACCCCCCATCAGTAAGGCAGAAAACACAATCATAGTGGATGCACTCCATCAACATGGTGTTTTTCTTTTTGGAAGGGGTCATCCCAATATGCCATAGAGTCTGAGAATATGGCAGCAAATTGTTGCTAACATAAATGCCATGGTCAGACATGGCAGTACTTATGAGCGGGTGCACCACAGGGCCATTGATATGCTAACAACTGCACGGGGCATGCAGCTGCTGTTGCCTGAGACCAGAGGTTAACCAAGGTTGGGCCTGCTGCAGAACCACCTCTCACCCCCAATGAGGAATTATTGGTGAATCTTCTGCAACAGGACAACTCACAGCAGAGTGGCTCACAATATGTAACTGATGTGGGTGAACCTCTTTCTCGCTCCCAGGAAGAGCTTCCAGGAAGGCTTTGTTATATGACCAGTTCAGTACTGTTGAATATTAAAACAATTGAAATAAAAGTAACTTTTGTGTCACGTGTTTTTTTGCGGGGGATTGAATATTAGTACAGTGATAAGCTCAGTTTGAAGTTGTCAGTCACATTCTTTTTGAAGTAAAATGTCATGCTGAAAGAGAGGAGTATATGTAGTACCTCCTGTCTTACTATTAAATGTGACGACGTTGGCCTTACCTCTTGCTTAACTTATTTCAAGATGGTTAGGAATCCTGCAATGCAGGCTTCCTGCAGATGGTAAGCCAAATCAAGTTTTCTCAGTACTGCAGATCAGTTTCTAGTATCATTTTAGGCCTGTTGTGTATATTGGTGTACTGTCTGTAATAGTGGTAGAGCTGTTAGTTGCTCAGCATATATCACACCATAGTAGTATAAGTATTAATGTATGTCTGTGTTTCTCCATTTTTCTCACAGGTGATCATGACAATGGGAGTGTGGGCCCTGTGTGACCTAATGTTAGTGTTTCATCAGGCACTAATGATGATGATGATGGTAAAATTGAGGCAGAGTCGGGGGTGCAGAGGTTGAAACTGGCACAAAGATTGACATCCAGCCTCCCCCTTCTTTTTCCCTGGACACAGCCAGTAGGCCTATGCCTACCCAGTCCACTGATCCCACAGATATAAGACAGGTAGAGGGCAAAGACATTGCGCAGGGAAGTGTGGCTACTGCTGCTTCAGTGCATGTTGAGTCTGGCCATAGCTAAAAGTGTTGGCGAGGTGCCATGCAGGAAGTTTGATAAGGGTGCTCGGAGGGGCCCTGCTGTCCCTTCTCCACCTGCTGCAAGTGTCTCTTCCCATGTCACTCAGTGTATGTTTAGGACCATCATGGAGGTACAGGCACATTCAGAAAGGAACTCCAGATAAATGCTCAGGGTTGTGGGTATAGCACAATCTGGCATGCATGACTACCTCCACCATACTGCCAATTCCTTGAATTGGATGAATGACATGTTGGAATGAGGGGTGTGTCATGGACCAAAGGGTGTCTGTCATGGAATGAACACTGTCTTTGATGGAACATCTGCTAGGAGGGGAATGGTGTCCTCATAGGCATAGGTCAGCCACAATATCTGCTAATAACCAATGTGGCTGTTCCCGATCATGGACCTATACTGCGTTCTACTGGTCCATTAGTAAGCGCACTGTCCATATCCAGATGTGGCATCCCATGGAGTCATTTTCCTGGGCATTCCATGAAGGGAGCACATCCAGCAGACATCGGTCATGCTCAGGTAGCAACACTCAATCTGACCTTGGGCATGGAGATGTCAGTGCAACTCATGGCAGAGTCAGTTCTTGTGCTCAGGAGTGACAACAATGAAATGTACCTCTACAATGCATGGCTCACACCTGTCCAACATACCAAAATATAGAGCTAGCACTGAGCTTGGCTGTAATCATGCAGACTCTCACACACCACTTTCACATGGAGGACCCCTACAGACACATGCACACAGCCTTTTCTGCTTCACTTTCTCCCTCACACGCATTCACCAGCATTTTGTGTCAGCCTAGGTCTCCTGCCCCAGCACCCTGTGAAAGTGATGATAACTGTGCCATATCTCTGTTTTCTTTCTTTTTGATTCAGGGATACAAGTACTTTGGGTCACAGTCAGCTGCCTGTCAGATGCTAGGGTCTGTCAGATCACACACACACTCAAGTTTCTCAACAACAGTACTGTTCTGACTCTGTCATAGTCCATGTTGCAGTGAATGACTGGAAATGTACCAAACTGTACAATATGAAGGTGCTTGCTTCCACATAGCGTTTTTTTAGGCAATGTCATAACAACTAAAATCCCAATGTAAAAGAATCCACTACAGACAAACTGAAGGTTATGCTGTTTAATGCAAGTAGTGTAAATCAGAAACTGCACTCACTGGAATAACTCCTTTCCTTGGAAGATGCCCATATCTGTGCATTCACACAGATATGGCTCAAAGCCACAGATAGCTCCCTGGTCATGCAAGGGTACAATGCCTTCTACATGTTCAAATATCAAAATGAGCATGAAAGAACCAAAGGCGGAGGTCTATACATCTTCATTAAAGACAAATACATGGCAAAACTGGTCAAAGAGTGTGACTCTGTAGTGCTACTCCAAGTCCAAATAACTGTATGTAAAACCCCCTTCCATATCATCATTAACTACAGGCCCCCCACCATGAACCATGAGTACCACACTGCTTACTTGGACCTAATTGAGTCACTCACTAGACAGCGAAACACCCTGGTCATGTGTGATTTCAACTATGCTTCCATCACTTTGGAATCATATATGTGCACAAACAAACCCTGAGGTTCCTGGACTTTCGTAATACACAAGCTGTGTAACAGACAGTCTGCACCCCCACAAGGGGCTTGCATGTCCTAGACTTATTACTAACCAACACAGTGGTTCTCTGCACTAACCCCTGTGTGTTGGCTACCCTGGTCATGTCAGATTACAATTTAGTCTTGTTCACATTTACAATCATACTCAACACCCCCTCAAGAACAGAAAGGATGAAACATTTATCCTAAGCAAACTCAAGAGTCCTAACCAATGCCATAAAGAGTTGCAACCCCCCTGCTACCACTGTCAACAATGAGTGCTATAAAGTGGTGTACAAAAATGGCCTGATTAAACACCTATACAAATGTATAGAGTTGGCTGAACATGAACAGATCAAAACAAGTTCCTCAGAGAATACAATCCACCCTGGTGGGCGTCAAGCATACATAGGTTATACAACATGTGGAAGAAAGTAATGTCTAAGAACAAGACAGAACTGACTCAGCAGAAGAAGGACACCTTCCACAGCTTGAATAAGGAAATTAGCTTTCTTGAAAAGTCCTCTAAAGCCACATAAAAATCTAAAGTAGTATCCCTAGCTAAAGATAATCAAGAGCCATTCTTTAGCTATGTCAGAAATCTAAAAGTGAAGGCCCAGCTTTGTGCCGAACTAGTAGTGGATTGTACCACTCATACAGACCCTGAGGACACTGCCAACCTGCTAACAGACAGTTTGGGCCAAACATCACTCTCCTGTCCCCACCAGACATACACTAAACCAAAACTATAACCAGTCTTCTACCTAGTAAATTCCTATGAACCTAAGGTGACATCTGCCTGGGATCCATTCCACTGTCTGATCCTGCCCTGGTGGGATGGTTGTATATCCAATAATCTGATATAGCTGATTACTTCAGCATTATCTGTTGAGCATATGGTGATAGTGCCCCACATGCTTGTGTAAAAGGATCTCTGTAATGTCAAGTAACATTCATCACACACACACACACACACACACACACACACACACACACACACACACACACACACACACACACACACACAGATGACTGCGCTGAGAACAGAACCCCTAACTATCTAGATACACAGACTACAGAACACAATAATATACACAAATACCCTGGCACAAATATGACTTTTACATGTCTGCAGGTCAATTTATAGTGGATGACATCAGCGGGCCATGTAGAAAACAAGAGGTTGGGAGGGCTGCATGAAATGGATGTATAGGCTTCTGCAAGTATGAAAAGACTACAAGGCATGCCATTGGAGAAGTAACTGTAGGATAGCACATCTACACTGAGTAGACACACACACACACACACACACACACACACACACACACACACACACACACACTTGACTGTAGTGTGAACAGAACCCCTATCTATCTAACTATGCAGGCTATAGAACTCAGTAATTTACGCAAGTGCCATGGCACAAGTCTGACTTTTACATTGCTCCAGTTGAACTTATGATAGAGGACATCAGCAGACCATGTGGGGAACAACAGGTTGTGAGGCCTACATAAGCACATAGAGTCATATGTTCATATGAGGCCAGTAGCCTAACTGTAGAGTGTGTTATAGGTGTGTAGAAGCCTAGCAGCATAAAAACACAAGTGCCCTTATTGAGCATATTTGGATGTTTGTGTTTAGCAGAGCAAGGTTATAAGCACTACCAACTGGCCCTGTCTATGAGGGAGCACACATCATTATATATTACACTTTGTAGTGTGTTTGATATATGTGTGTAGAAAATACTGAACCTCCAGGGCTGAATAGCTTGGGAGGGGTGGACAACACATGTATGTATTGTGAATATATGATGTATACTGAGAAGGTGCCCCGAAAAATTGATCATATGTACAGAAGATTAGCTGAATTTGGACTGTCAGCTCAAGGGAGAGAAGTGACAACAATGTAATCATGTTGTATAGCCAATTGCATTGAATCAAGTCTGTCAAGAAGACACGTTTGCGACATGGAGAGCTATGTATGGAATTATTTCTTTTTTAGGACAGGTACCATTTTTTTTTTGGAGAGAGAAGAATGTTGCAGAAGGGATGTAGGTATGTCTGGGGCAGGTAAGTTGACAAGGTGAGGAAGCAATTGCTGACAGGACATGCAAGACAAGACACAGGGATGGTGAAGAACACAAGATGTGGGTGAACACCATGGTTGGGGTAAGTAAAAAGCAAATGTCCTACTCATGCTAAAGACATTTTCAGGTCAGACGAAGCAAAAACTGTAAAAAAGCCTGAAGCAGCACCAAGGATACTCAGGCCTTTTGTCTTGTTTGTTCGAAATTAAACCACATTTGCTTTCAAGCCTTTGTGTTTTCATACAGCCTTAGCCGTGGTGTCACTTCAGGATTTTTTACAGACAATGGTTGGGGTAAGGGTGTGGCTCTTGCAAACCCATGGATGTCAAACTGGATGACAGTGAGAATCAAGTCCTCCCTCAATGGACTGTCATCACTGTCACCTCACTGTGCCAATAGCAGCAGTGTCTGACATATGCACCTTCTTGTGTTATTCAGTACAATGATTGACAGCAGTGTCTCCATCTGGCATAAGCATTTGCCCACAGTGTGGCACACAATACTATGCACCAACCCAGCAGTTCATCTTGGGTGATAAAATCCCCCTACTCTCCCAGCTCCTGGATGGAACCACAGGCCTGTCCTCTGGGGCAGAAGTACCTGAGGTACCAGGTAGTGCAGGGGCAGCACAAAGAGTGTTACTGGATTGCGGCTCAGGCATACTGTGCCTTGGTACTACAGCCAGTAGAGTGGAGGCAGGTGGATCCCATAGGCCAGGCCTACCCTGTTGTGCTGTGGGGGGAAAAAATAAAAACAATCCCATAAAAAAAACAAAAAAACAAAAAAACAAAAGTGGAAATAAGGGTTGGGGTGAGAGATTGCACAAGTTGTCTTATTTGCTTGTTTAGGCTGAGGAGGGTGGTCTTCCCAGTTCTGGGTTCTCAATTTTGTATTTGTAGACAGCAGCTTCTTTGGCTTATTGTATAACCTAATAATGACAGATGCAGGTCTGTTCAGGACAAGATAACTGTGTCCAACAGGCTGCTGTAAATGGCTCAACTGTAAAATCCAGCAACAGCTCGCTCACACACACACACACACACACACACACACACACACACACACACACACACACACACACACACACACACACACACACACACACACACACACACACACACACACACACACACACACACACACACACACAGACACACAGACACACACACACACATACACACACACACACACACACACACACACACACACACACACACACACACACACACACACACACACACACACACCAACCCTCCCATTTGACTGCAGTGAGAATAGAACCCCTACCTATCTAAGTACACACACTACAGAATACGGGAGTTAATGCAAGCACCACAACTCAGTCTACAGAACACAGTACTTAATGCACATGCCACGGCACAACTGATTTTAACAGGACTGCCGGTGAACTTATAGTAGATGACATTGGCAGGTCACGTGGGAGAAAAGAGGTTAGGAGTCCTGCATAGTCACATTGCTTCATAGTGTCATCTAATGCTAGTAGCCTAATAGCAGTAGGATGTTTAGAAGCCTAGCTGTGTAACAACACAAGTACCCTTACTGAGCATACTTGGCTGTTTGAGTTTTGCAGAGCAAGGCTGTGAGCACCATCAAGTGGCTTTGTTCATGAGTGAGTACACAACATTATATATAACACTTTGTATTGTGGTTGATATATGGGTGGAAAAGTAATGAGACTCCAGGGTTGTACTGCTTGTTTGTGGTGGTTTGGTGTGGGAGGATGTATTGTAAATATATGACCTATAGTTATATTGTGCCCTTTCTTTGAAGTGTTTCCACATGTAGTTTTATGTCATACAAAGGAGATGGACACTAAACACCAATAATAAAATATTATATATACAATTATGTGGTGCAATGGCCACTGGATTTGCCCAATGGTTTACGCAGTGTACACACATGCGAGATAGGCCTGTTTGTGCATAGGGAAGCAGTGTGCAAATGTGTGCCACATTGCTAATGTTTTACAGTGCTACTATACCCCAGTCCTATCTGTTCTCCAGGCTGGCTTTTCGCTATGGCTAAAAGTATTAATTGAATGTATCTGTTTTCTGTTTTTTGGGTGTCTCCTTTCTAGGCAATCTTTTTCCCTGTTTCTGCAATTTTATGCTTCACACAAACAAGATAAGTTTAGCCAAACTGTTTTTCGGGATGCGACACATATCACAAATGTGGAATTGAAAGAAAACAAAAAGGAAAAGATACTAAAACTAAGAGACACATACGCAAAACATGTAAAACCACAGTACAAAATTAATAGTACACATCACAATTTTCTACATTTGTCAGGATTTGAACCCGAACACCAGACAATACAGCTTCAGAAAACAGGAGAGATGCCTTAATCCCCTTTGCCACACAAACAGCTTTTCATCGATGAAATGAAGTCATTCTTCACACAACCAACTGCATCAGAATGCACACTGCCGTCAAAACATCATCTGTCATTTTTGCATTTAATTCTCTTTACTATATCTGGACATAAAACAGTTAGTGATCACACATCCTTTCATAATTATGCTTACAAATATAGTACATCTCTGTCTTACCTTTCTGTGTTTCTTGATCATTCATCAGTTATCTAACACATGCAGTGTGTAAGCCATTCCATATCATTGGCCTGACCATGTGAGAGGATATTAACTAGAAATAATATTATATGCAGTTGCCAACAAATGAAGTCCAGGTTGGATGGCACAAACACGCATGTACTGTTCTCTTGGGGGTAACACGGCTGAATTACTGTTATAGGAGGAACAAGGGTACACTCCTGTTTTGGGGTTGGGGGAACAAAGCGCAGTTACTGTTGTGACATAAAAAAGTCTGAAGTCTGAAACTGCAATGTGTATCATCACTTTCTAACTTCTGTCTTTCATGATTTACCACTACAAAGGTATGGTGCTAAATTGAGGCCATAAAGGGAGCATCAGTATTCTTCAGATATATGACTGTGTGAATCTTTCATGGTTGAGACCTAGTAATTACTAATGGACAACTATAAGTAAAACAAGTGTCTGGTGTCACATATTAAGATGCTTTCTGTACAAAATTAACTACTATTTACTTGCTTATTATACCAAGTTAGGAAATAAAAAGATATGACATAATATTATTAAAGAATATACTCTAGATTCAGGATTTACTTTGCAAATGCAGCAGTTGACACACCTTTACTTCAGGGCTGACTCTGTGATGCAAGTAGTATAAAGCCAATACATGGGGAGGTAAAGTTTGTGTGAATTGCCTGGCATCAGTTTTACTATATGTATGTGAATAGGAGAAAGGTATTAGATCCCTAGGTGGTCAGTGAATGTGCTGTGCTTTGTAACTTAGCCAAATCAAGGCATACTGAATATGCCTAAGTCTGCGTACAGGGACAGCAGCTGGGGGTACCTCCTCTGAGTCCTCCTCTGACTGTGGCTGTGGTGACCGAGGTGTTGGTGGGGGATGTGTGTCCCTTCCCATTGCTGATCCTACTGCAGCTGTTTCCACAGGATCAGACTGTAGAGCGTAGCACATACTATGAATATTTATGTACATATGCATGGATTATACTGCAGGGCTCCACCAGGTATATCTGGGCACTGAAACAGAGACTTCAGAAGTACAAACAAAAGCTCTATGATGTTTCTAGTTAGAGCATGTGCCTCATTATGGTGTTCTTCCATGGGTGTGTGAGCACTTAAGATGGGTGTCATCGGCCATGGTACCAGGGTATAGCCACCACCCCCCAGTAAATGACACTGTAAGATGCCCTCCAGCAAACATCTGGTACAGCTGTGATGTGTGCCAAATATGGGAGTCCTGATAACTGCCAGGATTGCCAGCAGACACATTCAAGATAATTCCCTGGGCATTACAAATGACTTGGCAGTTGATGGACTAGTATCCCTTGCAGTTAATGTAGATTCTACCCTACTCGCCAGGTGGTTCCTTAATGTGTACACGAGTGCAATCTATGACACCCAGTAATTCAGGGTAGCGTGCAACACAGTAAAATAGTTCCACATTGCTGGCCCCCTCTTCAGAACTACAGGGGGAAAATATGTGCTTACTGGCATGTATGAGCATAGCATCCAGAAAGTGGTGGAGGATCCTGGAGGCTAATGCCTATGACACACCCATCATGCCCCCAGTTGGTCTTTGAAAGGTACCAGTAGCTAATATTCCAAGGACTACACATACCTTAGTTTCCACTTTGGATGGGTTCCCCTTGGTTGATTCTGGCTCTGAGTTGAGGGTGGCAGAGCTCACAGAGTTTTTGTAATGTGTCCCTGTCCTCCCTGTAGTGGTGTACAATCTCCAGCTCATGTAGTACCTTGAGAGTTATCCTGGGCCTCAACACTGTTCTTCTTCTCAGCCTAGGCCTATTGTCAGCAGCACCAGCAGCACTGACTTCAGCCTCTAGCACATACAGATGTAGAATAGCTGCAGTAGCTCCTAGCACTGTGTCAGTTAAAATTTCCTTGTCTCTACTCCAATGGTATTTAAGGATTGAGGAAAAAACAGGATGGAGGCTACATGGATACTTTATACACTGTTGAATAGTTCCACCATGTTGGATCGGTTGATTAACATGCAATTCACCTGCTTATGCTAAAACTATCATTTGTTATACACACCTGTTGCTTGCTCATTTGTTTGCTCATTAGTCTGCTATGTGCACCTCCATGCACTTCTTCCTACCTTCACATAAATAAGGTAAGCAGAGGTAAAATTGATATTTCATCTGTTCTCATGATATTGCACAAACATGGACCATAAAAAGTGAAGGAAAGGTTGCACAACCTGTAGTCAAGCCCAAGACCATCTATATTCCATCCCTACACATAAATGTGCTTCCACAAGAATAGGTACATAACAACCCAAGAAACCTGCCATTCATTCCTCTTTTTCTAGTGGTTGCTCTAAATGCCGTATCATGCAAACAATGGCAAAGTAAAAAAAATATAATTAAACCAGACAGAGATCACACATTTTAACAACCAAATAATGAGGATGACACAGAACTTGAGAATTGTGCAATGCTTACATGCACTTTCACCCTTCACAGCCCTGCATGTTCACTTCTGCAAATGTAACCTGATGTCACATGCATTCAACATGAACACTGTGGAAGTACCTACATGAAGTGAACATTCCTACACAGTTATTCTTTTTTGGGATTCAACAATTCAAATGAGTTTTTGACCTCATTTGTATCTTCACCATACTGACAGCCTGGAATATATATGGTTAGTAACTTTGTAGGCAGAGAAACTGCACAGGAGCCCAATGTTGTAACAGAGGAATACACGTTTTAATAAACTGAGATTATAATCCATCAGCTACATCCTGCATATGCTTACACTGCAGTATAACACTCTGTTTCATGGAGGTTTATACTTTTTAGCAGCCTGCATTACTTACAAGTATATTTTTCATTTAAGGGTGGGGGAGCGAAGCTGCATTATGTCAAGGCACTTAAAAAGGTATTTTTATATTTTCTACTCTGATTTTCTAGCATCCGCAAGGTGTAATTAAGTAATAATATGTGTGGTGTTAGATGTTAAGGTCAGTTTTGTACAAATGTAAGAGCCTTTACTTGCTCTTGTTTCAGTGTAGTCTCCTTTCCATGGCTGTATTCGGAAAGTTTTGGAATATACAGCCAACACTAACATGGATTCTACATGGTTGATTTAGAGGTTGTTGAATTGCTCCACAGTCTTGTTTTGCTTCATTAGCATACAATTCAGCTACTTATGCTGTAATCTGCATGCCATGAAACTTTCTGTATTGGTGCATGAGTGAGCACCGCTACATGGAGTTCACTGAGTGTAAAACGTTTTGTGTCCATGTGTGCATCACACCACATGTACACAGTCAAAATTATCATGTAGGCTTTATGGAATTCTCCTGATAGTTTAATGAAGCAAATGAATTACTGATATATCTGACCATTACAAAATTATCTATAGGTTGCATCTTAATTATCAGGAAGTGTTGGTATATTTAATATCTTATTACTGTAACTGAGTCAGGGTACCACACCAGCTTATAATATTATGACATTTCAAAAATATGCTAACAGCAGAATTTTTCAGGAATTATGATGAGAAATATATTACTGCACTGTTGCGTTTGAATTAATAGGTTCATAGGTAGGTACTAGGCTATCGGCCTGAAGGCCTACTTAAGCCTAGCCAACAAGGTTCCCTGGCTTACGCCACCCAAGAAAGTTATTTTCCTGTGCCACTGTCGAGCATAGACACAGAAGAGATCTGCGTGGTGTATTTCCTATTTCCCATCCACTCATCAAGATTTTTCTTGAACAGTGCTAATGAAGATAGGTTCATAGGTAGGTACTAGGCTATCAGCTATAGGCTATAATGACTGTATGATTACCGAATACCTCTTACCATAACACTATGAAGCACACACTATACTTCAGGGAGCTGTAAAGAGCTTTACTGTTCATGCCCAAGAGAAAAAAAGTTCATAATTAAATCTAGAACTCTAATGACTATGCTGCAGTTGAGGGTCATGGACCCTGACTACTATACCTCATTAACATTCTTCTACTTGAATAGTTATTTGTTTATTTAATTATCCATTCTTTGTTTACCTGATTAGTCCTGCTAGGCCAGTGGCCTTTTTTTCAGGGAGAACCTACTACTAGAGGACATTTAGCTAGGGCATTGGGGAATTTCCCCTGTTCTTTTTTCATTTGCTTTCTAAGGGTACGTGCACTTTTTACTTCTGTTTCTGGCACACAGCAAGCCAGGAGAAGCCGTGGATGATCTCATTCAATGGAGAGATGGTTTGTTTTGTTGGTGTAATCGAAAAAGAGAAATGAGATAAGATGAGATCTTGTCAATCTGACAAGAAAAAAAAAGATATGTGTTCTAATGTGGAATTTATAAATATAATTTAGCTGACTGTAACACTGAAGTAGATAAAGAATTCGAGGTTACAGGGTTGGCATATGGAAGATTGCTAAATACTCCATTAGTTGTCTTAATGGACATAGGAGAGCATGGAAAAGAATCCGGGGTTTCTTATTGAGACTTTGTGGACAAAGTGATTGAAGAGGATAATAAAGAAAATAATGATAAAGGGTGAGGAATGGAGAGTACATATTAAATGCAGCTAATATCGGGAAAGAAAACGTACATGGATGTCATTGCCAAAGATGGACCAAAGAAGAAAGTACTCTAATGACCGATAAAAGGAAAAGGTTTACTGTGAGAAATAGAAGTAAAATAATATGAAATTATTGATAAATATTATATATAGGACAATTTAATTTTGATATTAGGTTTTGATGTGAGAGACATTAGATCTTTGATTCACTTGGCAAGAAAACATTTCTGTGATATGACATTTGAGATTGAATCACTAATGGACAAGGTGTTGTATATTTGTGAAAAAAAGACTCTTTTCCTTGGAATTACTTTATTTTTTTCTTGGCTGGGGTAATTGACTGAAGAAAAGTGTGTTTGTGCAATTTAGGATTAATGACATTAATGAAAATTATTTAAAATTAATTTTTCTTCAATTGTGTAATTCTGTACAAAATGTGGTAAAAACAAAAAAATGAAAGGGGCTTGGGAATGGAAGACTGGAATTGGATTTTTTTTTTTAAATGGAAGGAAAAATGTAAAGCATTTACCAAGTGTAATTCATGATGCCAGCATCAGAGATACATGGGACGACTTAAGGAATGTTATTTTTGTGGTAATTTAAACCATTTGATTAATGAATGTATGAATGTATGAAAGAAAGTTGTAAATAATTTGGGGATGTTGGGCACATGATGAATAAATACAAAAAAGAGTGCAGGATATGCAATGAGGAGGGCATTTTTGGCTTGATTGCCATATGGAAAAAATGGAAAGCATAAATGTTGAGCGTGATAAAGGCGATGTAAATAAAGACAGCGGGGAAGAATAATGAGATAATGAGTTTATAGGAAGAAGTTATGGAAGAAAAGAATTTAAATGTTACTGATGATTTTCAAGGAGAAGTAGTTGATGAAGGAGAACATTTAAGGAATAAAGGTGGAAGAGATGGATTTGATTTGGAAAAGGACAAATATATGCATTGTTATGTATTTGGAATGCAAAACTATGCGGGCAAACTGTATTTTACAAGCATCTTAATGTCACCACTTATATTTGCTAACATCAAAGCTAGGACTCTCTCTGATCATCATATCATTTGTACTTTATTGTAATGAGAAAAGTCTGTTAATGCAATATTTTGAAAAATGCCACCTTATCTGACAAGATTAAATGAAAGTAAACTATCATGTATGTATCTCATTACTTAAAGTCAAATCAAAGATTTAATCATTTTTAGTTCTCAAGATTTGTTTAAGCAAATATAATTATGGAATATACTTAACTATTTTCTATATAGTAAGCTTAAACCTTATGTTCAATACCAACTGAAAATTTGAATAAGAAACATATTGTAACATTGTAATAATACAAGTCCAAAATATGCAAGTAATCTGTAAAACCAACTTGAATCAAAGTAATGGACCATAAGATATGTTTCATTTTGAAAAAACTTAAGTATAGTCATTTTGTACGACCCCTTACATACATAAAAAAATAAAAGCATAACAACACTATGTTAAAAGGATAAATAAACCTTATCCAGCTTTTACTTAAGTTCATAATGTTAGTCCATTTCCAATACTTTTTTTTGCAAATGTGAGTTGCAATCTTGATAATGACAACCTCTTAGCATACTGCTTTAGTGTGTTAAAAATATATATTAGCATGACAAGTTCCTTTTCTATGATCCCACAGTCATTTGCAATTTAAGTTTTGTAATATTATCACTGACAGAAAATAAGGCTTATGGTTATGATTGTCTGCATTCAGAAATGCAAATATAATTGTTACAGTAGTAGGTAATTATTATTTTAAGTGAATTAAATAAATCCTTTGAACATTATTGGTTTTTGAAAGCATAATCCACATATAGCATTGCTATATTTCTTAAGACAAATAAAGATCATATAATTTTTCATTGTACTGGTTACTTATCTTTTAAATGTTTTATCCAAACTGAAATGTATTCATATACTAAAGTACATTTCTAATAAAAGTTGTCAAATTATTCACAATAAGCTGTATAATACAGATGTGTTTTAAGGACCTTTAAAGCACATAAAAGTGAGACACTGATAAGTTAACCCTTTTTGATACAATTTGATAATCATGAGCAATCCAGTTTAATTCAAACACATGAAGATGCAGAGTGATACTAAAAATCAATAGTTTTACTTAACAGGAAAATACACGACTAGAATCCATTGGTATAGTTTATTTATTGACATTTGATTATTGGGAAAGTCCGACTGGGTACAAATCCATTTTCAGTGGAGGCCTGGGAAGAAAAGCTTCATATTTTCACAAAATATTTTAATAATAATAATTTTATAATCTTCAAAAATAAAACAAACACATTGGCAGTTTAAATAATTATAACAAATTAGACATAATATAACAACATTCATTAAGAATTGATACAAGGTATATGACAATAATTTAATATTTACAGAAATTTTAGACCATTTGTAGAAAAATTAAAGGTAAGTTCATCTAATACAAATAGGAATTGCAACATAAAGTGAGGGAAAAACAGGCTTATGATATATTTGGAGAGACATTCAGGGAACAAAATTAGATAGCAGTAAAGAAGTAAGTGATGAAGAGAGAGAGAGAGAGTAAGGAGGTATAATGAATGAAAAGGTACTTGTTCACATTTAGGGATATAGTTCACCTGGGATTTGAGCAAGAACAGAGCCATATTTTAGATAGGAAGACTTTCAGAGTGTTTTTGAAAGATGTGAGGGAGGGTATAGACCTGATTGATACAGGTAAGGGGTTCTAGGTCTTAGCAACCTTGTATAAGTACAGACAATGCCCAGCAGATTTGCTAGGTTTGTAAACAAATGTTTTTGGTCACTGGATAGCAATTGTTGACTGGGAACATATTTGTGTAGAATGTTTTTTAGTAATGCACAGATGGATGCTGGATAATTTTATAGGTAGTAAGTAGTTGTGACTATGTTAGTTGATGTGGCAGTTCAAACCAGTTAAGGCTTTTTAGTGCTATACAGTGGTGGATTCTGAAAGGGGTATGTGCTGCAAATTTAGCAAATTTGTTATAGCATTGTTCAAGTTTTAGTTTTTGTGAAGCTTGGAGGTTAGGAAGAATGGGAGCACCATAAAGAAGAGTGGGGAGGAGTTAAGTAATGACAAGTGTAGTTTTAGTTGTGTCAGTGAGAAAGTTTTTTGCTGTTTAGTATCCCTATTTTTTATGAGTTTTTTTATGCAATTTTGTATATGCAGGTCAAATGTAAGATTATCATCCACTATCACTCCTAATAGTTTGCTATGAACAGTTACTTCAAGGGTTGTATTATCGAGAGAGAGGACTTTAAATTTTGTTTTTTTATGAGAAAGAGATTTTGGGGAAAAAGTCGTAGTTTGGTCTTTTTTTGGGCTGAGCATGAGTTTTGAGTTACTATGCCATGTTTCAATGGATGTTAAAGCTTCCTGAGTAAGTTTTTGGAGGTGTACCATATTGTCAGATGTGCAAATGAGAGCTGAATCATCTGCGTATTGTATTAGGGTGGCCTGTTGTGTGGAAGTATACAGGGTGTTGGAGAAAATTTTAAAGAGAAGGGGACCAATGATAGAGCCTTGTGGGACACTAGTGGTGACTGGGAGGTAAGGAGAGATCACAGAGTGCCATTTTACTGACCGATGCCTAGTGGGCAGATAGCCATTGAACCACAGAAGGGTAGGTTGAGAGAGACCAAGTGAGCAAGGGCACCCTCAGGCATACCTCTCAACCTGGAAATATCAAAAATCTGGACAAGGTCTATGAAAAATAGGTACAAATCTGTATGCTGATTAACATCTACTTTGCATACATGCTTACATAACCCCACCCACTTCAATGGAATTATAGGATACCAACTTTCAAATGCAAACTGAAGAACAGACAACCAAAATATGGCATAAGAGTCCCCCTGTAGCCATGCCAATGTCCCAATACCTGGCTATTTTTCCCCATTTACCATAAACACTAAGGTGTGCATACTGCTTTACTTCTAAAATGATTATTTGGATTTTATTTTTACATTTTGCAGCACAACAATGCACAAACACTAACAGACATTTGCTAAACAAAGCAATAGTGTCTCACCATGAAAATAGCCTTGTCATTAAACCTTCTCTGCCCTTGAAACTCACATTCATTGAAACAGCATTTAAACCCACACCACATCCAATGAAAATGCATCTGGCCAGTGGTGGATAAAGATTACCTTTGGGCTGTTTTCAAATTATTGGCCCCTTACACACAAAACAAGAAACATACATGTGTTCTTTTCTTTGATACACCTTCCTGATTTTATTAAGTTATATTAATTGTATAATACAGCACACCTGTTAGACAGAGCACATTTTAAATTTATTGTTTGAACATTTTTCCAGTAGGCTGTACTGTAAGCGATGAAACAAAATGCATGAACCAATAATGACAAAATTGCCCAATTCAGAACCTTTCTATCACAAAAGTCTACTTCCACAGTAATGATTTTGCTGACAATTTTACAGTGCGTGGTACATATACCAACATACAGAATCATGCATTTGCAACAAACAATACAAGACATTATTTAAACTTGTCTTTCACCATGAAATATTCCTGCAGTCATTAAAAGTATGGAATGCATGCAATGTATGGGATATTAAGCTCATTCAAGTGGCACAGATGCATATTTATAATTTGCGTGGCTTTGTCTACTCCAGAATTTATTAAAATGCCTAAATCCATATTCTCCAGTATATCCACATATATACTCAAATGCATAGGGTGAAATTTACTAGTTCTGATGTTATTCATATATATTGAAATGTATCTGAGCTAAATA
This sequence comes from Protopterus annectens, assembly GCF_019279795.1. Classification (NCBI taxonomy): domain Eukaryota; kingdom Metazoa; phylum Chordata; order Ceratodontiformes; family Protopteridae; genus Protopterus; species Protopterus annectens. Next base: position 994,359,378 of record NC_056739.1, on the reverse strand, counting down.
TGAATGCTAACATTTCTTTAAAAGATTAGCCATGGTGCTGAAGCTGTTCTGCTAAGTTACAAGCATGAGTTTCCTTCATTTCTGAGGACAGTTCCCAATAACAGTTTAAGGTCACTTAGTCTTGCTCACTTACTTTCCTACTTTGGATGGCCTTGGGTTGGAATTGTTGCCTCAAGTGATGAATTTGGAGAGAAAGGCAGCCAAAGGTTGGCCCAGGGGATCATTAGGAGTGAAGGCTGCATTGCCTTTCATGAGAACATCCCTGAAAGCGATTATGGGCCTAAAATTATACAGATTATTGAGGTCATTAAAAAGTAATCTGCAAATGTTGTGATTGATATTACTGAATGCGTAGCCATTCCATCCATTGATCCAATTTCAGTATATAACAACAGTGGGAAAGTATGAATCTTTACTTTATAGTGTGCTGCATCAGAGGAATATTCAAAACACGAGATGTGGGTAAAATTAAAGGGGACACTAAGGTTCTCCCACCATGCAAGAGTCCTATCTGGGTTCAAAGAATATCTTCAAGGTCTCCAAGCATCATTCTTTGCTCATAATACATTTGTTAACTCCTTCTGGGAGAAAGCATTTGGGTGTGTGGCAAGATGACAACAGCAATCTTAGTGAAATAAATACTAAAATAGACAGTGGGATGCCACTCTGTAAAGATGATGAGAATGTATCTGATTTAAGTGGTTCACTTTTTGATATACTGAACTACAGACATGCCTACAAAGCTTATAATGCAGTGTATTCCCTGGTGCATGCCCTGCAGAATATGTTATCCAACAAACAGCAACAGGCAAATGACATTTTAATAGAACTTTTACTAGTTGCCAAATCATTTACATGAGCATGCAATACAAAATCTACAACAGTGTTGTTGCTGTTGTTCATTAAAAATGCATATGAGCTATAAATTAATATTTAAATTGAATAACATTCCCTACTTTTTTTTAACCTCATTTTCAGTTCTGACACATGTTCTGCAGTTCTGGTACTGTTGTAATTTCACAAATGCTTCTTTTCTGCAGCACATTCACCACATTTTAAAGCTATTTGCCCTTAATTAAACTTGTGTGTTCTGATTTTGTACTTCGAGTAGGCCAAACTTCTCAAAGCAATACATCAGTAATGCCACTTACTTATTCTTCTTTAAGAATGCCCTTTGTGTCCAGTCTCACAGATGCAACAGGTGTTTGCAAACTGTTTTCATCTTCTGCATCTGTTTGACCAATGGTTTACGTCTTCATCTTCCAAGCCTGTGCAGAATTTGAATTCCAGAATACTTTTGGACTGTGGATGAATGTACAACTGAGAGACAGGTGTGTGCATGTGTGTGTTTAAGTGTTTAAGGGGGGAGTGTGTGTGTGTGTGTGTGTGTGTGTGTGTGTGTGTGTGTGTGTGTGTGTGTGTAAGAAATAGGTAGGTAGGAGTGTGTGGATGTAAGAAGTAGATAGGTAAAGGTAAGGTGTAAGTGTGTGTGTGTGTGTGTGTGTGTGTGTGTGTGTGTGTGTAAGAGGGAGGGAGGTTCATACCTTGCAATTATCCAGATGTTTGCCTCATATTTCTGGTTTCTCATAAAATTGTGTTTTTCTGGCAAATAATTGAGGACTGAAGTCAGAAAATAATGGCAGACTTTTGAGCTTTAGACTTCATACCTTCAGAAAATGCATACTAATGCAAAACATGTTGTTCTGTCCACTTTCTAAGGAGGTAGGGGGATGCATGTCTACCTCTCAACTGTACAGATTTTCACAGAATGTCCAGATTTTCACCTTACATTTTTGGTCTGTTCCTCATAAAAATTATGTTTTTTTTTGACAAATCACTGGGATGAGCTAAGGATTAAAGTTACTAAATAATAACATGCATTTGAGTTTCAGACTTCATGTCCTTCAGAAAAATGGATTCTAACACAAATTATGTTATTCTAGCAACTTTCTAAATATTGTCCCCAACATTATAGCAGGCTTTGTCCAGATTTCGTGTGCTAAGAAATTGTAGCATACCCCTCAGCTGTCCAGGTTTTTGCAGAATGTCCAGATTTTTGCCCATATTCCTCCTAAACAGGATTGTAGTTGCTAAATAATGACTGACATTTGAGTTTTATACTTCATATCCTTTAGAAAAATGTATACTAACAGAAAGAAATCATGTTATTCTAGCAATTTTCTATGTTCATGAGAGAAATATTTATAAACTGTCCCTACTTATTTTAGGCTTTGTCCAGATTTCTTGCAATAAAAGGTTGAGGAGTGTGTGTGTGTGTGTGTGTGTGTGTGTGTGTGTGTGTGTGTCTGTGTGTGTGTGTAAGAAGGAGGTACCATACCCCTCAGCTGTCTAGGTTTTTGCAGAATGTCCAGATTTTTTCCCCATATTCCTCCTAAAAAGGATTGAAGTTGCTAAATAATGACAGACATTTGAGGTTTAGAATTCATATCCTTTAGAAAAATACATACTAACACAAATCCTGTTGTTCTAGAAATTGTCTAAGTTCATGAAAGCAATATTTATAATCTGTCTCTTTTTATTTTAGGCTTTGTCCAGATTTCTTGCACTAAGAGGTTGAGGTGTGTGTGAGAGAAAAAATAAAATGCCCTAGTCAGATTTAGCAGGTGGAATTTATTTTCAAGTGCATTTTCACAAAATTGTGAGCTTCAAAGGAAGAGAAGTTTACTGCTGCTCATTCTAAATATGCTTAAAATGTGCAACTATCTTGTTGGTATCACTATTGTAATATAACATTTTAAAGCAGTGGTAGTAGCACAGCAGGTAGCATACTTGCATCTTGATGCAGTGGGCTATAGGTTCTACTCCCACAGCATATAGATTTATATTTTAAGGGGAGGGGTGCTGCAGTCCTGAGTATGTTCTCCTTTGGATGAGATGTCTAGTAACTATGAACCCATTTTTCAGCTTGCCTCCCACTCCCTGTTACACCACTTACCAGCCTATATACTTCGCAAAACCAACACAATACCTTCCCAACACCAATATAAACAAAGTAGAAACCTAAGCAGATTTAATCCCTTAGCTTTTAATGGCATCCAAAGTAACATCAGTTGGAGTATACTAAAACTCCTGCCCCTTGATGAGGCTTTTGAGTTTTTTAACTCCACCTTCCTCAACATCTTAAACACACTAGCTCCAGCAAGACAAAAAAAGAATAAAAACTAAGCATGCCACATGGCTCTCTAAAGCTACCAAGGAAATCATGACTGCAAAAGACACAAATATAGAACAAATGGCAAAAGTACAAGAATCCTACTGATCTCATAGAATTTAGACAACTTCACAAATATGCTAAGCACCTAGTCATTTCTGACAGAAAATAATTTTACCTAAGCCTCCAAAAAGATCACAAACAAAACCCAAAGAAACTTTGGAACACCATCTCATCTATAATCAACTCTGGCACCAAATACAACCCCTGCCCATTCCCGTGAGAAAACTGCCAGTGAAACAGCCACAATCTTTAACGCACATTTCATCAAAACCATAGCCAAACTTACCGCCACCTTTCCCCACACTAATTCTAATACCAACTCTCTTCCACAAACACATCCATCTCGGGATACTGCCACCCCTCCCCCACCCTCCTTTTCTTCTCCCCCATATCTATCACCACTATAACTAAACTTCTCCTAAAACTGAAACCTGGCTCAACTGCTCTCGACAACCTACCCCCAAAATACCTACAAATGTCAGCTAGATCCATTGCCTATCCAATCAGCATACTACTCAACAGATCTCTCCAAGAGTCTTATCTTCCCACTATCTGGAAAAAAGCTTACATTATTCCCCTCCATAAAGGTGGTAATAATACTGACATCTCTAACTTCCAGCCAATAGCTATTCTCTCCCCTCTCACTAAGATACTTGAAAAATGCATCCACTATCAGCTTCTACACTAACTACTATCAAACCAGCTCCTCTCCCCAACTCAACATAGGTTCAGGCCAGGGCACAACACCACTACTGCTCTCATTTCCTTTATGGACACAATTAATCAAGCCAGAAACACTGGCAAACTTGTATCCTCACTCTCGTGACCTCTCAAAGGCTTTCAATATAATCTCCCACCAATTATTCCTCAGAAATCTCTCCACCCTAGGTATCTCTCCCCCCCCCCCCAACTCTAAATTGGTTCACTAACGATCTAAAAGGCAGACAACAATCCACTAGATGGCTCAACTCTTTCACTCAATTCCTTGACTCTTCAACAGGTGTTCCAGAAGGCTCTACCTTAGAACCCCTTCTTTTTTAGTAGTTTTATAAATTACTTCCATTCCATTCTTAACAATGCATCTGTGGTACAATATGCAGATGATTCAACTATTATTTGCTCTACCAATTCGACACCTGGACTTCTGCAAATAACTCAGAATGCCTTTACTGTCTTTGAAAAGTGGATGGGCAATAATAACCTAGCACTAAACCCTAACAAAACTAAATTGGTAATATTTACCCCTAAGAAAAACCTCTGTTAACAAGTCAGATTTCAGCATCCTTTATCAGAATAATACTACCATAGATGTTGTTGCCCACACTAAATTATTAGGTGTTATTCTTGACAAAAACCTGACTTTTGATATCCACATCCACAGTAACATAAAAAAAACAAATAAAAAATTAGGCACTCTGTACAGGCACAAACTGCCTTAACTGCTCTGCATGCATACACTTGCCACAACCTTTCTCCTTCCATCTCTCCTGTATAGAGCTACTTATCAACATTCAATCCTAATTAAAAAACAAGCGTGAGTCCTGCTACAAGGTCGCTAAGTTTGCAACCAACAAAAAACACTATTCTCACCACTCCATCTCCTTATAAGAACTTAACTGGCTTGAACTCCCAAATCACCTAATCTATTTACAGTTAACCACAGCACATAAAATTATTTACAAACCCCAAGACTGTTCAGCCCTTTCATCCTTTTTAGGTTCATAGATTCATAGGTTCATAGGTACGTACTAGGCTATCTGCCCGAGGACATTTTTAAGCCTAGCCAGAGTGTGTCGGCTTTAATCCATTATTGCCCAAACAGGTTACTCAGATCCGAAAATCAACTCCTTCTCCAAGTAGATACACCAAAACTCCCATCTGCTGACAGGTTTTATTCCTTTTTTTGTGGCTATACTATGGAATTTTCTCCCAATATCTATTAGATCCTCCAGCAATATATCCTCCTTCAAAAAATCTCTGCACCTACACCTCTCCACCCTTTGGCAATGCAGATGTTCCATATCCCACCCATCTATAACCCGATCCCCACATCCTAAGTTACATTGACATTACGATGCCTCTAATACTGACTTTATACTGATGGTTGCCTTATCATCTGTCATTAAATCAATATTAATCTTCCCTGCACCATTTATGCTGGCTGTTACTCTTTGATTACCTTGTAAATATTTGCATATGACAGCTTATCATAAAAACTATATAACAATATATTTAGTTGTTTTAGAATCTACCCTTAAATTGTGTTATCTGTACATGTTATATATGTATATCCTTTCTACTCTGTTGTCTGGTTAATATCGTTCCATTTTGCTAACACTGATTGCATGTACTATCCATTTTGAATATTATGTATCATTATATTAACTATCTTGAGGAGCTTTTCTCCCCGGGCCTCCACTAAAAATGGGTTATTTTGGCCCAGTGGACTTTCCCAGTAAAGAAATGCCAATAAATAAATAAATACATATACCAGCTTACCATTTTTTAATGTAACATAGGTAATTTATTCTTCAAGCACAGCAGGTACTGAATTTGTAGGTAAAACCATACCTCTCAAGTGTACCTCATTACGAAGAACATATCTCATTTGGGGTCTTAAAAAGTTCATGTTCCTCAAAGTTCCTCAATGTTCCACATTGGAAGACCCTGTCACACATTCAATGTTAGGAATTTTTTTAAGTGAAATCCATGGTAAGTAGAAATGAATCATATTAATTCATTAAAAGATCTTCTTTATAAGTAAAACCAGCATATTTTAACCATCCTATGACCTTCCTAGTTGAAGTTGTTAGTAAGCCATTAGTATGTGTTCCACATTTTGCCCATTTGTTCCACATTGTGAGGGCTAGTGTTCCTCATTTTGGAGATGGAAGGTTGAGAGCTATGGGTAAAACACTGAAATATAAAGTTGTTTTCTAGCAGCAACCTCTTCATTAGTTTCAGATTTCTTTAATGTGGAATTATTCAGATGACTTTTATTTCTGCAAAGATTGTGAATTTTGATTGATATTGGTGGATTGTAATGACAGAAGTCAGAGTGGCTTTTTATTGTTGAAATGTTCTGAATTGGGCAGTTTGTCATTATCGGTTCATATGTTCTGTTTCATTGCTTACTGGAAAAATGTTCAAAACTATAAATTTAAAATACACTCTAACAAGTGGTGTTGTGTTATGTAAGGGAATAATTCAATTATTATATATTATAATTAATATAATCAGGAAGGTCCTAAAAATGTATGCGAGGGGCCTATGATTTGAAAACAGCCCAAAGGTAAACTTAATCAACCAAACGCCAGACTCATTTTCTTTGAATGTGGGTTTCAATGCTGTTTCAGTGAATAGGAGTTTCAAAGGCAGAGAAGTTTTAATGCCAAGTCTGTTTCATTGTAAGACTATTGCTTTGTTTAGCAAATGTCTATCAGTGTTTCTGCTATAAAATTTGAAATAAAGTTGTAAATTAAATCCAAATATCTGTAATCATTTTAAAAGTAAAGCATAAAACAGTATGCACACTGAGAATTTTGAACAGTATTTATGGCAACTGGGAAGAAATAGCCAACTAATGGAACACTGGAATGGCTGCATGGGGGGGCTGAGTGGGGAGACTCTGGGTTTGCACCTCACTGCCAAAAATCCTTTCGGACTCCTCTGCAAGTGAAGACATTTGAAGTAGAAGTTTGCTGTGACAAACTGTGTTGAAGGCTTTAGACAAGTCTAGAAATAAGGAAGAGACTAGTCTATCATTATCTCTAGCTTTATTGACAGTATCTATATATGTTAGAAGGGCAGTGCTAGTACTATGAGAAGGACAGAAGCCATGCTGTGTATGGGATAGGAGTTCTTCCTGTGGGAGATAGTCTAGCAATTGTTTTGAATACATTTTTCAAGTATTTAGTGGGGGGGGATAAGATTGCTATAGGTCTAAAGTTATTAATGTCTGTTGAATTTCCCCATTTGTGCAGAGGGAAAATATGTCACTTTTTCCAGAGAAAGGGAACATGGGATTCCTAGGCTGATCTATTTATAAGGATTGAGACAGGATAGGCAATGCTATTGGCTGCTATTTTTAGGTACTCACTTGGATGGTCATCAGCTGAAGAAGAGCACGGTTTAATTTAAGAGTAGTTTTATATAGGATGTGGTTTCTCTCCTGCCCACTAGCTGGCTGCTGTGCACCTTGCCCTGTGCTTGTCCTACACCTGTGACCCAGTACATCCCTGTACTAAATTACTAGACCTCACCCAACTGGAAGCCTCAACATATTTGTCCGAGCTGGAACCTTATTTATCACCTCCCTGAGAAGCCAGCCCACTACAAGACAGTGAAACCTGTGACCCAGTACATCCCTGTACTAAATTACTAGACCTCACCCAACTGGAAGCCTCAACATATTTGTCCAAGCTGGAACCTTATTTATCACCTCCCTGAGAAGCCAGCCCACACAAGACAGTGAAACCTGTGACCCAGTACATCCCTGTACTAAATTACTAGACCTCACCCAACTGCAAGCCTCAACATATTTGTCCGAGCTGGAACCTTATTTATCACCTCTCTGAGAAGCCAGCCCACTACAAGACAGTGAAAGTGTGTATTACAACCGATCCTAGAACTTTGAGCTTATCCTAATGTTTAATGTCACTACTAGGCTAGACAAGTTTCCCTAGCAGGACTGCCAGCAGCCAGTCTATCAAACCACTAATTCTCTAATCTCTTAAACATTCCCCTACAGCCAACCTCTCTCTCCCTCTCAGGTAGTAATATACCCCATATCACCATTGCCAGACTCCCTGCAAGTGTATCTTCAAAGCTGTTTAGTGACTTCACACTAACTGGCGCCTCTCCTCTAACTATCTGCAATTCTATTCCTACACTCATCTGCTGTACCATACCTCTATTTTCCACTCTCTTAGTCATTGCTTCTCCTTAACTCACTCTTTCTCCCTCTCATACTGTCTCCTACACTTTTGCTCTATTGCTACCCTTTCTAACCTCCAGCTAGTCTCGCAATCCTTCTCCCACCCTTTCTCACTTGTGACTTACCTGTTGAACTCACCCACTTAACAGATTGTTCTCCTTGAAACTCTACTCTTTTGTCTCTACTGACTTGTTCTTACCTCTACTGCACCCTTTGTATCTTACTTATCCTTTTGTAGCCACTATAGTCTGTATTCCTTACATTATATCTGACTATACTCTAGCTGCTTTCTCCATCTCTCACTCACTCTTGTTACTTAACTTCTAGTCTCCTCCCCCTACATTTACCCTCTCAATCTGTCCAATACCCTCTCTCTGTTTATCTCGTGAGTCTTGCCTCTTACCTGTTTTTGAAGGTTACACCCCTCCCCTTGTAGTCTCATAAGTTATAAATACACCCCATACTTAGAGAGGCCATTCTTTCTCTCCTGCCCACTAGCTGGCTGCTGTGCACCTTGCCCAGTGCTTGTCCTACAGTGAGTTTGCTTTATTTACTGCATTTATGTTTTTATGTTTTGTACATGACTATTTATTTTTGAATGTGTAGCTATTGCCTGTTATATATTGGCGACTGCTGCTAAACAGCTTTGTAATGAGTCTTCAGCCTTACTGCATCCACTCGCTAATTGTTAGCGTTTTACACATGGGTTTACCAGGCGACTCCTCTCTCTGCTACTTAGAAACAGTGGTACTGCTTACAGGTTTACTAAACACAGCTGTAGTTTACCAGGCTTAGATTCCTTAATGCCTGACTATACTATCTGCTTAGATATATTACCTGTTGTTTATCTAATTACTGCTTTTATGTTTTTATGTTTTATACAAGACTGTTTACTTTGAATGTGTAGCTATTGTCTTTCATATATTGCCGACTGCTGCTAAACAGCTTTGAACTGTGTCTTCTGCCCTTGCTGCATCCACTCGCTAATTATTAGCATTCTACACGTGGGTTCACCTGGCGACTCCTCTCCCTGCTACTTAGAAACACTGGTACTTTTTACATGTTTCATTTATCACAGCTGTAATTTACCAGGCTTAGATTCCTAAGGGCTGACTATACTATCTGCTTAGAAATATTACCTGTTGTTCTCCTATTTGTAACTGCTGCAAAACACTCACTCGCTACTTGTTAGCGTGCTATACTCAGGGTCTTATCTAGCGACTCCACTCTCTGCTGCCTAGATTGATTTTTTTACTGCATACAGACTCTATTACACCTAGCTGTAATTTTACTAATCTTTAATCCCTAAATGCTTAACTGGCTATGTGCTTAGATGTACCTCCTGTTATTTTATATATTTCTACATGCAGCTAAACAGTTTATTCTTGGGTCCGTGCCCCTGCTGTAGCCACTCGCTAATTATTGGCATTCTGCATGTGGCCTTTCTTCTAGCGACTCCTTCTCTGCTCGCCGCTCATCTAGCGACTCTATCTCTGCTTGCCTAGAACTCCTTTTACCATACTGAAATTTTTTATTTATTACACCTACAGAACGCTTCACTAGCGTTTATCGCCATATACCTGGCTGATCATAGGCTACAGCGCCTTATCTGCCTTTTATCTAATCCTAACTGCTCCTAACAGTTGTTTCCTGTGTCCCTCTCCCTTGTTGTACCTCCGGCGCCTGGTTAGCATTTTTTCACGTGGGTACTTACCTAGTGATTCCATCCCTGCTCGCCTAGGCATAACTCTACTGGCCTTAGTTTATTTTGCCTATATAAGTAATATGTTTAACTTGATTATTGAACTTGAGTTCTTCAAGACTGTAGTTAATACATTTTTACTCAAATAAAACTGCTGTGATTTACAATTGTATAGATGCTGCATATGATGTTCTTTCCATCCTAGCTACATAATTGTATTTTACTATTCAGGTAGCTTGTTGTTATAATTCTATTCTAATTTTCATTGCTGAATATAATTGAATAGATACTGAATGTAGCTATTCACATACTTGCTTACTGATTGCCTTTGTATATTGTTGCTTCCTGACTGCATTTGAATATTGTCCTCTGAATCCTTAGGTACCTGCATTGTTGTACTCTCTAGATCTTACTATATACACCAAGGGTTTCTATTGATTAATATGCCTAACTCATATAACTGTGTATAATCTATGTGTAATGCTTTCCTCCTTAGTACTAAACTGCTACCTCACTACCCTTTCTTTTTCTTCATTTACCAGCCTGTGACCCAGTACATCCCTGTACTAAATTACTAGACCTCACCCAACTGGAAGCCTCAACATATTTGTCCGAGCTGGAACCTTATTTATCACCTCTCTGAGAAGCCAGCCCACTACAAGACAGTGAAAGTATGTGTTACAACCAATCCTAGAAGTTTGAGCTTATCCTAATGTTTAATGTCATTGCTAGGCTAGACAAGTTTCCCCTAGCAGGACTGCCAGCAGCCAGTCTATCAAACCACTAATTCTCTAATCTCTTAAACATTCCCCTACAGCCAACCTTTCTCTCCCTCTCAGGTAGTAATATACCCCATATCGCCATTGCCAGACTCCCTGCAAGTGTATCTTCAAAGCTGTTTCGTGACTTCACACTAACTGACGCCTCTCCTCTAACTATCTGCAATTCTATTCCTACACTCATCTGCTGTGCCATACCTCTATTTTACACTCTCTTAGTCATTGCTTCTCCTTAACTCACTCTTTCTCCCTCTCATACTGTCTCCTACACTTTTGCTCTATTGCTACCCTTTCTAACCTCCAGCTAGTCTCACAATCCTTCTCCCACCCTTTCTCACTTGTGACTTACCTGTTGAACTCACCCACTTAACAGATTGTTCTCCTTGAAACTCTACTCTTTTGTCTGTACCCGCTCCGTTCGCCCTACGGGCTCACTCCGCTCCCCTACCCTACCCCCAATTCCCACCCACCCCCAGTGTTCCTACATTTATCCCTCCAATAGACACACCCACACCATATATTACACCAATCATATACCTCCCTTCACTTCCACCCCCATTCACACCTTATCACTCTTCCACCAATAATTCACCTATCTCCTACCTGTCTAATTAGTCCCTCCTACAAGAACTCCTCCTAACATGCCCCTCTATACCTCCCTCCAACTTTAAACACTTACCTCTAACACTAGTTCACATCCCACCTAATCATGCTCTACCTACTACAAATACCATTACTTATCACACTCCACACTCCTAACAACTCTATCTAATATTTATCTCTTGTCTTCCTATGAAAAACCTCTTACCTACACCCTCCATATTCCATCCAAACACACTTTAACACCTATAATATCAAACCAAGCTACCTTTTAAACTAGTACTTCTCAACCTACCTACCCAAGTGCTAAATTTCATAGAATAGTTCACATTAAATATAACAAACTAAAAACTAAACAAACAATTCACTTTTACTGTAAACCTCTCCGACCAAAATACTTTATATTTCTCCACACCTTAAAAGATGGGGACATTCATCCTAATCCCTGCTCAACATCTATCCCTACCACCATAAATAGCTCCCAAACCAAATATAACACTGGACCTCTTATCAACCCACCCAATTCTCTCTCCATTGCTCATCTTAACATAAGTAGCATTTGCAATAAAATCCCATATGTTCATGCCCTCCTTGATGTCCACCAATTTGATATCCTCTGCTTATCAGAAACATGGCTAAAACCCACAATAAAAGATAGTGAAATCACACCTCCAGGCTATAGTATTTTTCGTGTTGAACGCACATTGAAAAAAGGTGGAGGAATAGCAATTCTCTATAAAGCACACATACAACTTAGTACCATTAATCTTAACCTACCTCTAGACTTCAGCAATGAAATACTTATCTCAAAACTCCAGCTCAACAGACATAAAACTATAAATATTATATGCATCTATCTCCCCCCAGGTAACAACATTGGTATACTTGAAAAAATACTCAATGGACTGTCTTCTCAACTCCTACAAGAAACCATAGTCCTAGAAGACGTTAACATTGATTGGAATTCATGTAACAATATAAACCCTTCCAACCACATTACCCTTTATGGTTTCTCACAAGCTATTAATTCACCCACCAGAATCAACAAACTAAATAAAAAAGAAAGCACCTTAGATTGGATACTAACTAATAGCCCTCACCAAACATATACCGCAGGAACCCTCCCAGATGACCTTAGTGACCACCTGCTAACATACATAATCAGACATAAAACTAACCCAACCTTCCCTATCACTATTAGAACAGTTCGCAGCAAAAAGCATTTTAACCCTGAACAATTCCAAACAGACCTTAAACAATGTAATTGGTCTCCTCTAAAATCCCTCCCAATTAACAAAGCAGTTGAATACTTTAACTCTACATTCCTAACAATCCTGGACCACCATGCTCCTATGCACTGTATTAGAATGAAAGCTAAACCTGCTCCTTGGCTCTCAAATAAAACTAGGCAACTAATCATACAAAGAAACAAATCCTGGGCCAAATGGTGAACTACTAAGAACTCCACAGACCATCTAACCTTTCGACAAGAAAGAAATATCACAAAAAAAGCCATCATACTAGACAAAAAAAATTACTACCTTCACCTACAACAATCCTCCCTCAAGGAACCTGAAAAATTTTGGTGTACTATTAATAAACTTACTCATCCAGGAGAAACTATTACCCCAACCCCTTAGGCAGTAACCCTGATAATTTAACTGATACAGCCAATGCCTTTAACTCTTTCTTTACCAATACTATCCAAACTCTAGCCAGCCACCTATCCCCCGATATCACTAATCTACAAACTCCCACCTCCAAGGTTTCCCCAGTATTCAAGTTAGAACCAGTACCCACATCATACATTCGCTCCCTTCTCCAAAAACTAAAACCAACTACCCCCTCGGCTGACAAACTTCCATCAGAATTCCTGCAAATAGCATCTAAAGCCATAGCTTACCCCATCTCCATACTGATAAATAGAACCCTAAATGAAGGTATAATCCCATCCATCAGGAAAATTTCTCACATTATCCCATTACACAAAGATGGAAACTCCAATGAAATGTCCAACTTTTGTCCCATAGCACTGCTCTCCCCTATTGCAAAAATAATGGAAAAATGTGTCCACAAACAGCTTATGAACCACCTTCTCCTTCACAACCTACTGGCAAACTGTCAATACGGATTTAGACCTTTTCACAGCACCTCTACTGCCTTGCTTTCCTTTACAAACTATATCAACGAAAACCGCAATAATAATATCCTCTCCTCTGCAGTCTTCGTTGACTTATCAAAAGCTTTTGACATGGTTAACCACCATATCCTTCTACACATCCTAAAGTCCCACTCACTAAATCCACTATCCATGAACTGGTTCACATCCTACCTAGAAAACAGATAGCAGGCTGTACTCTGGAAAAACACTCTATCTAATCACCTATCTCATTAGGTGTCCCGCAAGGCTCCATACTAGGCCCTCTCTTGTTTTCCATTTACATCAATGATCTCCACTCAGCCATTCCACTCTCCACATGTATTCAATATGCAGATGATTCTACTATTGTCTGCTCAGCCTCCTCTCTAGATGAACTACAATCCCAAACACAAAAAGCTTTCAATACAGTAGAAAACTGGTCCTCCAACCGCTGCCTCTTACTAAACGCTAAAAAAACTAAACTTTTACTCTTCACACCTACCCAAAAGACTACCCCTTTACATTTCACCCTCGCATCTAATAATGGCACCCTTATTTCCCCTGATCTGACCGCTAAACTCTTAGGAGTCACAATTGACAATAACCTCAACTTTGACCCACATATAAATACCACAGTAAAAGTAGTCAACAGAAAATTAGGATCCCTCTATAGAATAAAACCATATCTAACACCATTAGCTAAATCCACTATAGCTAGAACTCATTTACTCTCAACCCTTCTTTATGCATCTCCCATCTACACTAACCTCTCCAAAAAGAACCTCAACAAACTAGCTATATCCCATAATAACATTGCAAGATTTGCTACTAGCTCCCCTTATAGAACCCATCACTGTCTTAATCTAAAACAACTAGGCTGGCTTGAACTTCCAAATCTGATACAATTTCATCAACTCTCAATAACTCACAAGGCCCTTAATCAGCCCAACAATACTCCCATACTCTCTAGCTTTATTACACCATATAGTAATCTCAAAAAATTACGATCCTCAAACAAAATCCTTATGAATATAACTAAATCTAAAAACTTAGCTGGTGATTCCTTGTTCTCCAACTCTGTTGGAAAAGTATGGAATCAATTACCACCTGATCTTACATCCCAGACCTCTCTCACACTTTTTAAAAGACATCTAAAACACTACTTCAATAACCACTGGTTATGCTCCTGTTGTAACCCTGACTAACATTTTCTTGTCTCTGACCTTCTACCTTCTCTAAATACTAAACTTCTTAAAATACCTTAATATCCTTTTCTCTCATATAAATTATATAAGTGTACTATCAAACTAAGACCTACTAAGATTTGTTCAAAAAACAAAATTTTTTTTATTCTTCTATATTTTTAATATAGAATTTATAATATAACTGTCTGTTATAATTATAGCTGTTTAAAACTGTTTTTGATGTCATCATTATTGCTGCATAGGACTGTCTCTATGCTTTTTGTTACATTGTATGTTATTTCCTGGAGCTTTTCTCCCCGGGCCTCTACTGAAAATGGGCATATATCCAGTTAGACTAGCCCGGTCAACAAATGTAAAATAAAATAAATAAATAAAATAAAATGTGGGCACAGGTTTGAAGGTGAAAGTGAATTTCAGATTTTGCAGACTAGTTAGTCTAGCATAATGAGGGCATATGTTTGCACTAGTTGGCAGTATTTGTTTAAGATACCTAGAGTAGCATATTGACAAAGGAATCTCAGGGACACTTTAAATCATAATTTACATTAGTATATGAAGAAGGCCTCTCAATACATATACTTGCTTCAGTCAGACTTATTAATGGGAATAGACAAGGCATTACACTGTCACTCTGCTTTGATGTTTGAATTTGCTGTTGAATCTTTACCAATTTCATTAAATTCTACTGGAAATAGCCAAGGTGTTTCAACAGCTGCAAACCTCAAAAAAAGCAATTATTTCTGATTATCATTTTTAAACTGTTCTGTTGCACAATTTCTGGTATTAAACAAACTATGACTACTTTCATATCAAACATTAATAGTAACTTTAAACATTTTGCTTTATTTGTCACATTTCAGCATGTATAGGAGCCTACCAAAGATGATGATTAAATGTATTATTGTGTAATGTCATTAATTAAGAATATATGCAATGTGCCATCAGTAACCACAAACTATGACACTATTATTTCACATACACTCTTATTTTACTAACCATGTGTCTGATAAGCATGATATTCATAATGAAGGACTTTCTATCATAAAAAAGAAATCTTCCACATTATTTATACACAATGCATATACTATCAGCTTTGTCAGAATGTAATGACATTTCCAACATATATGCAGTAAACTGAGAAGATAATGACATATTTGTATACGTCTAGATGTGATGTTTTTACAGGTCAAGCCTCCAAACCTCCATGTGGAGGCAGTACCTCAATATCCTTACACTTGATGTAGTCACCTCTAAAGTTACTGTCATTAAATAAATAAATAAATAATAGAAAAATTTCAGTTTTTCCACAAAAACTCAGATATTTACCTTTTCAGTTTCTTGGTGATTTCAGAGGAAAGCAACATTTTATTTAAGCATCTGCATTTCAAAGATGAAATGACATCCAGCATCGTCAATATATTTATCAGTTTTGCACTTTAACTTAAATAATAAAGAATTACAAAAACATATTTTCTCTGAAAACATCATGTTGCTTTACAGCATTGTGTATGACAAAATAGAAATGATGGCTTAGGCTCCCTGGTGCTTCATGGTAATGCATAGTTTCTAACTAAACCTCTTTTTTTCTATACAAATCACAGTTATTCATTGAACATCAGATATGTTGCAACTGCAAATAAATACATCCAGTCTTAAGTACATCTTTAAATAACTGTGGATGCAGAACTGCTGAGTGTTTTACTGACCCTAGTATTTCAGCTGTTTATTATCATGGATATCTTATCAACACATATTACCATGTTATTACAATATTTTAGCAGTTTCATTTCTGTTTCTGTTGAAATAAAACTTCCTTTCCTAATGAAATAGCTGATGAATGGAAGCAACTTGGCAGCTGGAATGACAGTTCCAGTTATATTGCCTTGAAGAAGTTAAAAAAAACTTCAGGATTTCCTTCCTAATGGCTTATACCTAAATTTATATAATATCTTGAGGAAATAAGCAGAAATCATATATGTTACTGATGGATTCCTATTACAAGAACGAAAGTTCACTACTTTGAACTTGTAATAGGAAGCCTCACTTCTGCGAAAGTTCACTTTAATGAAAGTGAACTTTTGCATAAGTGCACTTCACCGAAAACACCGCAGCACAGTGGAGGACATAAAAAACAAGCAATGTCCTCCACTATGGTGTGATAGTCATGGACCTTAGGGTTAGGGCATGGGTTAGGGTAAGAACATAGTTAGTAAAGCTATCCCCTTACCCTAAGCCATGCCCTAACCCTAAGGCTCATGACTATCACACCATAGTGGAGGACATTGCTATGTCCTTCACTGCGCTGCAGTCATCACAGACCTTAGAGTTAGGGCACGGGTCATGGTAAGGGGATGGCCCATAAGGCTATCCCCTTACTATGACCTGTGCCCTAACCCTAAGGTCTGTGAGTACTGCACAGAAGTTCATTACAACACCCGTTCATTGTACTGAACTTCTCGTAAGTGCACTTTAGATTAAGTGCACTTTTGCTGCAGTGAGCATTCCATGCACTATTTCGAATTAGTGAAAATTTGATCTAGTGTATAGAACCCGTTATTGATACTTTATGGATTCAAAGCAAAAACATTTGTCAAAATTGTGCTTCTCATATAAGAGTTAAAGCATGTCAGTCTTCTTAAATATTGGCTGCTTACATAAAAATTTAAATCTCTGAATTTACCATTGCATTAGAAATATTTGAAAGGAATCACATTTAACTACTTCTTCACCATTTTGGTATATTTTCCATCTGACATATCTTTATGAATTGTTTTTGAACCACGATGAAAGTATGGAACTGTTCCTTTGTACTCATTATAATTCTTGCCAAGCTAGATCTTCCACTGAGTGACCTTTCAAACCTCCTGTATCAGAGACACATGGGATATATGCAAATGACCTTTATGAACATCAGATGTTTCAGCTATATGGCGATTCTGAATGCCCATGACTTATTTCTTTTTTAGTTGTTTCAATGGACAATTTCAGGCCAATAAAGCCAAACCCCACTAGCTGTGGATATGCATATTTCGGCCTTGTTATGACCTCATCAGCACAGCACAAGCAGAGTGTTTATAAGAAACACAGGGCTGTTATGCCCAGGTGATGTCCATTACCATATATTACCAAATTGTCCATTGAGACAACTTAAAAAGAAATAAGTCATGGGTATTCAGAATCATCATATAGCTGAAAGACCTGATGTTCATAAGGGTCATTTGCATATATCCCATGTGCTTCTGATACAGATGGTTTGAAAGGTCAGTCAGTGGAAGTTCTAGCTTGGCTGGTGTTTTCATTTAGTTTTTACTGATTGCTTTTTCTGTGTGACCTTCTCACTCTTTGTTTTAGCTCATTATAATTCTTAGAAATGCAGCCAGCCTGTTTCAGACATTTCAGAACACATACTCTATTCTTGCCTAACACTGCTGTTGTTTTGGGGAAAACATTATAAGTACTGTGAACAAATTTGGCAAGATGATTTTATGTTGTCATGTCATCTGGTACTGTTTGGAGGCACAGTTCTCTCTGTGTTACATTATGTTCAAAGATAATGCCTATAACTCATTTTAATAATGCCAAAACCACCCAAGAATTACTGCTGAATCCACATAAAATACTGATTATCATGACTTAAGTATATGAAATGGAAATTGAAACACTTCACATTGTAGCTATCCAAAGGCATCAGACTTAAACTTCTGGTCAAAAATAAGGCTGATGTTATGGATACAATGATGCAATATAAAATATATGTAAAGCCGTTATATAGATATTTGGCTTATAGGTTAGTAAAGAACATATTAAAGGATTTCTATTTCTCACTTTGCCCCCCACTATCCATTGATCATCAGACTCTAGCAGCAAATTGTCCCATTCAATCTCCATCATCAGGGTGAGAATCAGCTGATAGGGCCATGATTCAAGCAACCATCTGAGGTGAATGAATGAAAGGTCTAGTTACTCCCAGAAATGCAAAAAACAAATCCTAAACGTGTGACCAGGTGCTTTAATAAACTTCAGAAAATAAGAGATTTTGTCTTATTCATACAACAGACTACATCAGAGGTGATTTGTGATTTTTCTGTTTTTGACCACTAATGTCCTCACATGTACTCACTGCAGGATGGGCTGGAGAAGTATATGAAGAATGTCCCCTCACTTCTGCAAGGGGAGTTTCACTTCATGTAGCACACACACACACACACACACACACACACACACACACACACACACGCACATGCACGCACACACATGCACAGACATGCACACACACACACGCACACACATGCACACACACACGCACGCACACACGTGCACACACACACATATGCACACACACGCACACACACACACACACACACACACACACACACACACACACACACACACACACACACACACACACACACACGTGCGTACTCTTGGAGATACATATATGAGTACCCACATACATTATTATATCATTCCATGTATTATTCAGTGCACAGTTTAAGTAGTTCAGACCTGATAGACTGATGTGGGGAATCACGGCTTATGTGTCAGTATGTGTGTTCCACTGTTGTGGAAGTTATACTGCTTATAAGAGATAATTATGCATAACAAATGCAATACTGCTATACAATATTAAATACACACATATGAGCATTAGACAGACCATGTGGCACAGGACATGTGCTGCTTAGAAAAGTGGCATTTGCACGCTTAGAAAGGTGGTATTTGCACTACTCAGTCTACTATGAAATAGATGCTAGCGTTTTTTTATGTCAGTGAATATAAGGTAAACGCACACATCACACTCATCTACTCATTACTAATTCCAATAATATGGGCTGTGTTAATGTAATGTATTACATAGTATAAAGCCAAACTTTCATACTGTGCAGCAATGTATATATTGATCTTGGATGATGCTTCTGTTTTTCAAGGACCTGTATACTGAGATTATCTCATTTTATATGATGAACATTCATGAAAAGTTTAGCATTTCATCGGGCTCTAGAACTCTGTAAATATCTACCTCAGATGTCATAGTATTTTTGGGCTACTGCATCAGGTATATGAATTTGTGATTTAATGACTTCAAAGTTTTGGGGTCATTCTTTGGTTCCCTCCTCTTAGAGCAGTTTATGTGTGATGACCCTACTGTGAACGTTAATCTCTAGAAAACATAGCCGTGATAATCACAGGATGATCACGGGAGCACACTCACTCCACATGCACAAGGTCACAATTCTGATTTGGGAAGCACAATCCCAGGAATGGTATTGTAATGTATATACAGTAACTGCACTCAGAAACTAGCCACGATCAGTGCTAAACTCTGTGCCTTACATGTGTGAGGTGACAGCTCTAACTATATCACAGCAATGGCACCAGAAAAAGAACAATCCCACACATTTACATGCTATGATGGCTTATTCAAAAATATGGAACCCTCACCCAGAAAAGAAGATATCAGGACCCACTGCTGAGAACAAAGGACAGTGTTAACTGCTGGCTACCTGCCAGCTCACTGACCTATTTAGCTCAGGTGGGCTCAACCCAAAAAAGGTTATAAGAAGTCACCATGTGAAAGCTGGGAATCAGGTGTGATACAGTTCAAGTATAAGGAAAAGCAATACATGTTTGATGGACTAGACACCAGAAATGAAAGCAGAATCTTGCGCACTATCAAATGACTATTGGGGTAAGTCAGAACTTGCACTGGAGGTTTAAAAGTAAAAAATTAAGTATACCGGATTTTATTTCTTGGAGAGGACCTGGACAGGAATGGGGATGCACAGATGCTTTGAGACGGGAACTTGTGGTTGCATTGACTATAAGCTGTAGACTTTGAAACTGTCTCTGTGGTTTGCACATAGCCATCTTACAGTTTTTCAAAGAATTCAACCTTCTTGGAAATGATGGTTGCAGTGCTTGATAGAGTGCTAACTATGAATCTGTAATTCTTCTGAGAGACTTCTAGACACATGTGGGCATAAGATAGACAGATGGGGTGTAACTAAAAGGAAACTGCTTGCCTGATCCTAGCCTAAATTATTCATTTTGTTATATTTCTGTATCCATCATGGACTTTCTATAATAAACACCATATTTGAACAAATGGCTCCTGCTAAGCGCACTTGGTACAAATCACCTTGATCCAAAGGTCAGCCATTACATTTGCGATTGTTTCATCATGTTAAGAGAAAAAGTGCAGTGTCAGCTGTTCACATCTCATTACTGAATTTGACCTGATGACCAGGATGACAGCTGGATGGATCTGGAAAACTCAAATGTGTAGATAAGGTTTCCCGGAAATTCTTAGCAGCATTCACCTCCAGAAGAGCATCTCTAATACACCAGAAGATGTCAGGGACACTGATCCTGAAATGACCATACTCAAAACTTCAGTTTGTGAAGCAACAAAAAGCCGTGGCCAAAAAGTGGTAACAGTAGGACCTAGTGCTGCTCAACAATAACGAGGGGAGCTGTCAAGTTAAAGAAAGAGTCCTTTTGTGCAGTGGTATAAAGTGATCTCTTCATTTGTGATGTTAAGACACTGACAGTCCAGGAAAATAAAATCTGCAACAGTAATCAACAAAAAGGTTTGGATATGGGCATGGGTGTTGGGTTTGGTGTGGTCATGCAGAAAGATTTTCAGATGATCTCACAAAAAGTCTGGTAAATCACTTGGAGGTTCTGTTAGTGGGACATTATTGTTCTCAAACCAGCAAGGTTTGAGAAGTGCATTGACTGGGTTGCATATTTGTTGTTTGCAGACATTGTTGTCCTCCTGGCTTTAAATGAGTGTGATCCCTATCCTGCTTCATTGAGGTTCATCCATGAATATATAGCAGTTTGGATAAAATTAAGCAGTTCCAAATAAAAAAAATAAATCTCTGTAGTGAAATCCTAATTTAAGCAGGCCCTAGAAAACAAACAACATCAACAAAACAACTAGTTGCACTTAAAAATAAATCCAACTCTTAAGAAGCCAAAACAGAACTCTTGCAAAACAAAACAAACAACTCTGGAACCTTATCAAATCAACCAAACCATGATGTTGTTGTGTCTTTCGGCTTTTCCCGGTTAGGGGTCGCCACAGTGGAACTCCGGTCCGCTAATGATTGATAGTTGATTTTTACGTGCTGAGTTACCAGCCCTGATGCACAACCATCAATGAAGGTACGCCCATTCATGCATGTCTCCACGCAGAAGATGCTCTAGCTGAGAATCTAACCGGACAGCGTCTTACTGTGAGGTGATGAGGTAAAAATAGCCATTCATCTTAAATATAACCACAAACCCTTCTTTAACAATGGTAAAAATCTCATAAACAATGCCCATCACTGTGAAGGGCTAATAGTAAATGATATCATATACTTAGACCAAGGGGCATAGCAAATCTATTAGTGGAAAAGTTCAGCTCTACCACTACCCCATCTCTTCCTTCCAATATTGTCAGAACAAATACCTGCATCCACATGCCCCCAAGTCTCTTAAGAACAAGTTCTTGTCACTATCTAATGCCAAGGATGCTATGTCCATGGAACCAGATAACATACCAGGCTGCCTATACTATCTAATGCCAAGTATGCCATGTCCATGGGGCCAGATAACATACCGGGCTGCCTATACTATCTAATGCCAAGGATGCCATGTTCATGGGGCCAAATAACATACCAGGCCGTCTACCTGTTACCCTGAAACATGACTTGTCAGATCAGCTACAGAGGCTATTCAATATTAGTCTCAAAACAGGCTTTGTGTTAGATGAATGGAGGACAGCAATAGTTATTCCCTTGCACAAAGCTGGGGCTTCAAGGAATCTGGGTAAATATAGACTCTTAAGTGTGACCAGTATCTTCTGAAAGGCTATAGAAAGGATCAGTATGGAACTAACGAATAGGGATATAGGTAACTTACAGACTCTTCAGTTGACCCCCTTCTTATTTGTCTCAGCACATCCTAATTACTCAATCTGGTCAACTTCTTCAAAAATGTTTGCTGAGGCAATGAAGGAGGACAAGTCAATGCACACTACATAAAGCAAAACGTGAACCCAGATAGGATTAAACTAATAAAAACAACAAAACCAAAAACAGACAGGAAAATCCACCTTTTAATAGAAAAATTCTCTTAAAAACTAAGCGCTTTCACCAAGTATTAATGGCTTTTTCAGAGTTCTGAAGAAGCCATTTATACTTGGCAAAAGCACTTAGTTTTTAAGAGAATTTTGCTATTAAAATGCACACTGCATATCTGGATTTCACATAGATATTCAACACCATCCTACACTCAGCCATCACAGATAAACTCTCCCAACTAAATGTTAACCCCTATGTAACTCATTGGATAGCAAGTTGACTCAAAATGAGAACCCAAGAAGTAGAGGTGGGTGGCTTTACTTCCTCCAAAAGACCTGTGACTTGGGGAATGCTTCCACGTTTTTTTTCCTTACGCCACTACTTTTTGACATTTACTTTGCAGAGGTCAAAGTTAACGTCAAGGCTTTGAGACTGACCTAGTTTACAGATGACTGCAAACTTTGTGCTATCATAAACTCCCCAGAGAACACTAGGATCCTACATGAGGGTCTGTCCTAAGGAAATAGCCAGAATCAAAACCAAGGACTAAACCTAAATGGCAAGAGATGCATAATCACATTCTTCAGTAGGCACAAGTCCCCATGTAACTATTATACTGGCAACAATCTCTTTTTATGTTGACAATGAAATGTCCTTCGATTACCATGTATCCAGTATTGTAAGGAAGATCTTTTTATCACACAACTTATATCAAAAGGTATGGCACCCAGATCCAGGGATTTAATTGTTCAGCTATGCTTAGCACTTATTAAGACAATTACTGAGAATAATGCCCCTTTTGATATGTTGATATGCACCTGTACAAACACTTGTCACTACTGGAATTACCACAATGCTTTCACACTAAAAAAATCAAAGACCTAAATCTTAAATATATGCTGAGTGACTCAAAGCCATGTCTTTCTTCTCAATATCATATAGGCTACTGAGAGATGATGTCTGCCCTGTGTATAAAACCTCAAAACATCCTGTCCTCAAAGAACTTCTACATGTTAACAAGTCCTATGGTATCAATAACACCCACTCAAGAGAACTCAGTCTCTTTTGCAAAATTAAGAGAACATGCTGGAAGTATCACAGCTGGGGGGATAATTAGGGGATTGTTAGAGTAAGTGTGTGTGTGTGTGTGTGTGTGTGTGTGTGTGTGTGTGTGTGTGTGTGTGTGTGTGTGTGTGTAACTGCAAAAAACAAGTAATCTCCGTGGTATCCCTGAAGTCTCAAAACAACCCACTAAACAAGTGTAGTAGGTCCAGAAACAAAACAGTGTAAGAAACTTCTCTGTGTGGAAGATTTTCAGTCCATATATTTTTAGTTAATCACTGTATATTAATCAGATCAGACAATAGTAGTAGAAGTAGCAAACTTAAACTCATCTTAAGTCAAAACAAAACAAAACAAAAAATAATAATAGGAAATATATAATTGTACAGCATTACTAAGTCTTCTTCTTTCGGCTTTTCCCGGTTAGGGGTTGCCACAGTGGATCACCTGTCTGCTCATGATTGGCAGTGGAGTTTTACGGTATAAAGTTGCCAGCCCAGCACCCAACCTTCCACAGAAGGCACACACAAGCGCTAACTCACACCTAGGGCCAATTTAGAGTGTCCAATCCACCTACAGCATGTCTTTGGGATGAAACCGGAACAAACCCACGCGACCAGAGGTATGACATGTAGACTCCACACAGAAGGCACTCCAGCCGAGGATCGAACCGGAGAACCTCTTGCTGTGAGGCGGCAACACAACCACTGCACCACCGTATTCAAAAGTAATCCAAGTAAGGCAGGCAGTCTGTTTCCAGTCAAAAATCCTTTATTAAGTACACAGACAAGCAATCCAAGTAAAGCAAAAATAGAGTAATAACTTCCTCACAAGCTTTCTAAATATATATATATATATATATATATATATATATATATATATATATATATATACTTTTTATCAGGCATGGAAGTAGTTTATTGTGCTGTAAAACAAAGTGTTATTGATATACATGTTAAATTCACATCCCTTTCCCCATCAGTGTGACATTTGAGCTGGTCTTGCCCTACTTAGTAGCTGTCATAATAATATAACCCTTATGTACTACAAATAAAATTTATAATGATGGGGTACCTCTTATTTAACCAGATTATTAAGTAGATTATTAAGTCTGTGATTTTATCCAAGACAATATGCTACATGGCTGGAACTATATCAATCTTAGTTCATTTGGCAATCAAGCAATATATATAACTATATACATATACATTTTGCATGTAAAACTCTATTTCTATTTTCATAACCTATTGTTAACAAAGATCGCTTTCGTCCTTCTAGACTTCTTCAGGTCTGTGTACAAGAACCCTAAAAACAATCTATAAAAATATATATCATTGTATAATTAGATAGCATTGTTATTACACATAATTTTGAATAAAGTGGAAAAAAGAACCAGAAAAATAAATAAATAAATAAAAATAAGAAAAAATGTATGTATGATGATGGAAACAAAATATACACTTAAATTACAACTGATTTAAAATGGTATTTAAAACCAACTGGTATAATAAATTAAAATAAAATACAATTAGTCATGTAAACCCTTTCTCTTCATAAAAAACACACAGGTTTTAAGTTCCAGATCCTGGATAGCATAGACATGGGTGATCTTGAAGGAGACATCCCGAATATTCTGGAGAAACATGAACTCATGTGGCAATTAAAGCTGAACTCTTTTAGGAAGCCTGGGCTAAACTACTACTGTCCAATTAAAAGTGCACTGGAACTTAGAAAATTGCCACATTGTTTACATGACTAAGTGTATTTTATTTTATTTTATTCTACCAGTATTTTACTGTCACATTGTATAAATATGCACTCAAATTTAATCCAATTGTTAGTTTTACAAGGCATAGTCGGATTAAGCTATTTTATATAGATAAATGTGCATAATGAACTTTTTTGCAAGCAATATTCTTTTGTCTTTTATTTA
Organism: Protopterus annectens; assembly: GCF_019279795.1. NCBI lineage: Eukaryota > Metazoa > Chordata > Ceratodontiformes > Protopteridae > Protopterus > Protopterus annectens. Next base: position 994,333,714 of record NC_056739.1, on the reverse strand, counting down.
TTTACCTTCAAGATATTTTAGCTTTTTTTTTCTTTCTTTTTTGAATTTACATGATATAGTACTCTTTTTTTTGTCTCTTTTGGGACAATGTTGGAGTGTGCATTTGTGTTTTTTTTTTTTTTTTTCTATTAAATTTTATTTTAGTGTTTGTCACCACTGCAATGCAGTGAAAAACAAATATAAAACTGTTATTTTAATGATGAGTTCTTTAGAAATTAAACAAGTTATTCCTAATTTCATCAAGTCCATTAACTTTACAGTGTTTGAAGGCTGTAAAACCTGAAGCATTAAAGAGAAGACACCTTCATCACACTGGCTGGATAGTTCACTAGTTGCTTCAGCTGCAGAGGACTTATGTCTGGAAGTTCATGAAATGTGTTATGTTTTTGAAGCCCAGAAACATACTTTGCCAGCAAACAAATTAGCTGAGATGTTCCTGATTCCTAATAATTGAAATATAATTTAGCCTTGGGGAACAAATTTCTTTGAACAAGCTTTTCAGCTCCACGCTGACGTAAGAATCAAATCTATTTTTATATATGTTTTTTGATAAATTAAGCTTTAAGAAACTACAACATGTATCGTTTGAGTAATATGCTGCATTTTTACTCTCTGGGATTCAGAAACATGCCTAGCATGTAAGTATTGCTAATAGTTTGATTTGGCCCAAGGTTCCTTATCAATTAACTACGTGGAAATTTATAACTCAATTTATTGCTGATTAGTAAACCTGCTCAAGCTATGAACAGGACCTGCAGGGAAGAAGGGAAACTCACAGTGTTGTGATCAGGACAATTGATGAGCACAGCGACTGCATGTGTCTCAATGCATGCATGTGTGACAATGCACAACAAGACAGGAAAACAAGTACGGTACATTAAAGGGGACACTTCACTATTTAAATCTGTTTTTTTCACCATATAAAAGACTAAACATAGTTGTGCAACCAGTAAGAAACGGGCTATCAGCAGAGGAGAATACATAGGGAAAGCGGAAAGGTAAGGCTGGGAGTGGGGAAGGTGGAGGTTAAACTTTTTTTTTCTGGGGTGACAATTTTTTTATTTATTTTGAAGAAGGGAAGCAGGGGAAGAATGTAAAGATATGGTAAGAGGATGAGGGTCAGAAATGGGGGCAAAACACAAACATATAAAATATACAAAGAACAGCGAGGAGGTGCTGACACATAGAAGGCTAATGGAGATAGTGGTTTGAGAAATACAAACACAGGTAGGACACTGGTGTTGGGGAGGATTGCATAACAAACAGGGGAGGGCAGTGACATATAGTGGAGGGAATTTAGCATGGGTATATCACATGGCCTGTGCAATACCTCAGAGGATGTACCACCACCAGAAGGACCAATGGTGTACCGAGCTGCTGAATCACCACCAAGAGAAAGAGAAATAGCTTTCTGACTAGGTGCGCACACACACACACACACACACACACACACACACACACACACACACACACACACACACACACACACACACACACACACACACACACACACACACACACACACACACACACACACACACACACACACACACACACACACAGGGGGGATGGTGGGCTTGCTGGGGAATTGGATACCATTACCACATGCCTGGCAGTGCTGTATCAGCTGCTGTATAAAATGAAAATAAAAAAAAGAAATGGAGAGGAATAAAATAACAAATAGAAAATAAAGAAAGGATACTGAAAAAGTATGAGAAATATATTTGCATAACATACAGAAACTAATTAATATATGAAAAACATTTACTGAATTGCTACAAACTGCTAAATCAATACAGTTATATATTAGCAAAACTGTATTAACTGCCTGAAAATATACCCTGTACACCTTAACATGTGGGGTCTTTCCCTCACAGGGTCACACATACATGCATGTAGCTACAGATAATTAATGCGGTAGCACTCTTAAGACAACTGTAATTACAAAAGGACATAAAATAATATACACCCCACGCACCTAGTAAGTGTTTTCATTCTCCTTGGATACAGAAAACTACTCTACTGCATCGCCTCCTGAACTAGGAAAAAATAAATAAATATCATGTCATGGACATACATTTTTTTTTAAAGTTTGGTGTCTTGAGAACATCACCAAACCATCCACTTATGCTTTATTGATGAGTTCATAAAAAAGTGAAACATGTCATGTCTATAACTAGTGGGGGTGGCTTTATTTTCCTGAATACATTAATAAAGACTTATAAAAAGTAAAAAAGTCATTGGGCATTTTAGGCCACACGTAGAAGGGACACTTTTATATCCTTAAGGGATAATTTACACATTTGACATGGGCCTCCTTCTGGGGTATTTTAAGGAATTACCCAATGAATATTTGGATTTACCAGGGACTTTTTCATATTTTTGCCTATGTGGCTTTTCTCTGTGATCTTTTTACTTGGTATTTTGGTACATACATTTATTATGCACTTAACCAATCTCTATGCAGACTAGACAGAGATTTGCAATACATCTCAGGTAGCCATACTCTGACCTCTTCTTCCCATTGTCTGAGAAGGTCAGGATCATGCCTCCTCAGATCATTATAGTGGTGCCTGCCCTGCTCATCAGAGCAGGGTATGCCAGTGGCATCAGACACTGCCATGTCAAGAAAGTGCTGGACATCCACCTAATACTGGGGACCATAATTTTGAGTCCACAGTTAGGGACTCCCAGTGGTCCCTAGGCAGCAGATAAAAGATCTTGCCTTCCTGCTGGCACCACTGGGAACCCTGCCACACTTGGCACCATTGGAAACCAGGGACATTTACCAGATCTCATTTCAAAGAACTATGGCAGGAATTTTGTAGCCATGCTCACTGACTTTTGCAACATGTTTTGTGCAACCTAGACGCAACTGAGGAGGTGTGGAAATATAATCAACAAAGCCTAGAAATTTTTGAAAGGCATAAAAAAGAAATATGGGCTTGGGAAAGAAAGAGAGGTCTGGTATGCTGTAATATTTATGCAAAGGAGACAGCTAAACTAATCAAAACAAAAAAAGCTCCAAAGATATTTACAGAGAAATACAGATAAAGACAAACAAAGACACCCAATGTCTGTATAGTTACAGAGTCGTGGTTCAAGGCTGCTGAAAGCACCCCAGCAGTGCAGGGCTACAATGTCTACCAAATATTCAGACCACCTCTGAAAAGGAAAAAAATGAAAGGAGGAGGTGTTTCCATTTACATAAAAAAAGTACTCTAGACTGGTCAAGCAGCATGACTCACTTGAGCTATCCTATGTCCAGCTGACCGTAGGCAAAATTCCCTACTATATCATTGTTAGGTACAGGTCCCCAGCCATGAACCATGAAAAACACTCTGCATACCTGATGTTACTAGAATCACTTACCATTCAGCCCAACACACTACCAATAGGCAATTTTAACTACTTCTCCATACACTGGGAAACATATATGGCCACTAACATGCAGGCTCAGAGATTCCAGGACTTTGTCAATGCAAATGCTGTGGAACAGCTAGTTTGCACTCATATTAGGGGCTCAAATATCCTTGACATAATACGGGCAAACATGGGGGAGCATTGCAACCCCCCCACCCCAGTGTAATGTCCTTATTAGTAAGATCAGATCATAAATCAGTCTCCTCTGGAATAAACCTCATCAAATCCTAAATTCCTAAAGAATTTTTCCAAGGTAAATTACCTTCTATTAAGTGATAGCATAGGCAGTTTTAAAGCTCCTCCTAACCCCGAAAACACGGAGGCATATGCAGAAGTATATACAAAATGCCCTTTACAACCACTTAAACAACTGCAAAGAAACGACAGTACATGATCAAACTAAACCTAGTTCTAGTCAGAAAAACAAGCCACCCTGCTGGACCCCTGGCACAGGTAGACTATACAGCCATACCTCTCAAACGTACCAGATTCCTTGGTATTTACCAGTTCTGAGACAAAAATAATGGGGTGCCATGAATTTCCTAGTGGCCACTTCAATTCCCAATTTTTTCCTTTTTTTTTTTTCATTTCTCTTTTACAAGTTTTTAAATTATGGCTGAGGCCATCATGCATCACCAGTGAATTCCCATAACATCATCAATGTGCAGGGATGATGTGGGTGATGACATTAGCTTCATGAGGCAGACTTCCTGTCAGACTTGGTCATACCCTGTTGGAGAGACAGACAGTGCTGTTTTGGTTGGTGGTGGAATTAATAGCAGCAGCAGTGAGTGGAGCTAGCCTGCCCTGTGCATAATTTAAGGTCTTCTGCTGAGTCTGCCCAATGTCCACCCATGTCTGTCTGCACTGCAGGATGAGAAAATGTACTTGCTCCATCGGCTCAACCTCCTCCTCCAGGTAAGTAAAAAATAATTTTAAAAATTTGCTGGCATACGCCTAATAGAAACTCTTACTACAGCAATGGAATAAGAAACAATTCTGCATCTGCTATCTGGCCATGACAATTGGTATATCAGGAATGAGATTGGTTTCAGAGAGAGGAGATGATTGGGCAGATTAGCAACATCATTCAGAGTGCAGAATCTAGTAAAAGAAATCTGGAAGTATGGTTCAACTTCTTTTTAAGAAAGCATGCTTATGCAATGCAATAACCTGAAGGTTTACTTTGGCAAGCTCGTTGTTGTTGTTAGGGATATTCTCTGCAGAGATGATGATTTTTGTTTGATCATAAACACAGAGGTCAACGTTACAGTTCAGAAATTAACTCCTGTATTTATCTGCTGTTTGTATTGTAAACTGCATTGTTATATGTGCACTTCAAGTTGCTGATTACGATTTCTCTGATGGAAGGATGTTTCTAAGTTGTATTGTTAATTTACTTTGATTAGGAAAAAGACATTGCTGTAGCAGCAGTTCTTTATGAATGGATGGCCTTCAGCATGTAGTATATCAATGAAATCTTACTGTAGCTGAGCTGTTGTGTGAACCCAGAGATTTCAGTGCTAGCCTACACTAACCATAAGATCGCCCCTTCAGTAGTTTTTCAGTTTTTAATTGGTAACAACATTTATAATATTGCAAGTTGACGATATTCCCATTGTATTAAAAGAAGCAGTGACTTTTGGTAGTGCAGTGAGCCTATTTATTTCCAAGTTTAAGTTGGCATTGTGGTCTCGTTTTGGTGTTTGCAGTCCCACCCTTCCCCAAGAGTTCAGCCTGGAACATAGTAGGAATTTGGCTTAAGGCCCAAATTAGACTAAAACTGGAGACAGATCTTGGCTACATCAGATTTTATATATACTGATAGCAAGTAGTTATTTAAGCTGCCTGCACTCTCTTAGGTTGATTGGGTTGCTGTTTTTGACCTCTTTCTTGGCTTGTGTAAAAGCATAATTGAATTGTATGGTGCTTCGTGCACCCTGCAGAGACAGGAAGCAAAATGCAGGTTGTAGTCAACACATTCCTGAATACTTTATTCATTTTATTTAAATTTTAGTTTTAGTAATGCTTGTGACTTGTCTGTATCAGATTACCTAGCTAGTAGCCAACAACAGACATGGATCAGGGAGATTTCTGTCTGGCATGCTCCTGAAGCTAACTGGGAAACCTTAGATACATTTATTTTTGAGAAAAGGAAAGAGAAGAGAGAGAGAGAGTGAGAGAGAAAGGAGGGAGGCTTCAGACTGATGTTACAAGGTTATGTATAGTGGGGTCATTTGTACTCCATGAGGCAACTTTTGCCTAGATTGCAGTTTATCCAAGGCACTTCTTGCACATGAACAGACTTTTGGTATTCCTTCTGCCACCCCATTTTTCATGGTCACCACTACAAATGGGTGTGCATATGGGCTGTCCTGTCCACTATACTTTCTGTGAAATATTGTGCTTTCTTTCTTGCATGAAACTATTATTTCTGTTCTGTGCAGAGTTCATAATGGTCAGGCTATCAAATATTTTATCAAATTCTATTTCGGACCAGCATGAGACACTTGTTTCATTCCAGTGATTTCTTATTTTTATTAACATCTCACTATCTCTATGTTGCAGCAGCTCAAGGAATCTTACAGTAACATAAAGCTACCAGAATTTTTCATTCATTCATTCATTTATTTGTTTATTTGTTTATTTTTAGCAGGTAGAGCACTGATTCACGTGGTACTTTTTTTGCTCTTGGCCTGGAAGCTGAGGAAAGCAATCCACAGACCATAGAAAGTAGCTCATTAGTAGCTCACAGCCTTACGCCTCTACACTAGCAGTACACCGCATGTCATGTGCTTGCGTCAGTATCACCTGCAGCCATGAGCTGAAGGTGAACTGGTCCATTGTTTCATTGTGATGATCCACCAGCAGCTTGTTTGCCAGAACTTTTTAGTGGACAGCTTTTGTAAAGTATGACTCAAACCTGCACCCTTAATCTGTAAATAATGATAAGGGGGTGCAATTACTGTCATTAACACATGCAGTAGCCTTTTTCTTCCACTTTAGAGTTGCTTCTTTCCGTTACTAGAGCAGCGTTCACAACAGTTTTGAATTCCTAATGAAGACAAAGAAAATAAAAATCTTTGTACATCAGCTTTTGTGATAGGAGATGGTACATAGGTTGCTCTGGAAAATGCAGGTGAGATATTGCTAACTCATAGGATCTGAGCATATGGATTCTTTGCCTTTCCTAAGGCTTCACAGTTATAGTAAAACTAGCTGTTTTAAATCACTACCCACTCAAGGTGGCAAAACAGTCACCAGCGAATCAGCAAGGGCAGGTTTGACTTCCGTTTTGTATTTTTTTTCTCTGCAGCAATCCTGGTGTATTGGAACAGCAGCAGGCAATGGGAATACATTTTGTTTATCTTTATGAAAGGCATTTTGTAAGCAGATTCATTTGTAAATAAAGTTTGTCTCTTAATAATGCCATATGTGCTTAATTCAAACGTGTTTTTTTGTCAATTAAGTGCATTTTGTTTTCATTTTCTTTTTTACTTAATATTTTAATGATTATAATGGTTGAGATACTCATTAAACATAATACTTTATGAATTCAGAAAATGATATCATGGCTATCAATTATTGACATGAAAATATATTGTAATTATGCCCTAATGTTACTTTTACTAAAATAAAATAAGTAATTAGCCAATTCAGTATCTATACAATTTTAGTCAAAAATGATTTTTAATGCTGTATATTTCTTCAAAAATACAGAAGAGGCCAGCACTAATTGAATAACCTGAGACTACCAATTAGCATTACAGTGATAATCTCTGATTCAAAAACACAGATAGGCAACTCATTAACATCTAATTACTTTGTCTCTGAATTGAACATGCTAATGTTCCACCTACCATCCCATTCATCATAGTTGTACAAGCATCTGACAGCATGTAGGTGTGCACATGCACAGACAATACACGCGTAGATATATGCATATCCATGCAGCTGCAAACAAGCAGCTACAGACAGACTCACACTCACTTATGCAGCAGCAAACACACATTAATGCAAACACATTCATGTCCCTACAGAAATGCACACACACATCCACAAACATATACAGACGCAAAAGTATGGCTCCACTGTACCTACCTGTGATCTGATGAAGCTTTTTTATAGCGAAAGCGCTTATTCACTGTTTTACCAATAAAAGCATCTGGCTTTGAATATTAGATTTGACCCTTGCTTTTGCTCTTGTGCTACATTTTTATTAAAATAAAATAATTGTTTACCTCTTATTTTTATTTTTATCTTGTAAAAGGTGTGCTTCTTGGCAGATTGAGGACTGTACTAAGTCAGTAAGCAAAGTAATGACAGATGTTTTGAGTGTCAGACTTCATATCCTTCAGAAAATGTATTATAATGCAAAGTCTATTATTGTATCAACTTCATTAAACTAAACTATCTCCCTCAGTTCTGGCCTCCACACACCCCCCACCTTACATTTTTGGCGTTATCACTAATTGTTGTTGTGCTAACAGATTGAGAGATATGCTGTCTGTACTTGTTTTGGTTCTTGAAAGAAATTCACCAGCTGATAGCCTCTAATCTGTGCTTTGTGGTGGTGTGTAATTAGAGAGAGTGTTATCTGTACAGGCTAGCTGGAGGAGGGTAATGAAGGGGAAAGCTGGGTTGTAAAAAAGACTTGAGTTGCTTCAATTAATCTTGGCTTCCTCCTCCACTCTCTTCCTTAGAAATTGGATGAAGGTGTTAAATCACAACAGAACACTTTGTATCAGGTTTACAGATTTCATAAATAACAGCATATGGGCACAGGGTTTCATAGATATTGAGCTTTGACAATACAGAGTCTTGGCTTGGGAAGCATGTTATACATTGCTATGTACATGCTTGATAGAGATCTGAGATGCAGCAGTTAAAGTTTCATTAGCTACTGTTTTTTTTTTTTTTTTGTTAACTGGGGAGTTTGTCTGGATGTGTGCAGTCCATAACGTGTTCAGAAATGAACAGATATAAATCATATTTTTCAGTTTAATTTTGGATTATGTATGCACAATGTAGAGTAACTAACTGTTTTCTGCTTTTCTACAAAGTACACATACTAACACTATCACATGGGCCAGTTTCTGTAATGTGTAGACTTTATATAGTAAAAAAAAAAAGCAGATCAGGTGGTGATGGTGTGTGTCTTGTATGCATATTAGCTGTCTGTGCTTCTCTAAGTGTAATTCAGGTTTTTCTGTTGTGTTTCTATGTCCCACCATGACATTTCACACCGTGCCTATCAAGCATATACAGCTATCTTTCTTGATTATGGAGAACACATGAATATAAATCATTCATGTAAATTTCGTAATACGTGTGTGTGTGTGTGTGTGTGTGTGTGGACTACATTGTTCTGTTTGTATGTGTCTAAGTATCTGTGTTTGTCATAAACCCTGTCTATTTAATCAACTTGATTGAAGAGTAAAGATGCCAAAAGTTTCATTTTTTTTAATATAACCACCGTACCCCACCCCCCCAAGCCAGCTAGCTCTCCTAAACTGTTTCATGTCTCTGTGTCGCACATTGGCCGGTAGCTACATGATACCATGTTTTGGTTTTACAGGAGTTCACAAAGTACTTTTGCCACACCTCCTGCACCTGTAATACAAGGGTCAAGTAGTACAAAAAAGGCACAACAACCCCCATTACACAGTCCAAGGGACAAACAAAGATGGCTGAATGTGAAAAAGGTAAGACCTGCCACCTGTTCTCAGTAATATCTCTGTTAGTAATATGTGGCTTTCGGCATAATTTCTGTTGTCATACTTAGAGGGGGTTAAGTAGTTTTTTTCTTCTTTCATTTTACAAATAGGTCAGGTCAAGTAAAAACATATGTGTTCATCTGAAGTTGTACCTGCAGTAGTAGCAGTACCAACCACAAGCAGTGCAACTGAGGACCCAATGATCACCCATGCAGAGCAATCCGAGACAGAGACACCTAAAGATGGAAAAGGTATTAGGTGTTCTCTCAGTCATATGTCTCTTTACCAGTTCTAGTAAAATGATTTGCAAGATAATTGATGTATTCATGCTTCGAGGATGTGTTTGTTTTTTTAACAGGTCACGTTGACAAAAAAAAAAAAAAAAGACTGTCTTCATTCCAAGCAGCTTGGAAGATGTCATTTGCTTGGTTAAGTGAGAGAAAGCTTGGGCTAGCATATTCCAAAGTCTGTTGCTGTAATATTAGTATTGGCCATGGAGGACATCATGATCTCCACAGGCACATGTATACAGAGAAACATAAGACAAATGCAAAGCAGGTTGCATCTGGAAGGAAAGGAACAGACATGTTTGCCACCCAATCCCGACAAGCAAGTACAGCACAAAAAGTATTAACAGCTGAAGTGAGATTTGCTGCCTTCCTTTCAGAGCACAAAGTACCCTTTAATGCTGTGGCTCATCTGCTGAAATACATGAAAAAGCACTTCAGTGATCTTGAAGTGTTGAAGAAGATCAGCTGTGGGGAAACTAAGTCTGCATGCATTACACATGATGTGATAGGGCCAAAATATCAGGAAGATGCAGCAGTTTGTCAGAAGCAGCCTTATTGCATTTATTTAGATCAGAGCACTAATATGGGGGATAATAAACTCCTTGTCATTCTGGTTGGATTTTTTGACCAGGCAAAGTGTGGAAATGTTGGTTCAGTTCTTAGACACACCCATATGTGTGACAGGTACAGGTGAAACGATATGCAACTACCTTATGGAAAGTGTTCACAGATTCAATATTCCAACAAATAATATGGATGCATACTCATCAGATAATGCTGCAGTCATGGTCGGTAAATACAATTCTGTACTGTCACGATTAAAGACTCTCAGTCCTGGTCTCTTCAGTATGGGTTGCCTGTGCCATATAGCAGACCTTTGCATCAAATCAGGTTTGAAAGCAATGAAATCACATGTAGAAGACTTAATAGCAGACATTTTTAATCACTTTTCACATAGTGCACAGAGGCAACAGAAGCTAAATGAATTTGCATTATTTGTTGATATTGAGCCACTTGTATTTATCCAACATACCCCCATACACTGGCTGAGTCTTCATAAAGTTGTAAAGTGAATACTGGACCTGTGGCCTGAGCTTTTATCATACTTCCAGTCATATGAGCCCTGTTCACACAGACTAGACCTTATAACAGAATGGCTGAATGTCCTTTTCCTAAAGTATACTACAGAGTCTATGGAGTCTGTTCTTAAGTTCAATGTGCAATTGCAGGCCAGAAGCAGTAACCTTTTAAGTCTGTACAGTGATATCACAAAACTTCTGCAGGTGTATGCAAGCAGGATATTGAAGCCACATGCTGCTATAGAATTTCTAGGTAATATCAGTACCACCAGTAATTATTTTCTTCAGGTTGACAATGATATTTTGCAGCACAGTCATGCTGGAGCTGATGATGCAACACATCTGCATGAAAATGGTGATGATGTCATTGGTCCTGTAACTAAGCAAACCTTCTATAACAAAAGTAAAAGCATTTTATGTTGCAGTCCTTTTGAAAATGAAAAGGCATTTGCCTGTTGGTGACACCATACTGCAAAATATTGGCAGTTTATTGAACTCTTCTTTGAAATTAAATCTTTAGAATGAAGTTTTAATGAGCATTGCAACTCATCTAGGAGTTTGCAAGTCATGGCAAGAACATAATCAACTTAAGGATGAATTTGCCAACTACCAACTTATGAACTTCAATTGGCCACAGCAGCAGCACATGCAGGAGTCTGAAACAGATACATGTGTCCTCAAGTACTGGTCAACAGTCCTACAAAGGCCTGAAGTGGAATGAATGCCTCTCTTTAAGCAGCTCATGTTAACACTGCTTTGTTTGCCACATTCAGTTAGTGAACCCGAGTCAGCATTCAGCATGATGAGAAAGTTAAAACAGAGCTGAGGTAGACATTAAATGTCAAAACTTAACTCATTGCTAGCAATCAAAATGAATTAGGACAGTGACTGTTTTTTTGTGGAATTCCCAACACCAGTTCTATAGGCAGCCAAAAGGACAACTGCAGCTTAGAATAGAGAATGTGCCACTACCAGACCCAGAGGCCATCTTGACTGAAGAAGGTGAAGAGGAAGTAATTCTTCTATGAACTGCAACTGAGTTTACTTTGGTATTAGTGTAGTCCTTGGTTAATTACTTTAATAATTAAAACTTATGTGATGTTGATATCACTATTAGTTTAGTACTTAGTTAATTAGTAGGCAAAACCTAATTGATGTTGTTTTATAAAAGAAATTGCATTTCAGCTTTTTTTCACTTTAATAGTTACTCAGGGAAAGAGCTTATTTGATGCTGTTTCTTATAAAAAATTGATTTGTATTTATTTTAGTTTTATTTTATACCAATTTAGTAGTTAGAGCGTATTTAATTTGTATTTACTTAAATTTTATACCAGTTTAGTAGTTGTTAGAATTCATTTGATTTTTTACACAAAATTTATTTATTTTAATTTTATATGAGTACAGCAGTTAATTTTATTTTTGTAAAAAAAAATTGCATTTTAGTTTTATATAATTTCAAAGTGTTATACAAGTTCAAATGTTAATATAAATAAAACAGTTTTGTGCTGATTATATTTTGTGGTAATTAACATGAGGGCAGCAGTTAATTCATGAAAACCGCTATTTAGTTTTATGCAAGTTCAAAGTTTTACACAAGTTCAAATGTTAATATAAATAAAGCAGTACTGTTCTTGTTATATCATGTTGTTTTATTTAACATTAGTGTAGAATCAGTTAATTTCATTTTTATAAAATAAATTGTATTTTAGTTTTACACAAGTTCAAAGTTTGATGCAAGTTCAAATGTTGAGATAAATAAAACACTATTGGTCTGGTTATATTTTGTGTTTAATATTTTGTCTGTTCTTCAATTTGCATTTGAATATTGGTATCCCACGATTCCATGGAGTGGGGTGGTTGTATAATTATGTATGTAAATTTTATGTTAATCAGCGTACAGATTTTCGACCACTTGTACCTACTTTTCATGGGCCTTTGTCCAGATGTTTGATGTTTCCAGGTTGAGAGGTATGCATACAACAGAAGGAAGAAATTCCTATCTAGAAGTTAGTGGGAGGGTGCACAACAGAGACAACATCTCTCATTAGTCTCAACAGGCAAATCAGGGAACTTGTCAAGTCTTCAAAAGCTAAATATGAGAATAAAACTCCTCCTAAGAAAAGGATAACCACAAAGTCTAGTTATTTCCAAAGACTTAAGGGAAACACTCAGCAATGTGTTGACTTGGCTGTAGATGGCACTACATATACTCAGTCAGAAGAAATACAAACCTGCTGGCCGATAAATTCAGCTCAAATTTCAACCTCCAGATCTCCATTCACACCCCATGAAATACCCCCTACCATTATTTTGCCTATTATCACAAAACAACAGGTCATTACTGCAATCTCTAAAGGCAGAAACACAGCATCAATGGGTCCTGACAGAATCCCAAGGCGCCTATTAAGTAGCTTGAAACATGACCTAGCAGAACAACTCGGATCTCTGTTTAACCACAGACTCCAGTCAGGCTTTGTACCAGTAGAGTGGAGTTTAGAAACAGTCATTCCTCTGCAGAAGGAGGTACCATCAACTGACCCAGGAAACTACTGACTTATAAGTCTGACTAGCCTCCTATGCAAGGCTGTGGAAAGGATAAGCATGGATCTGATTAACAATGACACAGGAAATCTCTAGATTCTAGACCCAACCTAGTTTGGCTTCATCAAGAGCAGGTCCTGCCTGATCAATCTGATGGACTTCTTTGAGAAGGTCACCAAGACCATGGATGAGGGCAGAAAGTCCATACCATCTACCTTCACTTGGCCAAGGCATTTGACATAATACCCCAATCTGGTATTACAGATACACTCACAAAATTAGGCATAAACCTGTACACCAGATAGATTGCTGAATGGCTCGTGGATAAGACACACTGCATCCAACAAGAGGACAGTCACCAGTGGAGTACCACATGGCTCAGTGCTGGGTCCCCTACTGTTTGGGATATACTTCTCAGATGTCAAGGCAAATGTGGATGGCCTTTGACTGACCATGTTTGCTGATGACTGCAAGCTGGGGGCAATCACTGACTTTCCAAATGATGTTGATATCCTACTGAAAGGTCTACAGCAAACTAACGATTGGTGTCAGAGCCATGGCCTCAAATTAAATGTGAAGAAGTGCATAATAATGCCCTTTGAGAAATCAAATACCCCTGCAAATTAAAACATTGATAGCATGCCCCTAAGAGTGGACCCAATGGTGAGAGATCTAAGTTCTCAGACACATAGATAGATAGATAGATAGATAGATAGATAGATAGATAGATAGATAGATAGCAATCTGAACTTTGAGCACCATGTGTCCACGGTGGTGAGGAAAGCCTTCTGTGTGGCTCAGCTTACAAGTAAGAGCATGGCATCCAAATCTAAGAATATCATAACACTACTGTACTCATGGCATCCAAATCTAAGAATATCATAACACTACTGTACTCAGCCCTTGTCAGACCATAAATCAAATAAAATGCACTTTTTGGCATGTATCTCACCAGGAATCTGCAACAGTTGGAGCATCCTCAGAGGCATCTCAGCAAAAAATCAGGGTATAACCAACATGTCATATGCAGACCAATTAAAAGCCCTTTCATTGTATTCATTTTCCTACTGATTACTGAAGGATGATCTGTGCCTGATCTACAAGGCAGTCTCTGACCCAGCCCTGATGGAAATTTTGCATATTAAGAAAGCTAACTATATGAGGTTACCTACTCCAAAGATCTAAACCTGATCTCTGACATGACTAGATAATGATGGAGAGACAGATATGTCTAACAAAGATGTCCCCTCCTCAAGAATAGGCTTCCTATTCACATGAAGTAGAGCCCTTACCTGACTATCTTCAAGTACAATCTGGAGCAATAGATTGTAAATTGTAAATTCACTCCTGAGGTGGTGCCCATATCCCTTATGGACAGAAGCAATCTATAAAAATAGTCAAAACCCCGCTTACCAATGCTGGTTATCTTTCCTCTGGGGATAGAAAATTGGGTAAAATATGTGTAGAACTGGCTAGACATGTAAGAGTTCTTGAGCCATTAGCCTACTAATCTCCCATGAACCTATGAACCTATATGCAAAATTTCACAATACAAAAAATACAGTCACAAAGGGGGAATGCAGAACAAAAGATTAGTAAAGTAGAATTTAAACAAAAGGAAGCTGATGTTATGGAATATCTGCAAAGTGAAGGATTTAGCGAAGAAAGCCTAACACAGGTTATATCACAGCATGATAGATTAATGAGACCCCAAAGTAAGAAGAAGCAGGTGGAGTGGGTGACATCTAAAGAAGAAATATGGACATGGGAATGAAAACGTGATTTAATGTGGTGCAATATGTATGCAAAGGATAAAGCAAAACTAATCAATACAAAAAAAACAGCACCAAAGGTATTTGAAGAAAAATACAGGCAAAGACATCTGGAAAATACTACAATACAAAAAAATAAGAAAACGGAGGGGGGTTAAAAAAAAAGGATTAGTAATAGAGAAGTTAATGAAGTGAAAGATTTAGTGTAGAAAATCCAACTCTGATAATGTCACAGCATGATGGAATAGTGAGTCCCCAAATTAAGAAGAAACAAGTGGAACAGGAAGCACCTGATCAGTTGCCACATGAAACTGTAGTGTCTTTAGAAGGAAACCATTACAAAAGTTCAGTTTGAGTTGCACAGCAAGACAAGGAAAAGGAAACAGTGGCAACTCTGACACAGTCAATGCTATAGAAGGATATGTCAGTGAGTTCCCATATGAAAAAACAATGGATGATACAGGATGCATATGAAGAGAATATGTCACAGGAAAATTTTCTGGAACTTTCTGTAAAATGCCCGCCAGAAATAGAGAACAAAGAAAGTGCCCTCAGTTTAGAAGAAAATGATCTAAGGGAAGAGTTGCTTGATTTAATAGAGATGGATAGACATTAAGATCAATGAAAGAAATAGATTACAAAAATCAGTAAGACAAAAACTGTTAGAAGTCTGATAAATAAACACAGTAATTAAGACTATTAACAGAAATCCATGTGACATAACAGAAGTAAATAGAATATATTACTGTGCAGATAAATTAATAACAGATGAAGTCTTACCACAAAAATATATGCAATAAGGGAATAGAAGGGAAGAAATCAAATGCCACCATGGAAATATTGAACAGAGATAAAAATAAAACAACTAAGACAAGAAGTGTAACTATCACTGTTAGAAGAGTATAGAAAAGGGAACAGATCAACAAAAATACTTGGACAGATAAACGTGATAAAAACAACAGACAGTATTAGAACAGTGAGGATCTGTTGCACACTAATGCAAATAATAAACTAAAGATATCAACACAGGCAGAAAAACATGGAAGATATGCAGGCAAATATAAAGGAAAAGTACAAAATAGGCAATTCATTGATGATCCAAAAACGAGTCTTATAGAGAATTGGGAAACAAAGCAAAAGAAATAGAAAAAAGAAGAAAAAGACACATTTTGGAGAAATATCTATGACGACCCTGTGGGATATAATAAAGGTATTGAATGGGTAGGATATCTATGACGACCCTGTGGGATATAATAACGGTACTGAAAGGGTAGAAGAAGTAAAAGAAACAGTAAGAAGCTCAAATGAACAGGATATGAAATGGGATGAACTAATGGCAAGAGAAACTGAAACAAAATAAAGGAAAGCTCCTAAATTGAAAACCCGAGGCTCAGACACAGTACCTAACTTCTGGCTAAAAGTAGTAGGATCTTTACATGAAAATTTAGCTCTGAGTAAGAGCTACTTATATCTGCATCCTAAACAGACACCAACCTGGTTAACGACAGGAAAAATGATACTCCTCCTTAAGAGTGAATCTGCAAGTTATCCCAAAAACTAAAGACCGATAACTTGGCTTCTGATGATGTATAAACTGTATACTGGAGTTGATGCTGAAAGAGTTTATAGTCATTTAGAAGAAAATTTAATCATGGCAATAGAATGCGTAGTAAAACAAAGTCATATGGAACAAAGGATCATTTGTTGTTAACTAAAGTAATAATGGAGAATTGTAAAAAGGGGAAGAATTCAAGTATGGCATGGATAGATTACAAAAAAGCATTTGACAACATCCCACATTCATGGATAAAGAGGTGCTTACAGATATATAAGATACTGCCTATATTGATCAATTATGTTAAAGTGACCATAAAACAGTGGCAAACCACTTTGCAGCTAATCTATGATAAAGGACAAATTATTATCCCAAGGATAAAAACTCAAAGGGGGATATTCCAGGGTGACTCTTTGGTACTGTTGCTCTTTTGTTTTGCCCTTAACCCATTAAGCGGTCTACTTAGCAGATTAGGTCATGGTTACAATTTGACTTCTGGAAAACAACAAAGTGTAAAAACTCATCTTCTTTTTGTGAATGATTTAAAACTGTATAGCTCATCAGAAGAGCAGCTGAAAGCACAACTGGAAGTGGTCAAAACTTTCTCAGATGATATAAGAATGTCATTTGGTCTTGATAAATGTGCAAAAGTAACATTTCACGCAGGAAAGCTGCAGAAAATTAAAAAAAATATCAGTCTGGGACAGGAGTGTGATATAAAGGAACTTTTGCTGCAGAAGGGAGTGCATAAATATTTGGGAATTGCTGAAGAATTGACAATAAAGCATGAACAAATGTGAACAAAATTCAGTAAGGAACATTTTAGATTAGAAGACTACAATTACTACTGAAAACAGGCCTGGCATCTGGGAACAAAGCCCAAGCTGTAAACAAATTTGCTCTTTCTGTTCTAACTTACAGTTTTGGGGTGATTAACTGGCCCCAAAAGGTGCTGGATCATTTAGACAGGAAAACAGGAAAAATGCTTCCTGCTTATCAAATGATATATAAAAATCACTGTATATCAAGATTATATATTCCTCGTTCTGAAGGAGGTATGGGCCTCCTTGAAACTGACTACATGTATAGATCTGCAATCATAGGGCTGCATACATATCTGCTGACCTCATCAGATCCAAACATAGAGAAAGTTTTGAAACATGAGGAGAGGAAGTCTAAGATGACTTCCCTTCTTAGTTTAGCACAAGCATATCAGTGTCAGTTGGGAATGGAAATCAAACCAGAAGGAGATAAAAATCAGACCACAACTGAATGTACCAAAAAACAAAAGAAAGAATATAAGGAGAAGGATCAGATGAGAAGGGAAGAAATGTGGAAAAGGCATAAATATAGCTGCAAGTAAAGAAAACTCCTGGAACAATCTCATGTTGATCAGGATCAAGAACAGTTAAGGAGACCTGAATTTAAACCAAAAGATTAAAGGTTAATATTGGCTGCTTGGGATAGTGGATTATATACACATTGATTTACAAAGTCCATTGAGCATAGGAGAAACAGACAAACGCAGGTTCAGTAAAACTGGAAACAATCACAATTCTGGTTGCTGGGTGTGATATACTAATAGCAGAGGGACTGTATACTGAAAGGCATAATAATCTGGCAAGACTGTTGCATTGGGGATTGTACAAACATTGCAATATTGAAGTAGCAGAGAAGGAAGCACTGGAAACATGAGCCACATAGTATTAAAGAGAATGATAACGTTTATATCACATGGGATCACCTGTTACCAACAGTTCAAAAAACAGATGAGAGAAAACCAAATATAGTAGCCCGGAAAAGAAGACAAAAGTAGCACTGATCATTGAAATTGCTACACCCAGTGATTATAGTGTTTTAGATACAGAGAGACAAAATGTTATAAAATACCAGGATTTGGAGGTAGAAATAAGGGTAATGTGGATGAGGGGTACCCAGACAGTTCCAATAGTAGTAGGAGCAATGGGTCTTATTAAAAAAAATGACATCCATATTTAAATATTCTGATACATGTAACTGCATATGAATTACAGAAGGACTCAGTTCTGGGCACATTATGGGCATTGCAAAGAACACTTTTGGCTAACATCAAAGATTGAAACAATAGTAATTTCACAAACTTTAATCATACTTTGACTAAGGAATGGAGTTCATTTTCTGTCATTGTATTAGAAGCTCAAAAGATTTGGAGAAAGTAAACTGGCATTTAAGATGTATAACCTGTGGCTGTATTTTCAGAGCACCTGGCAGGTAGTTATGCAAGCATTGAGTGAAATACAGAAGGAGTCACTAAGATCCCCCTCTGAGTTTTTATATTTGGGATAGTAATTGTGAGGTAAGTGAAAAGGAGCCATTTAGTAAGATTCTTCATGTGATTCCCTAGTTACCTCTCTAACAGTGTAGTTATCTCCCAGGCTGCAGTCAAATGTGAATCAACTTTCTTTTGTTGTAACTGCACTTCTTTATAAGGTCAGGTTTAACTTGCTGCCTCCATTTAAACTGTTTATTTAAAACTGCATAGTCATGTGTTTATTAAAGTGTTTTGTAATATTGTAAGTTACAGTTGCATTCAAGTGGAGTAGTGTAAGATGTGTCAATCAAAATGGGGTTGGGTGCCTTGGACCAAATGGGTGCAAGTGCATGTACTGTTCAATAGTAATGTTACACAACATATGTTGTGTTGATATTTTGCGTTGCAATATTGAACTTGGTATAACAACAACTACACAGGTGTCATTTGTGAATGCTGTTGTTGAATGAGGCCATGTACAGGTTGTTCAGTAGATGTAGGCCATGAGTACATTAATTCCAGTCCTGTACCATGTTGTACTGATTGTGTGTGCAGGAATTTTGTTTTTGGGGAGGGAGCTCACTTCCCAGTACATAGAACTGACAGATGTAGCAGTAGTATGGACCAGAGGTGAACAGCGATTGTGGGAGAGATTGGCTACAGCTTAGGTACATTTACTTTGACTGTTGACATTAGGTGCATTACAGATTATGCATTCTATACACAAAAAGGATAATATCATTGCTCACCCATTCATATTTTCCTGGTTGTAATTCATCAAAAGGAACCAGTCCATATGTAATAAATGCAAAATAACCGATGATAAATGTGCAGTCCAAGTGTGGGCTGGAAAAACAATAACCAGCATTCTGAAATTAGAAGCAACCCCCTTTGATGAGCATATATTAATATTTTTAAGTTATTTGTTAGTAAAACTTCTTTAACACACGACTGTGCAGTTAATTAATTCCTCTATTATTTCTGTTGTGAAGACTACACCAAAGGTATGTTTTAGCATGGCGTGATTATGCACATACATCTCGACTGTCCCTGATTTTCGGAACGCAGGGACTGAGTGCACCTCACAGACTACAGCTCCTGATTATCTGTGAGCTCTGGTTACTGTTTTCCAGACCATGCTTGAACTGCATGTTTGCTTTTGGATATTTTCTTGTTTGTGTGCCACTATCCATTGCTGTATCTATCAGCTCCTCCTTCCATCCCCAGACTTTCTCTAGTTTAGGGCTATGGCCATACAGGATCTAAAGTGTGACCTGGTGGGTCATGTCAGCAACTGCTTTGGTTGGGGGGATTTTTTCTTATTTAATGTTCGACCTTCATTCCCACCCTGCATTCATCTATATTCTTGGGAGTCTATTCCACTTTATGGGCTATATATTTCTTCAGGAAGCACTTAGATTAATGCATATCACCCAATATATGCATGCCCATCCCTCCATACCAGTCTCTCAGATGATCAAGCCAATCTTCATACCCAGGTAACCTGGGCTGGAGTTAGGGATTTATCCTGTATGCCATGGTCCAGGCTAATATCAGTGCTTTTGGTTGCAAAACATCTGTAGTACACAGACACACAACTGGTTTATGCATCTGTTTGAAATACTCTGCAGCTGAAATACACAGCCAGATTGTCCCCACAAAAGGTGATACCTATAGCATTACTGAAGGCAATCTGCCTCTAAATGGATAATGCCCATTTCTGTAATCATTGTCCCTGCCTGTATAGGCGTTCATAATACACATCTATGTATACAACCATATGCTTTCAAAGACATGCCACGTGGAAGTCAGCACATGGTGTTAGTTAATAGTCTAGTTTGGTTGTAGGACATTGCCTGACATCATCAGCTGCAGGTTGGACATGCCATGTATGCTTTACCGCATTGTATTTACAGGTATAGGAACAGTGTTTATGGATATGCAGGTGTGTGTGTGTGTGTGTGTGTGTGTTTGTGTGTGTGTGTGTGTGTGTGTGTGTGTGTGTGTGTGTGTGTGTGTGTGTGTGTGTGTGTGTGTGTGTGTGTGTGTGTGTGTGTGTGTGTGTGTGTGTGTGTGTGTGTGTGTGTGTGCGTAAATCATCATCATCATCAACCTTACTTTCCCTATTTTTTGTTAAATGAGGTTGGAGTGTCACATCAGCTGTCACCACGTCTCTCAATATAGTGCTACTCTCCTATCTTCTTTGACCATTCATGTCAGTCATGTGTCTTCCCGCAGGCACTGTATCCATCTGTTTCTAGGACATATTGATTTCTTCTTGTGTTCTTCCTGTTCCCACCATATTTTCTGTAATGTCCTTTTCATTGCTAATCTAAAACAACACCTTTAAGCTACAGTATATACAAAAAACACAAATCATATGATCAAACACTAGTAAAAGAATTAGTTTGTCTGTGTCATATTGGAATCAATATATCTTAAAATATTATGAAAATAAAAATGAAGAAGAATACTGTTGCATGAATAGTTAATAAATAGTTAATAAATCAACTTTGCCAACCATTCCAATAAATAATGTAATTGTATATGCTGTCTCAGTATATAAGGGCTATCCCCTGCAGTTAAAAAAGCCACTCATATGAATACATACACAAACAGGTCAGGCTGCTGATGTTAGCATATACAAGGATATTAAGCAAGTAACTCAACGCATATTGATTTATAGCCTAGAATTAAAAAAAAAAAATTATTAAATGATGGTACACAGATAAAGTAAAAACACAGTATATAATCATCAATGAAGATGAAAAGGGCTTAGTTACAGTAAATCAGGCTATACTTCCATGACTGGAACAAACAATGCCTATATAATAAGAATGGATCATGACTGGAACAAACAATGCCCATACAACTAGAATGGATCATGTGAGTATCAAACAATAATGTAACAAAAATTCAGCCTCTTATAAAATATTCCACTGAAGAGGAAATCAAAACCAAAAAGCATCAAATGCACATTATCTTAAAAAGCATCGATGAGCCCTGAAGATAAAAAAAAAAAAACATACGCAGAAAAAATGAAAATACATGGTAGGCAGTCAAAATCAATGCAGTGCTTTCATGTCATAGTGAATCATTTAAGCACAATAGATCCCAGATTAACAAACCACTTATGTTCTTTTTTGATTAACTGAGATTGAAACACACTATTATTAACATGCCTCTCTCTGTACCTAGTTAATAAACAAATACTTCACATGTTCACCTGAATGTGCAATAGTATGTGTATATATTACATTTCTTTATTTACCACACTTAATAATACTGAGATGTATAGGTATTCTGTTTCCATATACATGTAGATTGCCCTATGTAGAACACACTGCATGTACATTCCACTATGTATATCACACTAGTTGTACTGCATGCAAGAAGATGTCTAATGACATATGTCCCGCTAGTGACAATAGATGTAAAATGTTTGTTTTGCACACATTTTTACAAATATTGAAACTGCTATAATGTTCACATACCACTGGCTTAGGAACAGGGCTATTGATAGCTCATCTGAGTAGTTTGAGTACTTGCAAAACGAAAGATGCTAATTTATTGTTTTACCTTTCCTGCTTCCAAAATTACCACTGTTAGATATTAAACAGAAAAAAATGTATAATTCTTGAGAAGATACTAATGTTTTTCTGAATGATTTGTTTAATCTTGAAAATATTAGTACTATAAGAAGTGATCAAATATAAAGGCTGTAGGATATCTGCATGAGAAGATTGTAAGTTGCTGTAATGTGAGTAGCAGCCTATAACTGATATGAATGTGTAATACATATGTTATTACCCCTGTTTCTAAATTAATCAGCTAATGCTTCCACTGGAACATTATATTATTGCCTCTTATTGCACATCTGTCTAAACCTTAAAAGTTGAAAGTACAGAATATAGAGGATAGTATGCTTGGGATGTCAGTTAGCGGCAATAAACACAGAACTCCTAGAGAAGGGCTTAAGATAAATAATGTTATGTACAGACCCATCAGTTAATTTGATGATAGGCACATCTAGAAAATTCTGTGAGTATAAGTTATATGAAACAGAAAACCATATATCCAAATGATTAGTGTTCAATTATGTCATGCAGTCCTGCAGGCTATTCACAGTGCTTCTCCATGTAAACCAACATTCATCAACTTAATTCCTCAATATTTGCTTGATAGATTAACAACATTTCAAAAGAAACATGAAGAGGTCATCATGTCTGTCATTAGCATGTGGAAACACTCTCCCCTTAATAAAAAACACAAGGCATTCTTTAGTTACATCCGTAATCTCAAAGGTAAGGCCCTGATTTGTGCTGAGCTCATTGGTTAATGGTACTACAGATACAGAACTTGTGGATATAGAAAACCTACTGGCTGACAGGTTCAGTGAAAACTTCACTCCCCTGCCCCCATCACATATACCCCAGAGCATCCCTAACACCTGTTCCCCACCTAGTATCTCAGAGGGGCAGGTCTTAAACACCCTCTGCAAGGGCAAAAACACAGCCACTATGGGAACAGACAACATCTCGGGCTGTGCTCTACATGGGTTAAAGCAGGAATTAGCATCACTACTGGGCATGCTTTTCAAACATAGCTAAACACTGGCTTCTTCTTAGCAGAATGGAAAGCAGCTACTGTCATCCCTTTGCACAAAGGGGGTGCATCAATGGACCCCATGATCTATAGACCAATTAACCTTCCAGCCTTATCTGCAAGGCCATGGAACAAATCATCATAGACCTTATTAACAAAGATAGAGAAAATATCCAAATGCTCGACCCCACCCAGTTTGGCTTTGTCAAGGGAGTTCATGCCTGCTAAACTTGGTGGACTTCTTTGAGACAGACACCAAAGCCCTAGACAATGGCAAATTTGTGCATATGGCCTACCTAGAGTTAGCGAAGGCCTTTGACACAACCCCCCCCCACTCAGACACTATATATTGTCAGGTTGGTTGCAAACTGGCTCACTGATAGGACTCATATGGTCAAAATAGGGGATTCCACCTCCTTCTGCAGACGTGTAACCATGGTGTTCCACAGAGATTGGTTCTGGGACTCCTTCTTCTTTTTCTTTCGGCTTTTCCTGGTTAGGAGTTACCACAGAAGATCACCTGTCCACTCTTGATTGGCAGTGGAGTTTTACAGTATCGAGTTGCCAGCCCGGTGCCCAACCTTCCACAGAAGGCACACACATGCACTCACGCACACCTAGGGCCAATTTAGAGTGTCCAATCCACCTACATCATGTCTTAGGTTATGGGTCTCCTACTGTTCAGAATCTACTTCTCCAAAGTACAGGCTAAAACTAAAGGACTGTGGCTGACAAAGTTTGCTGATGACTGCAAACTGAGAGTGATAACTGAAACACCTAGCAATGTCAATATCCTTCAAGAAGGTCTTACACAGACTAATAACTTGTGCCAAAGTCATGATGTTAAACTTAAAGCAAAAAAATGCATTACCATCTTTTTTAATTTCTCCAAATTTTTTGGGTTTCCAATACCATGACGGGAATGGACCCCATTCCTTAGTCAAAGTATGATTAAAGTTCATGAAATTGGCATTGTTTCAATCTTTGATATCAGCCAAAAGCACTCTTCGCAGCACTCATAATGTGCCCAGTAATGACTCCTTTTGCAATTCATACAGAGTTACATGGATTGTTAACATATCTAAATACGATTGTAGATTCTTTTTTTATGACACCTGTTGCTCCAACTACTATTGGTACTGTCTGGGTATCTTTCTTCCACATTGCTCTCATTTCTGCCTGCAGATCCAGATATTTTGTGACTTTGTGTCTCTCTGTACACAAGACACTGTAGTCACTGGGTGTGGCAATTTCAATTATCAATGCTACTCTTGTCTTCTTTTCTTGGACCACTATATCTGGTTTTCTAGCATCTATCTTTTGAACTGTTGATAATGGATGATCCCATGTGATGTAGACTTCTTCATTTTCTGTTATGCTTCTTTAGCTCATGTTTCCAGTGTTTTTCAGCCACTTTAATATCATAATGTTTGCACAATCCCCAGTGCAGCAGTCTTGCCACATTATTATACCTTTCAGTACACAGTCCTTCTGCCATTAGTATGTTGCAATCAGCAATGAGGTGTGCAACTGTTTCCAATTCGGTTTTGCAAAACCTACATTTGCCTGTTTCTCCCACATGTTCAATGGATTTTATAAACCAACGAGTACATAGCCCACTATCTTGGGCCGCCAATATTAACCTTTCATCTCTTGGTTTGAATTTGCCTCTCCTTAACGATTTCTGTGTTCATTCTTGATCAACATAAGGTTCTTCCAGAAGTTTTCTATACTTGCAACTATATTTATGCATTTTCCACATTTCTTGCCTTCTCATCTGATCCTTCACCTTATATTCTTTCTTTTTTTTTTTGACACATTCAGTTGCTGCCTAATTTTTATCTACTTCTGGTTTGATTTATTTTCTTGCTTGCTGCTGATAAGCTTCTGCTGGATTAAGCAGAAAAGTCATCTTAGATTTATTCACATCATGCTTCAAAACTTTCACTACGTTTGGGGCTTGTGGGGTCAGCAGATATGTGTGGAGTCCCACGATTGCAGATCTATACATGTAATCAGTTTCAAGGAGACCCATCCCTCCTTCAGAATGGGGAATATATAATCTTGATATGCACTGATTTTTATAAATCATTTGGTGAGCATGACGCACCCTTCTTGTTTTCCTATCTCATCTATCCAACATGTTTTGGGGCCAGTCAATCACTCTAAAATTGTAAGTTAGGACAGGAAGATCAAATTGGTTTATAGCTTGGATTTTGTTCCTAGATTTCAGTGCTGTTTTCAGGATTAATTTAAGTCTTCTGTCTTAAGTCTTATCATCCTTTTTGGCAAGGGTGATGTTCCTGCAAATTACCACATCAATAACAGTACTCTAAGCCCACAGTGGTGAGACATCTGGGCACACAAGTTGACAGCAACCTTAATGTCGATCACCATGTCTCCACAGTGGTAAGAAAGGCATTTTATATTGCGCATCTCATATGTAAGGGCATGCCTCCAGAAAAAAAGAGGTTATAACCCCCCCCCCCGTACTCTTCCCTCATCAGGCCAATAATGGAGTACAATGCTCCTTTTGGTATGCTCCTTTCCAAACACCTGCAGTAATTGGAGAGACCACAAAGGTAACTTACAAAGCGACTGCAGGGTCTTCAAGATCTGTCTTATGCAGACAGACTAAAATCATTGTCACTTTACTCTTTATCACACAGACTGTTCAGAGGTGACCTGTGGCTTGCATTTAGAGCAATTTGTGACTCAGTTTTAATGGAAATGCTGCACATGGCACATGGGTCACTCACTCAAAGGACATTAACCTGTTATATGATGTCAACAGTACTTGATGGAGAGGGAGATTTGTCTCACAGAGGTTGCCCCAAATTTGGAATAAGCTTCCCTTTGTTGGCCCTATTTAATTTGGATGATTGGATGGGTAACCGGAAGTTCACTCAGGGGGGGGGGTTCCACCTGTGTCCCTTTTGGATACGAACAATAGGTGCTGTTTTTAGTGTCTATGATAACCATTACCTAATATAATAGGGCACCCTTGAGGGGAAAACATATCTAATGCAGTAAATAAAAGTACTGCAGAGGATGTCATTCACCTCAAATTCATTTTGAAGTTTTTATTAAATGACCCCACCTTCAATGACTATGTGAAAAAGTCACTGATCTTCTGCTTAAACTGATAAATAGAATCTAGTTGTGATATGTGACAACACTTGACATTATTTAATTATGTAAATGGCACATGGTTGTCTGTGTATTTCCATCTATGTATATCCATGTGTGAGTCTGTCTGTGTTTCTGAATGTGAGTTTGTGTTTTTCTATGCATATGTGTGTGAGTTGCCTGTCTCTTTGCGTGTATGTCTGCACTTCTAAGTATGTGTGTAGACATTAATTACTTATATAACTTATATTTTTGATGTAAAATGCCTTCTCCAACAAATACATATACTAAAGCAAGTTTGAAACTTTAGATGGAGGAACTTATTACATCAAAAATAAAATAAAATATAGTAATGAAAAAGAAATACAAAAATATATAATAGATAGCCCATTCTCTAAGTGCACTAATGCCATATAGGTTTGTGCTATTGTGGAATCATCACCCTTCCAGAGGTGTAGAGGACTTCCATTTGTTGAGTCAGGCCTCAGAACACCCCTGGGCATGCATTATTTACACAATAACATGCATCCCCTGTCAGGCTTTATTGCTTGACTATCATCTCTATTTTCTGACACCATTTTTAGGGATTTCTAGTAGGTCATTTTGGTTCTAGAAAGTATTCTATGCCAGCATAATATGACTTAATGGTCTGTGCATCACAATATCTACTTATAGTAGCAGAAAATGTGCTGTGGTATTGAGATTGTCATGTAATTCAACAGTGGAAAAAGAGGAGTTGGATCAAAACATGGAATGTTTATCAGGTCTTCCATCATAAAAAAATAAAATAATTGCAATGTCATTGGGCCTTTAAGGCATCTTCTACCAAACAACTCCACATTTATTTATTTAAATCACTGTGACACAGAAGCAATACAAACTAAGGAATAGCTTAACAAAACCATAAGAGGGCAACAACTACAGGAACACTCACTCAGGAAGTATTTATGTTTTTGTTCCTGTGCGCACGTCTTTACCAGCTACTGTTTTCAACCAATGCCAGGGCATACACAGAAAGGAAGAACCAGTGCAAACCTTATCTATGCCAATGGCAAATTCACATAGCCAAAGCGTATATAGAAAGGAAGAAGTAATGTAAATAATATATAATGTAAACAAATTCATGAGGCCTTCTAGAGTGATGGCATTTCTCTTTAAACAAATCATCTGAAAGATTATCTGCTAGGAAAGAAAGAGGTGGTTGGCTTGATCTGCCTTAATAAATTTTTTAAAAAGCATATTAAGAAAGATTATATTTATCTGTCAAGCTATCAACATTAGAACATTTTTTTTTGCTTAAATGATTTAATAGGTTTCATATCAGAAAACTGAAACCCATAATTTCCAGTTTCACAACTAAAGAAAAAAATGTATAACTGCAGAGTAATGCATAGAATTTCAACGCTGACCTTAAATGCACTGAAACATTTGTTTTTGTTTGCAAAGGAAGCCTCAGATTTCTGCACCCTCACACCTCTGCTACATACGCACATACATTTATCGAAGGCACCATTGGTCAGCTGATTAGAATGTTTTGCTGTATTTTATGTGCAAGAATGTAGTATAGCAGGGATTGGGTATATGCCTCCACTGCTGTGGTGGAATCTCATAGGTGGTATATTTAAATTTATAAGATTGGGGCATACACGTTTACATGTAGAGGTTACGGAGAACTTACAGTCTTGTTTTCTTTTTCTTTGTGTGACTTATTCTGTTGCTGTTTATGGTGTGTTTTGTGGGAAAGTATATGTTTATGTGCATATGTGTGCAGTTTAAGAGTGAACTGTATAAAATGTCTGTCTTCGATTATAATAGTATCATACTAGAATATTAGGCTGTCGACCCGAGGGACCTTTTTAAGCCTATCCATGCTTTCCAATAACATTTGATAGGTACTGGTTCCTAGGAGTTTTCTGGGGGTATATAAACTCAGGCATGGGTGGGTGAGCATTTATAAGCTTTCTCTCTCTCTCATAGCAATATAGATGTCAGACCAGGAGTACTTAGGCATAGCTGGCTGAGCATTTACAAGCTTTCTCTCTCTAATAGCGATACAGGTGTCAGACCAGGAGTATAATAACAGCTCCCTGTCCACCGATTCAAGGTTTGTTTGAATGAGAGCAGGGATGAACTCTGCTTCGCATGAATGAAAGCCTGTTTCAGGGAAGGGGGAACCTCTGAGACACATGCCTATCTCTCCAGTGTGTCCAATTTATTTTGCAGGCAAGGATATGCCCCTAGAATGGGTGATCCTTATGGTATTTGTTTTACACATGGACAGTAGGACCATTATGGCTGGATCAGCAGATGCTTTGTAGTCCAGGCATAGGTATCTTCTCAGCAGCCTGTAGGAGACCGAATATAAAGACAAGACTTTGAGGCGGTTCATACAAGACTTTTTTTTCACATTATTTATTCTTTTTGTGAGATATTTTTGTGAATGCTCCAGTAGTTGCATATGTTTGACTGGGTACATACTAAAGAGGGTACTGTACTCAATGAGTGACCTTATGAGAGCAGAGTTCAATGGAATGATGACATACTTGGATGTAGATGCCATACACCTGCTTATACATCGTGCAGTATAGAATGATTTCCTTACCACAGTAGAAACATGATGGCCAAATGTCAAAGCACTGTCTGCACATATTTTATTTTTATTTATTTGGCATTTGTTAACTGGGAAAGTATGATTGGGATAATATCCCAATTTCATAAGAGGCCCCGGGAGAAAAGATCTACATTGACATAATATAGTTACAGTTAAATAAAGTTCTTACAAAGCCTAATACAGAAAACATACACAGTGCAAATATTTGTCAGATATAACAAGCAGAAATATAACATTGGCAATAGATAAGGTATTAAAAAGTTGCAAATCATACAGATGACATTAAACACACTGACTACACTCTTTGTAATAGATGACTAGATAATATAACCTAGAGAAACTATATTTGTTCTTTATCTAAGAAATAGATTTTACTAATTCCTTCTCTCTGAACACAACGTATGCTAGGAGTGGAACGAGGCAGTATCTAATTCAACCTGGGTTAGTACAAGGTCAGAGCCAGGTTTTATTTAGGTGGTGTTTTACTAGTAGTTTGAAGTCAGAGAGGTTAGAGGTAGATCTAATTTGCAGGGGGATAGAATTCCATTTTTTAGTGACAGCATATGAGTAGAGACTTTAGCCAGAGGATTTGTGGGGCTTATATATATGCTGAGAAGATGTTGTTCATTAGACCAAAGTAGTCTAGTAGGGTGGTAGGAATGGAGAAAAAGCAAGGTAGTCATCAACTTTGTGAATAATATTCATTGTGGAGATAACCTGTATGTCATTTGAGTTTTGAGGCATCAGAAGCCAGCTCAAAGCCTTACGGACTATACAATAGTGGCTGCTGTATTGCTTGTTGGTGGCAAATTTTGCAATTTTATTACAGCATACCTCCAGCTTATTTTAACTGTAACCTGAAGGTTGGTTAGCATGGGTACACCCCATAACAGAAAGATGGCAGAAGATAGGTAGTGACAAGACTGGTTTTGGTGGTGTTACTTAGGAATTTTGTATGCCTATAGAGCATTCCTAATTTTTGGTGAATCTTTTTATGTTAATTTGAACATCCATAACAAATTTAATGTTATCATCTGTAATTATTCCAAGAAGTTTATAATCATTCCAAGAAGTTTTGTTTGAGCGAATACTTTGATTTCACTTTTGTTTAGTGAAAGATTTTGAAATTTGCTTTATTGGGCATGCATTATTTGGGGGGAAAATAGCCGTAGCTTTGTTTTTTTAGGGTTGAGCAGTAGCTGGGCATTATAGAATCATTAGTTAACTGAGGAAAAAGCTTCTTGCATGATATGGAGGAGTTGAGGGAAGTAATTCAATGCACATATAAGCATGGAATCATCAGCATATGTATAAGAGATGCTGGACCTATGGAGGTATAGAGACCATTGATAAAAATATTAAAGAGGAGGGGATGAAGACTAATGTCTTAGGGTACACCAGTGGAGACTTGCAGGCATGGAGAGAGTATTCTGCCATTTTACAGACTGGAACCTGTCGGTTAAATAACTACTGAACCACAGTAATGAAGAGGAGGATAGTCCAAGTTGAGACATTTTATACATGAGTTTAGGGTGTGAAACTGTATCAAAGGCTTCTGACGTGTCAAGGAAAAACAAGGAAACCCATTTGCCTGAATTATTTTATTCATTTATGGTGTCAGTCAATGATAGGAGGGCAGTAGTTGTACTTTGTGCAGGGCAGCAGCCTTGTCTGGTGCATGTTAAGAGACGTTCCTGTAGAAGACGGTGGGGTAGTTGGCTAGGAGTACATATTTCAAGAATTTTTGAGAGAGGTGATAATATTGCAATAGGCTGAAAGTTGGAGATGTCAGCCAAAAGGCCCCCTTTATGAACAGAGATAATATAAGATTTCTTGCGTAGTTAGGGTACACAGGATTCAGCTCCTGAGCTATTGATCAGGATAGAGACTGGGTATGCTTTGGCATCAGCAGTTATCTTAAGGTATACAGGTGGGAGGTTGTCAGCTGCAGTGGAGCAAGGTTTGTGCTTAAGTAATTTTTTTAACACTGATGTGGAGACAGGTCCTAAGTGAAAGTTGCTAACAATGGATATAAATGGTGAATTAGGTTCACATGAGGATGTTGGGGTGGAGGTGCTGGAATAAAGGAAGTGATACTGTATATGGTGCATGGACAATGTTGGTTTTGGTCTAACCTGTTGTTTGCTGAGCTTTTAGTTAGGGAGGCAATGCTGTCAATGAAGTAGGTATTGGTTGCAATTTCTAGTGGAGAGCTATTATGAGAAGAGTTATGCTGAAGTTTTAGATGGCTGCAATATTTTTTTTTTATTTAAGTTCACACACTTTTTACGCATATTGTCAATTCTCTATAAAGTTGCAGGTTATTCTAAGTTTTAAGTTTAAGCCATTCTTTCCATTCTTTGTTTCTGTTAGACACTGTGATTTTTGTTAGGGTAGTGAGGCATGGTGCAAGGTTCATTTTCACTCTTTGTTTTTAAAAGTGAGAGGTGGCTGTTTAGAGTATTTAAGAATAAGGTATCAAAAGTATTGACTGCCTTATCAAGTAGAACAGTTTTTAGGGCAGACCAATTAAAAGCTTTCAAGATATTGAAGGAATATTTATTGAATTTAGAAAGGTTTTGAGATATTTTAAGTTGGTGAGTGTTAGGTTGCACTCAACTCTACTTGTTAATAAGGAGAAATTAATGGTAGACACTAAACAGCCTATAATTGCAAAATACCTTGCTAAGGCAAGGGAAAACAGCTCCTGTACTTTACAAAAAAAGCACCAAACCATGCATGTCCAAGGGTCAGCTTCTGATGATTTCTCCTGTCCACCTGGTGAATCTGGGAATACTGGGGCAATGCAGCAATTGTCTCATGTACACAGACAACCCTCTCCTCAACCACCCAACACTACAACCTGTGAGATATGCACTTACATAGCCAAACTGGAAGCAAAGCTCTCTCCACCCAAGAGTGTGTTAGACAGTCAAGAGGAGAAGGTTAACACATGCACTACACCTCAAGCAACACATATCCCTTATAAACCCACACCACCAACACCCGCACATAGCACCATTAAATCCACATATGCGGAAGCCCTTAACTGTAACCTGCCCAAGCAACAAGGACCTCCGAAGCTGAAATGCAAACAGACACCAATCACAACCAAAGTGTCACATAGCTCACAACACCAGTGTGCAACCCAGCAACAGCCCCTAAGGCAAGACAATGTACCTAACACTTTAGTCATAGGTGACTCTATAGTTAGGCACACTGAAGTCTCACTCACCAGGCTGAACAAGGAGAAAATTGCAGTCAGCTGCCTGTCGGGTGCCAGGATCCACCACATAACGCATGCACTCAAGTCACTCCACAACAAGTACAAATATGACTTTGCCATTGTCCATGTTGGAGTGAATGACTTGAGACATACCTCCCTGGACTACAGGAAAAGAGACATGGAAGAGCTCTCGGATCATGTGGCCCAGGCAGGTATGACCCTAGCCCTGAGTAGCATCCTTCGTTCGCCCAGAATGATACTACAATATAAGGACAAAATGATTGACTTCAACAATTGGCTAAGCTTCTGGTGTCATTGAAAGGGGATCCAGTATCTGTCTTCCTGGGACGATATGATCAACAAACCACGATGCTTTTGCCAGAGATGGTCTGCACCTGTCACCCCTGGGATTCAGGTTACTGGCTAAGTCTCTTGCCACCCCTATAGTGCCTTTTTTAGGCAAAGTTCAAAGGATAATACCACCACCGTAACAGGTACAAGCATGCAAATTATGAAGGTAATGCTACTCAATGCTAGAAGTCTAAACCTCAAAATGCACTCTTTTGAAAAATGGATAACATCGATATCTGTGCAGTAGCTGAGACCTGGTTCAAGGCTCCAGAGAGCACCACTGCAATACCAGGCTACAGCTCTTACCACACTTTTCGGCCACCAAACCTGGACCGAAACACTAAAGGTGGAGGAGTGTCCATATTCACCAAGGATATTCACACCAACAGGCTAGTTGCCCAACACAATGTGTCTGAAATTCTCCAGGTGCAACTAACATTAGGTAAGACTGTAATCCAAATTGTAGCTTGCTACAGATCCCCCCACCATGCCCCAAGATTCTCACTACACCTTTCTAAACATACTGAAAATATTAAGATACAACCAAACACCCTAACACTGGGTGATTTCAACTACCCTGCCATTAACTGGGAAAACTACTCATGTACCAACACCTTTGCCCAATGGTTCTTGCAATTCATAAATTCCAATGCCCTGGATCAACTAATCCATAGTCCCACCAGGGGCTCCAATATCCTTGACCTGGCCATTACAAACATATAGGAAATCGATGCTCCACACCTATGGTCACTCCCTCATTGATCAGGTCTGACCATAAGCTAATCACCCTTAACATCCACATCCCACCCCAACCCCAGTAAGAAAACCTCCATAAAAAAAAACTTCTCCAAAGCCAGCTTCATGCTACTCAAGTCAGAAGTGCCAAACTTCATGACACCCATGCAGACAGGAACTGAAAGTTTGACTGCCGAATCCTACACTAAGACACTGTACGAGCACATCCACTCATGCATGAATCGTGCCATCCCAAATAGAAGCAAGATGCTCTCCTCCAAAATAAGGAAGCCAATCTGGTGGTCCCCTGCCATAAACAAACTTTACAACAAAAGGAAGAAACTGTTGCAGAAAAGAGGAAAATCCCAGGATGCAAAAAACTCCCTTACCACCCTCAGTAAGAATCTGGGATCCCTCATAAAATCCTCGAAAGCTAGTTATGAAAATAAAATTGCCAAAGATTCCAAAGATAACCACAAGGCATTCTATAACTATGTCAAGAATCAAAATGGCAATGCTCAGATCTGCTCTGTGCTACAATAAAATGGCATTAAATATACTGATCCCAAGGATATTGCCAGTATCCTGGCAGATCGATCCAGTGCCAACTTCACCCCTCTCTCACCCTCTAAATGGCCTATCTCAATACCGGATGATTGACAAATTCCGGTAATAACGGCCACACAGGTAAAAAACGCACTCTCCAAAGCTAAGAATACAGCATCCATGGGACCAGATGACATCCCAGGCTGCGTATTACATGAACTACAAAATGAACTGGCACCTCACCTAAGTGTCATGTTTAATCATAGCCTCACCTCAAGCTTCGTGCCCACTGAGTGGGGAACAGCTACAGTTATCCCACTCCACAAGGCGGGATTCACCTTGGATCCCGGGAACTACCGCCCTGTCAGTCGGATGAGCCTGATTTGCAAGGCCACAGAACGTATTATCATGGAACTTATAAACAAAGACATTGGCAACCTTCAAACACTGGACCCCACCCATTCTGGGTTCATGAAGGGCCAATCTTATCTCCTGAACCTGATTGACTTCTTTGATTCAGTCTCCAGAGCCGTGGACCAGGGTAAGGTGGTCCACACAGCCTATCTGGACCTCGCCAAGGTCTTTGACACCATCCCCCACTCTGGAATCATAGATAGACTTACTAAGCTAGGCTTTAATCCCTACATCACTCAATGGGTTGCCAACTGGCTTACTGACAGAATCCACACTGTAAAAGTAGCCGACTCCAAATCCAGCTCCAGACAAGTGACAAGAGGAGTACCTCAGGGTTCAGTTCTGGGACCACTCTTGTTTGGCATCTACTTCTCCTTAGTACAGGCCAACACTAAGGGACTCTGGCTAAGAAAGTTCACAGATGACTGCAAACTGGGAGCCATTATTGAATCCCCAAATGATGTGGATATTCTACAAAAGGGCCTTACAGAAACAGATGCTTGGTGCCAGAGCCATGGGCTCAAGCTCAATGCCAAGAAATTTATAGTTATCCCCTTTGGGAAAAAACATGTACCCATGAATTACCACATAGGTGGCAGTACACTAAACACTGAAAGTGTGATAAGAGACTTAGGGACACTGGTGGACAGTGGTCTCACCTTCGATAACCACATTGCCACAACAGTCAGGAAATCCTTCTATGTGGCACATCTCATCACTAAGGTCTTTTCACCCAGGAGGTCATTGTCCCACTGTACTCATCCCTAATTAGACCCATTATAGAACACAATGCTCCATTTGGTATGTACCTCTCAAGACATCTGCAACAACTGGAAAGGCCTCAGAAATACCTCACTATAGAATCACAGGCCTAAAGCAGATGCCCTGCGCTGACCACCTTAAAAAACTCCAGCTATACTCTGTCACACATCGTCTACTCAGAGGCGATCTCTGCTTAACATACAAGGCCATGTCAAACCCAGAGCTGTTGGACATGCTACACTTAAAGAAATCCCAATCCCTCAGAGCCACACACTCCAGGGATTTAAACCTTGTCATCACTAAAAAAAAAAACATGCTGGAGGGATAGGTTCCTGACCCAGAGACTCCCCAAACTCTGGAATAGACTGCTCATACATGTCAAGCAGAGCACCTCTTTGGCCCTCTTCAAAAGGAACCTCGACGATTGGATAGGAGAAAGGAAATTCACCCCGGGGATCATGTCAGTCACCCTGCTAGACAGGGGTCCAGGGAAGTAAATAGTGTGGGAAGAAATAGCTATGGAA
Organism: Protopterus annectens; assembly: GCF_019279795.1. Lineage (NCBI taxonomy): Eukaryota > Metazoa > Chordata > Ceratodontiformes > Protopteridae > Protopterus > Protopterus annectens. Next base: position 994,298,144 of record NC_056739.1, on the reverse strand, counting down.
TTGTTATGGCTAGGTTTGTACAGGCCATAGGGTTGATAGCCTGGTACCAACCTATGAATCTATGAACCTATGGTATTTCCATGGGTATACGCTGGAATGTGGTCACTAAGTGAGTCTGGATAGGTTCAAGAAGTTGTAGATTTACTAGATTCAGAGACCAGTAGCCAGTCTAGAATTGCACCTTTACTGTTAGTATTATTAAATCTAATGTGTGTTGTGATTAGTTGCATGTAACCATAAAGGTTTATAGTAGCTGAGATAAAGTTTGATATAAGGTTTTGCCAGTCATTATTTACATCTCATAGTAAGATTTATTTTTTCATAAGGTATACTTTTAGTTGCCCAGGAGAGAATTTCTTCTAAAGTTGTTATGCTATTTCCAAGTGGAGTACAGACTGTAACAAAAGATAGCTGTTTTTTTATTGTTAGGCTTTAACAGTGATATTAATATTTCGGCATTTTGGAAACTTGGGGTGATGTGTGAATAGGGAGAGAAATTTATGAACTTGGATAAATTAAGACTACTCCTCCTACTTTCTAGTGGGGGTCTACCAGTCCTGATAATACTGTAGCCTGAAGGGAGTCGTTCAGAATCTTTAATGTTAGGCTTAAGCCAGGTTTTGGTAATGGCAAGAATATCATGGTTATACCGTGTTAGTCAGGCATGTAGTTCTATAATTTTGTTACAGATGCTATAGAGGCAGAGAGTAACAATATTCAACATTTTTGGAATACCAGTGGGAGGATGATGGGGTGAAGGGTTTGATGTACTAGTTTTATTAGCAAGGATAGGTGTTTTTTTTAATTATAGGACTGTACAGCTGGGAAGAGGTCTAGTCTGAGGTGGTAGTTGAAGGAGGTTTAGTTAAATCACAATTTTGCATCGGTGGTTCTTTACTATTTAAATTAATTAGTGAGTCTTCAGGACCTGGGTTGGGGTGGACATCACCACACTGTGGGATTTTTGAGTGGCAGTTTATTGACTTAGAGGGGACCTATATAATTTTATTTTTTGAGTAGAGTGATGGTAGTGAATTATTTTGTGATTAAAATAAAGACAAGGTGGGAGATTAAAAAGGCAGGAAGGCATACTGGCAAAGCTACTCCTGATTTCATAGTGTGCTGAGTAAACTGCAGTAGGAGATGTGCATAGAGATGAAAGTATACAGTGATAGTTCGTTAGATAGCATGTTAGTAGCAGCAGAAAGTGGACATGATGCTTGGAGAAACCGTTGAAATTTCAGTGGTTATAGAAAAGAGGAAGAAGTAATGTGTAGTATGAAGTGGAATAATGACATAGGACCTGGAGGGGTATCAATGATATTTGAAGTCAGTCAGAGGTATAAAAAGCAGAATATAACTAAGGGCACTAATAATAACATTTAGGTGCATGTTATAGTATGAAGAACAGATGAGGCAAATGTAATTTCTGTTGATGGGAGGAGTGAGAGCCTTTGAGTGGTTATTTTTGAGATGGTTATGTTGCTGCAGGTTGATGCAGTATGTGGTCTTGTGATAGGCTGGAATTTGGATAGAGAAGGGTAGGCCTAGTGTAAAGGAAATTATGTCAGAGGTGAATGGGAATGCGGGTAGTGTGGCAAGTGAAACAAAGATAAGCAAAGCAAAGCAGAACAAGATCAAACTAAGCTCTACAGGAAAACAATCAGCCAGGATTAGGAAAAGGTAAGCAAATATGTTTTAACAGACTACGACACAACAATAACAGGGGCAGTGTTAAACGCTAACAGCAAAAATATGGAAGAATGAACATTAAAAACAGGGAAGGTACGAGGGTGCTAAAGGAGATAGAACTGGGCCAGCACAGATGGGAGACTGTAGACAGCAAAAAATCTGTTATTTGTAGGGGCTGTTATTGTTCTCATTAATAATATCAAGTATAATACTGTTTCTGGTTATATTTACCGCATATTTGCAAATGAACAATATTTGTGTTTGGTAATTGATGATATAGGGGAACGTAGCACTGCAGAGTTTTAGATTTTCATGTTAATGCTCTAGGCTAACTACAGGGGCTATTATTGTTCTTCCTGTTTATATCAGTAGTAATATTGTTTATTTTTAGTTAATTGACAGGATATTGTGGATTCAACTGAACAGTATATTGTTGAGTCCAAATTATCACATTTTTTATTTTTTTATTTTTTTTCCCTAAGTCCCATTAGTTTTGAACCCAGATAGTTATCCCTCATTGAAGTTGGTTTTGTACCTATTTTTACTGGGATTTATATGTCTGCTATTTTCTTATAAATTACCAGGATAAGTTTCTTCCACACACAGGACTTAACCCAAAACAATTTATTATTCAGATATCAAGATTGATCAGGATTATTATGGATCTGGTTTTGATACTGAAAGGTTTGCCATCAGATAAGGATGACATATTGGTTTTTGGACTAGGGCTACAGATAATCCGAACATGGATACAAACATCAATGACCCAAAGAATAGTTGTAATCAGGCTTTTCAAAAGCTTACAAAGTTCATGAAAACATTACGTACTGTGCGGCACTTGAAACTTTTTAAGGCTTATCAGTTAAAAGGGATTACACCTAGGGGGCTGCGGGTTAGAATACAACCCCTAATGAACAATATTGATGATAAATTGGCCAAAGAATGTGCTCAAGTACAACAAAGGGCTTCAATGGGTTTTGTTGAGGCCTTAATAGCCTTTTATGAACGTATACTTGGCCAACATATTACAGAAGTAGAGTTGTTATATGAGAAAACTAAAAGTTTTGAGGATTTATCCTGCTACCAAACATGTTTGAACCAACTCAGTACAGAACTTGTCAATTTAGAGAAACGGATAAAAGAGAAAAAAAAATAAAAAAAAATTTAACCAGGATATGGCGGATTATGATCAGGGAAAACCATCTGAATCATATAAACAAGTCAAATTTTGGCAGGCTGAGTTTAGAACCCACTATCAGAAAATGAAAAGAACAAAATTAATCTTAAAGAAACCTAGAGGGGGGAAAAGTAACACATCCAGTGAGGACTCTTCCTCTGCCACGTATGTGGATAGTAATCATAATCTTGAATGACCTATCCCCAAGAGACGGAATGTGGATACCCCTTTAGGGCCGGACACATAGAGGAGGCAGAAAACATGGGTGAGGGTAAAGGATCTCAAGAGTCTTCTCAAGCTAATGTTACAAAAATAAAGAATACTTGCAATGTTTTGAATATTTCATCTGTTCATCTTTTTGAGGTGGAAATGCAGGTACTTAATAAAGGATTAAGTTTTGTACCGGGTTTCCTTGTATCTGAAGATTCTTTGTCACAAGATGTAGTATCATTTTGTCATTTACTTAATTTAAGATTGTTTTTTGATGGTGAAACTACTAACACCAATGCTAATTCTTTCAAATTTCATAAATCCACTTTCATCCCACCTATGCAACAACAGTTGGCGGCCTTTCAGTCTAGTGTTCTCAAAGATTTACATTTTCATGCTCATGAACACTGTATATTTCCACATAATCTCTCAAAGATTGAATTACAGGTGAATTCTGATTTGCAAAATAATAAGAACATAGTGGTATTACCTGCTGATAAAGGAGGAGCTGTGGTAGTTATGGACTGGATGATGTACTTTAATGAAGCCCGAAAGCAACTGAGGGATGGTCGGTACTACATGTTAATACCACTTGACCTCACTTTCAGGTTTAAGATAGAAACAGATGCTTTTTTGAAGCAAGCTAGAGAGGAAGGTATTATTATGGAATCCAATGTATATTATTTAATGGTACAGGATCCCAAATCACAGTATTTTTACCTCTTACCTAAAAGGCACAAAGATTTAAACAATCCACCAGGAAGGCCTATTGTATCAGGCAGAGGGTCACTTACCGAACCACTTTCACAGTTCCTAACTAAATATTTGCAACCACTATTACAATTTATTAGAGCATGTATACAGGATACAACCACATTTTTAGGTATCATTTCTGACAAGCAGTTAGAACCAGGTCCTTTGTACACTTGATGTCACAGCCCTTTATTCTAATATTCCACACTGGGCTGGTCTTTCTGCGTTACAATATTGGTTGGAGAAAAGTGAACTTTATCAACCTGGATTCAATACAGTTCTGGTGTGTTTAGCAGAGCATGTTCTAACTAAGAATGTTTTATTTTTTTCAGGATCAGTGTTATTGACAAATACAGGGTACAGCAATGGGAGCATCTTTTGCCCCCATTTACGCTGATTTATTTATGGCCTATGTGCAGGACCAATTTATTTATGACCCTGCACATAATTTGTACCTGGAAGAAATTGATATCTGGAGGCACTACCTAGATGACTGTTGGTTGATTTGGAGAGCAGACAGCACATACCTTTTTGAATTTGTAGGAATAAGTGGGGAATCCAATTCACTGCCCATTACCATACAGACCAGATCACTTTTTTGGATGTCCTTATTACAAGGAAGGAAGATAACACCTTTGACAGTGAAATTTTTTGGAAGTACCCACAATAGAATTCATTACTACATGCCACTAGCTTTCACCCATAACACATTATTAGAAATATTCCCAAATGACAATTTCTTTGGGTCATTCGTGTTAGCTCCAATATGGATAAATATGAGCAATATAGGCGTGATCTGGTACAAAGATTCCAAAACAGGGGTTATAAACATGGCAATACAATTTCTGCCAGTAGGAAGGACCTGTTGTCATATAAGGAACATTCATCTGATAAGACATTGGATCTGAGGTTAGTCACCACATATGGACAGAACTCAGGGGCTTTTAGGGGTATCATTAACAGGCATTGGAACATACTGTTATTTGACCATAGGTTATCAGATATCTTAGAGAACAGATGCTTATTTTCATTTCGAAGAGGGAGGACACTTGGTTCCTATTTCAATCATTACAAGCACCTTAAGGAGGCTCCCATGGTACCTCAACAACGTACCATTACAGGGGAGATATTATGTGGTTGTGTACCTTGTGGTCATTGTACACACTGCATTAGAGTGAATAAAACTAAACAGTTTAGCAGTAGGAATACCCCATTGGTTTAAGGTATTAAGGTTTTGGCCAGTTGTGGGTCAGATTGGGTCATATATTTGGAAAGTGTACATGTTCTGCCTTTTACATTAGCCAAAAATCTAGGTCATTACGTTTATGAATTGGTGAGCATTTGAGCACTATTAGGAACAAGAGACAATCAAATGTCTTATATACTTAAACATATAAATGCCTCTTACAGATTTACTTTTATTGACAAAATAATGGGTGACAGGACTAATAAATCTGAGTGGCATACTATTCTTAATGCTAAGGAGAAGAAGTGGATTATTAAATTAGGTAGGCTTTTTCAGCTGGGCTTAAATGATCATTTGTGATTAACCAGTGACCAATTGGATCTAATTAATGGATTTGTATAAATTCTGGGATGTGATTATATGCTGTTTAGCACTGAGGAAAGCTATTTCAGCCGAAACCGGTCTGGTTGGATTCTGTGGGTTTTAAGGATTTTTACCTTGCCCCTTTGGTGTTTATGGTTTAATAAATATTGAGTTATCTAAACCACATTTGGTGCTGGCCCCTATTTTTTGAATATGCAGGATTCCCAGTTTATACTTGGCAGATAAAGCTGCCCATGTGTATGCTTTTGGGTTCAATGGGGAGTGTGCCCTGTACTTTTAAGTATGTACTAAGGTTCTGAGTCTCAGGGGGACCTATAGCTTGCAGGAATATGGCATGGAACTTTGTCTAAGGTAATTTATAAATGGAGAGGCTTAAGTGTGCCATACTGAATGTCCTGCCTTGATGTGTGTTTGTTTTAAGGTAAATACAAACATCTTCAAGTGTTTTATAGGTTCATATGCTCATAGGTGAATACTAGGCTAACTGCCATAAAGGACCATTTTAAGAGCAACCAATAACTTTAGGTTAGAATCAAACTCTGTACTTTGTGTCTATGAGGGAAAAACCTTAAAAACTCACCATGTTTGCCAAACCCACTCCTTTTTCCTGTGCAATAGTTGTTCTAAATGAGTGGAACACATTGTAGTCCTGTAGTGCTAGAGTGCACTCTAGGGTTTTATAATATGTCTCAATAATGAACAGACATCTACATTCACTAGGGTGAGAAGAGCTTGAAGAAGTGGAATTTTGTCACTGAGCAATAATCCCTTCAGATTTTCTTGGATTGGTTTAGCTATGCCAGTAAGTTTATCAGGCTGACAATGCCTAAAAAGTCAGTATGGGGTTAGCAGGGTTTTAGCCAACATTCCAAATTCCAGAGGTGACAGGTACAGACCAACCCTGATAAAGCAGTGTGGTCTGTCACACATATCCTCCAGGCAGACAAGCATTTTACTCCCTCTGAATGACACTATACTGTAAGCCAGTTGTTGAAGTGAATTATTTCCTGCTCATATTAGAGTATCATCCTTGGAGATGGTAGAATGCTGCTCAGTGTTAAGCTCATTCTGGCCTGGGGCACACAGTCTGAGAACTTTTATCATCTCTCTTCCTGTACTGCAGGGAGGTACATCTTCCATCATTTACTCCCACATGTACTATGACTGAATCATACTGGTAATTCTAGTACTGTGACCTAAGTACATGCGTGATCATACAGATCCCAGCCTCTGACAGACAGCTGACCATGACTCATTCCTTACTTAGCCTAGTGAGTGGGATATCTGTGTCTCACAATGGTGTCTCCAATGATGAAAATACTGTGACGTGTGATGGTGTACCCTATGGGCTAAGAAGATGAGACATGGTGTGATTTGGCCATATATGTTTGCATGTTAGATGTTGATTTCATGGAATGTTGTTGAGGTTGCTGAGGATACTTTTTGTTTGTGCAATATCTGGGAGGTTTTTATGGTTTAGGAAGATGAAATTTAAGACCCTCAGTGTATGTGGGTCTATGTGTCTGGTCAGTATTATGTGAGGTAGGTGAAGCGTTTGTGTTACTGACATCTTGTTTGTTATCATAAGTGCTTGTAAGCAAGAACCTTGCTTCAAAAGACCAGTAGCATAACTATGGTGGGGTGAGAGGTGCAACTGCTTTGGGTGCAAAGTGTTGTGGGGGCAAGAACAGCCAATCCTGATCTCTCTTTAATGAAATACCAGCTTTTAAAAGGTATTGCATCTGTGGTGGTTCACTTCTGACATAGCAAATCAAAACAAACGAAAATCTAATGGTATTACTGCTCAATGCTAGGAGCCTAAACAAAAAACTCCTCTCCCTAGAAGCTCTCTTTACTTTTGAGAATGCGGACATCTGTGTGGTCACTGGCACATGGTTTAAAGCAGTGGAGAGCACACCAACAGTGGAAGGTTATAATGTCTTCCACACATTTAGGCCAACTACTTCATAGACAGGGACTAAATGTGGAGGTGTTTCTATTTACATCAAAAATAAATATATTTCAAGGTTGGTCAAACAGGACAATGCACTTGACCTGCTCCATGTTCAAATCACCATAGGCAAAATCCAATACCACTTCCTTGCAAGCTACAGGTCCCCCTCTATGAACCAGGAAACCCAAACCATGTATTTAAACTTATTAGAAACACTAACCATCCAACCCAATACTATAGTCATGGGTGACTTTAATTACCCCACTATTAACTGGGAATCTTATATGACACCAAATGTATGTGCACAGAGATTCCTGGATTTTGTAAACACAAAGTCACCGGACCAGATGGTCAATACACCAACCAGGGGTGCAGCCATACTGGATCTGGTCCTCACTAATATGGGAGAGTGCTGCACACTTTCCTACTGTAATGCCTTCCTTGGCAAGGTCAGACCACAAAATGATCTCCTATGAAGTAAAAATAAAACCTGGACCCCCAGCTAAACCTGGAATATTCAGGAACTATCTAAGGTTAACCTCCTGCTATTAAATAAGAACCTGGCAAAAATTTCAAGCCCCCATAAAAACTGAGGACACTGCTGCCTATGCAGAACTGTTCACAGAAACCCTATACAAGCATGTTAATAGCTGCATAGAGGCAGCCATACCCACGAGGAAGAAGTATAGAACTAACTTAAAAAACAAACCACCCTTGGGGGAATCACAAAATCAATAGGCTGTATAACAGGAGGAAGAAAATCATGGCAAAAATTAGGAGCAGCAGCACCCAGCAGGATAAAAGCACTCTCATAAAACCAAACAAACACTCAGAGGACAAATAAAGTCTACCAAAGCCAAATTTGATGTCAGTGTTGCCTCCCAGGCCAAGGATAACTACAAAGCATTCTTTAGCTATGTCCGCAGCCTTAAAGGCAAAACACAATTGTGTCCAGAACTCATTGTAAATGAAGCCACCTATACTGAGCCAGAAGATATAGCAAACCTCCTGGCTGATAAATTCAGCTGCAACTTTACCACTCTCTACCCCTCAACTGTCCCTCAGGAAATATCATCAGATATCCCCCCCCTACTATCGCTAGGTAGGGAACAGGTCTTTAATGCTCTGTCTACGACCAAGAACACTGCATCAGTGGGTCCAGACAATATTTTGCTTCAAAAAGACACTAAGTCATTAATGAAACTTAGAGACAAGGCTTGGGACCACTGGCGACTTAACAAAATCCCCCCTCTAGACAGACATTCCAAAAATTACGTGACAGGGTCAAAAAGCAGATAAAGTATGACAAAATCCAATATTACCAGACAGCCCTAAACTCCTCCCAAGACAACCCTAAGCGGTTCTGGTCCTCCATAAACTCCATTCTATACCCAGGTAAGGTTGGCACCCCCCACCTCTCTCCCTTCTTCCAGTAGTATCGCTGCCTCATTCACCAAACACTTTACTGAATCCATTCTATCATTGTCCAAACAACCAAACCCCACTACCTCCCTTCCCACATCAAATCCAAATACTCTGTCCACTGTCTTTTCTTTCTCCCCTGTGCCCACCTCCATTATAAAAAACATCTATTAAAGCTTAAGCCTACAAAACTTGCTGCTGACAACCTCCCTTGCGAATACCTGAAATTGGCAGCTAATGCCATACCATATCCAGTCTCTATCTTAATAAACAGATCCTTATCAGAATGTTATGTCCCCTCACTTTGGAAAATATCCCACATAATATCCCTTCATAAAGGAGGCGCCTTCACGAACTCTCCAACTATCGCCCCATAGCCATCCTTTCTCCACTATCCAAAATACTTGAGAAATGCATTCACTCTCAAGTTCTAGACTATTTACAAACCAATAACCTTCTCTCCAGTACCCAACATGGCTTCAGGCCATTCCATAGTACTACCACTGCCTTAGTCTCTTTCACTAACACTATCCTTCACCACATCAACAATGCTCTGTTCTCCTCTGCCATATTCCTGGACTTGTCCAAGACTTTTGATATGGTCTCACACAAAACAACTACTCTCTGTTCTCTCTAACCTCTCTTTTTCACAATCAGCAACAAACTAATTTCACAGCTACCTTGATGGCCACCAACAATCCATTCTGTGGCACAATAACCTATCACCTCGACTTCCTCTCACTATTGGTGTCCCCCAGGGCTCCATCCTTGGACCACTGCTTTTCTCACTCTTCACCAATAATCTATTCAGAGCCAACAAGTAGGCCCCTCTCATACAGTATGCAAAAGACTCTACTCTCATCTGCTCAGCCCCAACTTTACCAGAACTTCGCAAATTAACACAGGAAGCCTTTTCCTCTGTAGAGAAGTGGCTATCCAATGCCCAGCTAATACTCAACCCTAAGAAAACGAATCTTCTTATCTTCCAGCCCACTAAACTTAACCTAACTAACCCCACTTCAATATTCTGGCCAATGTCAACACCATAATCTCCCCTAAAGAACAGACCAAACTACCTGGCATTGAGATTGACAACCAACTCAAATATGACACTCACATCTCTCTAACCATAACAAAAGTTCACAAAAAACTAGCTTCATGGTATAGAAATAAGCAAAAACAGCTAGAATCACAGTATGTCAAGCAAAGTTCTTCATTAGCACTCTTCAAGAAAAATCTGGATTGGTATATGGGAAATAGGAAATACACCCCAGGGATCACTTCTGTGCCTCTGCTCGACTGTGGCACAGGAAAATAACTTTTTTGGGTGGCATAAGCCAGGGAACCTTGTTGGCAAGGCTTACATAGGCCCTTGGGCCAATAGCCTAGTACCTACCTATGAACCTATGAACCACCTCATTTCAGCCTTACTCTATGCCTCTCCTATACTTATCAGTCTTAGACAATTTGACCTAAACAAGCTAGAGGCCTGCTACAACAAAGTAGCCAAATTTTCTACTGGGTTATCCTACCATAGCCATCACTGTAACTCTCGTAGAGAACTTGATTGGCTCGAACTCCCACTACTCCTCTGATTCAATCAACTTTCCCTCACCCATGAATTAGTCAACCATCCTCAAAACGTCCCCTCCTTGCAAAACCTTCTCCAGCCCTACTACACTAATAGACCACTATGCTCCAGCAACATAAACCTACTCCAAGTTACCAAAGCCAAGAATTCATCTAGAGTAGCTCTTTTCTCCTGAAAAATATCCAAATTATGAATACTACCCTCCATTACTACCCTACCCATATCCCATCATTTCAAAGCCAAACTAAAAGCCTACTTAAAAAGCCACTGGTTATGTCCTTGTTCCAGTCCTAAGACTCACCTCCCCTCCTCCCCTCCCTTAGTCACCATGCCTGCCAAAATCTGACCATTTTATCTCCCCCTATCCTTTATTTCCTCTATCCCCTCTTGCTTACATCGCCATCTGATCGTTATCAGCTATATATCTGTTAGTGTACTCGGCTACAACTGTCAAATTAAACAGTTACAAGGTGTATTGTTTATTCTTAACTTTTACCTAAACTTACTGAACTATGTATTATAATAATAAATATTCTATGTCATCCTAGGCTTATAGTGCCATTTCTAGATGTACGTCTAGTTGTTCATGTGTATTGTTACTTCTTGGTACCTAATTGGATCTTCATATATTCTTGTGATTCATTTTTGCTACAGATTTTACTTGTTTTGTATTTGTTACTTGTTTTAATTGTGTGGAGCTTTTCTCCACGGGCCTCTGATGAAAATGGATCTGTGTCCATTTGGAATTTCCTGGTAAACAAATATAAATAAATAAATAATAAATAAATACATGCATAATATCCCAGGATGCCTTTTAAATAGCATGAAACATGACCTGTCAAGGCCTCTGGAAATACTATTTAACTGTAGCCTCCAAACAGGCTTCATTCCTCATGAATGGAGAAAGGCAACAATCATTCCTCTGCACAAAGGTGGGCCATCTACATACCCTGGAAACAGACCCATAAGTCTCACTTGTCTTATATGTAAAGACATGGAAAGACTTATCATGGAGATGATCAATAGAGATATAGTAAACCTCCAGACTCTGGACCCAATCCAGTTTGGTTTCATCAAGGGCAGATCATGCCTACTTAATCTGGTGGACTTCTTTGAGAAGGTCACCAAAGCAATGGATGAGGGCAAAATTGCTCACACTGTCTACCTTGACCAGGCAAAGGCATTTGAGACAATACCCCACTCAGGCATTGTTAATAAACTCAAGAGGTTAGGTAGAGATTTGTATGTCACCCGGTGAATAGCCAAATGGCTCACAGACAGGACCCAGGAAGCTAGAATTGGGGACGCCACCTCTACAAAGAGGCCAATCACGAGTGGAGTTTCTCAGGGATCAGTCCTTGGACTGCTCCTTTTTGGCATTTACTTCTCAGAAGTCAAGGCCAATGTTAGAGGTTTCTGACTGACTAAATCTGTAGATGATTGCAAATTAGAATCTGTCATTGAATCTCACACTGACACAAATGTTCTCCAGGAGAAGCTGACACAAACAAGCAACTAGTGTTAGATTCATGGACTAAAACTAAATGCCAAGAAATGCATAGTAGTATATTTTGGGAAGTCATCCATCCCTGGTAACTATCATATTGACAACACACCCCTTAGAGTTGACCCAGTAGTTAGGGACTTAGGGACGCACATATAGATAGTAATCTAGCCTTTGACCATCCCATGTCTACAGTGGTGAGGCAATAATTCTATGTTGCGCAACTTATAAACAAAGGCATGGCATCTAAGTCCAAGGAAGTCATTGTTCCACTGTATGTGACATTCATCTGCTATCATTAAGTACACTGCCCCCTTAGGTATGTACCTAACCAGGCATATCCTACAATTTGAACGTCCACAGAGGTTCCTCACTAAAAGAATACAGGGCATAAGTAATATGTCCTATGCAGACTGCCTCAAGGCCCTATCCCTGTATTCTGTCTCCTACAGGCTTTTGTGAGGAGATCTATGGCTGGCATATAGGGCATTGTAAGACCCCACTCTGATGGACCTCCTGCATATCCACAAAGCACACTGCACCAGAATTACCCATTCTAAAGACTTAAACCTTACCTATGATATAAATAGGACCTGCTGGAGAGATAGGTATATATCCCAGAGTCTACCCCATCTATGGACAGGCTCCCCGTCCATGTGAAGCAGAGTTCTTCCCTAACACAATTGAAGTGCAACTTGGAAAATTGGATGGGAAACTGGAAATTCATCCCTGATTTGGCACATATGTCTCTAATGGACACAGATAACCTGTAAATAGTTCATCTCCCAGGCCCATGCTTACAATTATCAAGGGTATCAGAGATTTGGGATGCATGGGTAGGCTTAAAAAGGCCCTTGTGTTTGTTAACCTAGTAAGCACCTATGTACCTATGAACCTATGGTCAAATCTGAATGCTGTAGCACTCCATGTGTGGTCTAAACTGCTACATTGTAGCAAGCAGTTTGCTACAGTTTAGTAATAAAATTGTTTTTTTTAACTAAAATCTGAGCACTGTAGTGCTCCATGCAGGCAGGGTATAAAATCTCACAACTGCTACATCTGTAGCAAACAGCTTGCTTCAGTTTAAAATAAGATTTTTTTTCTTTTTTTAAGTAAAACATGAGAGCTGTAGCACTTCATGTAGACAGAATATAAACTGTAGTAGTTTGCTACTATGTAAAAGAAGAAATTATTATTATTTTCTTAATACAATATGTTAAAGAAGGGCTGGAGGCAGGGCACAGAAATGGGACCTGAATGGCTGGGGCAGGAAGAAGGAATATGTGTCATGCATCTGGCCATGTAGTTGGTATGTCAATAGAAGGAACATCTGTCTTTTTTTTTCTTTTTGTTCTTCAGTGGAAGAGTTGTGGGTGCATAGGTCTAACTAGCAATCAGTTTATTAGAGTGAAATACTTTTTTGTTTGCTCTTCACTTGAAGAGGTGAGTGAGCGGGGTGCTGATTTATTGTATATTTTTCACATATCATATCAGTTTATTTAAGAATTAAGTGGTTGTCAGTAAACATGAGATAATTACTACATTGCTTTTGAATGGCCATGTCTACCAGGCTGTCTGCAGTGATAATAGGGAAATGTACTTCCATGACTACAAATCCTTATTTTGTTTTCTACATGGGAATGGCACAAGAGGGGTATACAGATGGCTAGTCTGGCTGCTGTAAGAGTATATAATATAATCAGGGCTATCTAAGATGAAACTTGTGAGAGAATGCTCCACAGTGGTCATACTAGATGCTCTTTCACAACTAAATAGTGTAGAAACTTCAGGGTTAGTTTTATATGGAAATTTAAATTCTATGTGCCTGCATATATACAGGGCATTGCTAACCACCTCTGTGTGATGAGCAGAGTCACATACAAAAGCTGACTTTATAAAGCAGAGAAAACTGACAAAACAAAGCAAATAGCCCTCTGACCATTCAGCTGGCTCACTTATAGCCTTCATATGTGATTCCCAACTCAGACAGACCAGGTTACCGTCTACTGCCACTTAAATGCAATTCCAGGCCTTCTTAATGTAAAACCATAATACATTATAGCTCAAACTAAAATCAAAGAGGACAATCAGACAAACTAGCTAGAAGCACACACATTTAAAATGACTAACTGCAGAGAAGCCAGCAGCAAGGTCAGTGAAAAGCAATTGCACTTGATAATAATAAGGGGCAGAAAATACAATAAATAATTCAAAAATAGAGCATTAGTACTAAAGGTGCAAAAAGTCAATTTAAAATAATTATCTTTGCTAGGATGGCACTGGATACATGCCAAGTGTTTGTGAGCTCTGGGGAAATGTTTTTGAATGTGGCTCTTTGTGATAATGGGTGGTAATATTTAATTAGTGCTTTTCATTGGAATGTGCTGAGATGAATAGTTAACATCACTGTTTCATATGTAACCATAAACAGACACACATGCACGCACTCATGTATGTATAGATAGATACATAGGTAGGTATACACACACACACACACACACACACACACACATATAAATAAAAGAGAATGCTTTGAGGTAATTGAGGTACCACAACCTCAGCCTTTTATAGGTAACCTTACTGCACTTTCAGTATTGCTTTTCTGATTATCTCAATTGCATTCTTTGTAATATTGCTATGAACTCAATTAATATCCCATGTGTATTCCAGTTTTGGAGTTTACTGCATAGTAAAAAAAAACAAAAAAAAAAACAAAAACACAGCAGCTTGTAATATATTATGGCATTACAAATACAATAGCTGTAACACCAGTGCTGGAGTAACACTTTGAGAATTATTTAGAATTATATTAGATGTAGGATATTAGGTGACCTACTTTGAGCTAGGAACAGCATTTTGAAGTCATTTTAAGCAAACTATCTCAAGATTCAGAATTATTTGATTTTGCATTAACTGTAGATTAAAATTAATTACCTAAAATAGTCATATATCAGTTTTATTCCTGAGCGGTAGATATAAATCCTGGTTCTTTCTGAAGTTATGCCAGTGTTAAGTTGTTATTTCTCCAAAATGCATACCTATGTGAGTCTGTGCTTTCTGATATCTTCCCTGCCTAGCTTACTGCTTACTATTGTGGAAGTGTGGATGAGTGTTAGAATGTTGCTGTATCTGTTAATTGAATGAATGATTTTGGGCATGGTATTATCACAGAATAATTCTGCTGCAGAAATGCTTGTGACAAATTCTTGACCATAATGGCATGCTGAGAATAGTATTAGAATATGGAATGGAGAAACTGAGATGCAGGAGTTTCCATCTGCCCTTTCCCACAAAGTGCTACATGTTGCCTAATGCTTTACTTTACTACAAAATGTGCATGCTGGGTCACTAAAGCATTCACCTTCTGGATCATCCCCTAGTAATGGGTTTTGTTATGATGCTATGATCACATGTAGTGCTGCATGAATGCCTTAATACCGTGCATTTTTCAATACTGTATTGTACATTTTGCACATTTGGTACTCTGGCTGACTAGACTTTCAAACCAAACTGGCAACTCCTCAGTGGTAGTTACTTAGGTTGCGTCATTCTGGCTATCTGAGCTATTCAATGAATACTTTTTCATTCCCTGTGTTAAATAGTGTGACTTGGTACTCAGAAGTGGTCAGTCATTAAGTATACCTAATATTTGGCACTGTGCTCCCACCAAAGCTTTGATGAAATATGTGCTCTTGTAGAAATGTCCAATTTGAGGCTTGCTTGCAAAGCAGATTGTAATAATTTAAATACTTAGAGTACATACATATGTTATACACCTTATCTGATCATTCTTGCCTTTTTTTGCTTTTATTTCTCCTATGCATGTGCAGCAGACACTGCCTCATACAGTTCCAAGTTATGCAACATTAATCTGTAACATCAAGGGACAAGTCTATTCATAAGGATGTGCAAAAGACTGCCTCCATCTGAAAGAGGTTTGCACAGGCTTGTATTGTACAAAATTGTAATCTTTGTACTCTGTAGCCATCCTTGTATTAAGGTCAAAGAACAGTGTATCAAAAGGATTTTGAAGAATATGGGGGAATGTTTCTGTAATGGTCAAGTAGAAAGTAAGCCAGAGCCAGATCAAGGTCAAACTAGACCCTAGACAGGTAATAGATTGGGGCCTCCACAGAGAAGCCCCTCCTGTGGCAACCCCTAACACCCCTGCAGTAGCCCCCTCCCCAGCCATTCCTGTATTCCACTACTTGGCTATTACTTCCAGTTACCATAAACACTGTTCAAACCTGTCAGTGTGCATATTGCTTTCTTATTTATTTTTACAATTATTACAGATAGTGAAATAAAGTAGCACAAACACTAATAGCCGTTTGCTAAACAAAAAATACAGTCTCACAATGAAAACAGACAGCATGAATAGTAAACTTTTCTGCCCTTGAAACTCACATTTATTGAAACAGCATTAAAGCCCAGATTTAAAGAAAATGCATCTGACCAGTGGAGGATTAAGTTTACCTTTGAGCCATTTTCAAACCATAGGCTCCTTGCACACATTTTTAGGGCCATGTATACATGTATGTGTTCTTTGATTCACCTTCTTGATTGTATTAAATTATATTCCTTGCATAATACAGCACCACTTGTTAGAATGTGTTTTAAATTTGTAGTTTTGAACATTTTTCCAGTAAGCAATGAAACAAAATGAATGAACCAATAATGATAAAAATATCAATTTCAGAAAATTTCAACCATAAAAGGCTACTCAAACATCTGTCATTACAATCCA